>NW_015656592.1:111859-112246 GCF_001515625.1 Sinocyclocheilus rhinocerous
AGCGCGAGCCACCCCGAGAAACCAATCGTCCAACCTCGAGGGCCCGGGACGCAGTGGAGGTTTCCACTCGAGCCCTACCCTCTTGGCAGCCCGGGAAAGCATAGTCGACATATCTGGAACCGATCCAGGCCTTGCCACCGTCCCAGAGGGCGGCAGTGCAGCCGAATCTTCTTCTCCAGGGAGTTCTCCCTCCGATGCAGTGATCGACATCCGGTCGTTGGGAGGAGCACCGAAGGATACCGCTGGTACACTCTTTAAAGAGGCACCAGCGCGTTCCTTTGGCTGCTCAACTGGTTGCGAAGCACTAGAGGAGTGATGGTCCCCCGAGCGTTGGTTCCCTGAGGGGTTTGCCACCACTGTAACCCTCAGACCGCCCGTGCTACTGCC
>NW_015656592.1:112279-112830 GCF_001515625.1 Sinocyclocheilus rhinocerous
GATGGTCCCCCGAGGGTTGGTTCCCTGAGGGGTTGGTCACCACTGTAACCCTCAGACCGCCCGTGCTACTGCCCGAAGTAGTCCACGCCTGGCTGCCGCCAGGACGAACTCTAGATCGCGGCAGAGACAACGGAGCTCTGCCCCCTGGAGAAAACGGAGCCTGGCCCGCAGCTCCGAGATGGTCATCTTCCCGCAATGGGAACATGACTCATCCGCGAACGCCACCTCAGCGTGTTTAATGCCCAGACATGTGAGGCAGCGATCGTGACCATCACCCGGAGCCAGATAACGACCGCATCCAGAAACGCACGGGTGAAACGGCATCTTTAAAAAGACGATCCATCGTTTTTACAAAGACGCACCCGTTTATTGTAATCTTTTAGAGAAATTGGCTTTTTTAGGGAAATGCTCTTTTACGTGCTGAGACGCACAGGGGAAACGGCCGTTTGCAGCACGACAGGGTGTAGTGCAGCCTGAAGTGCGCAACCCACTCGACACAGGAACGAAGCGCCATCCGCCAACACAAAAAGCTCCCGAGAGCGCGCTAGACT
>NW_015656592.1:112841-127180 GCF_001515625.1 Sinocyclocheilus rhinocerous
CTCGTAGCTCACTGAAGACACTTGGATGGAGCAGAACGATGTTGTCGCTCGGCTCTGAAGTGAAAAGCTGGTATGCATTGCACCGGCTGCCTTTTTATGCTCACGCTGTGATCAGCGGCAGCTGGATGCAATAATTGCATGCCAATGCGCATTGGCTCGTTTAGTTACACTCTAAGTAAATTGGTCTCTCGAAGCGAGATACCAATTCGTCGGTCACGACGTGACTCATAGTGACCGACTGAAAGGGAACCACGCATTGGTCTCCCCTTTCTTCAGCTATACGCACAACATGACAGCACATTATCAGGAAGAAAAAAAGGCATGTGACAAAACCGGGGAGATGTGAAACTACACACCCCCACATACAAAACAAAACAAAACACATACTACTCACAGAATCAAGACATCTTTTTTCACATGTAGCACTAATGCGCAGTGATACACAGCTGTCCTTTGCCAAAGCGGTAAATTGATGCTAATGCAATTAGCTTTGTTGCTTTAACCGTAGTCTCCATGCACTGGAAATGGCAGGCAGTGGGTGAAAGGAGAAAACATATCTGTGCCTCTAATTAGGCAAAAAGTGCATACTGGAAATACGTTTGGGATCCAGCTCAATCCTCCCATATTTCAAAAGTCATCCATCGATTTTGTAGCCCAATGAATATTCCAATGAGGTTCTGGATATATTGCCCCAGAGGCCGCTGGCGGCGACTGCTAATCACTGCCAATGCCATATTGTCAGGTGAATGTGTCACCGTTATGTGACGTGATTGGTCAGGATGGAAGAAACCCTGGCAAAGGAAACCGAGAGGTCTCATATAGCTCATCAATTATAGCCCTAAAAGAAAAAAAAGAAAAGAAGAAAAAAAACTGAATTAACAACTTGTTCTTAGTAAAGAAAATAGTATCGTTTTGTGATTGACACTTTATATAAATGCATTACAGCAGTGTAGTGGGTTTTCTTCTGCGTTGTGTGTGTTGATAATAAAAGAGACCTCACACCATGATGCGGTTGTCATGTGGTTTACTTTTGGCTTCGCAGGTTCTGTATCAAAGTATAACAGACACCATCAGGTAGTAACAGGAGAATATCTGGTCTAGCTGTGCCTCTCATCGCAATGACATCCCGCGAAAGAGAGAGCATTATAACATACAATGACAATTATAAAAACAAATACAATAATATCAATAACAATTATAAAAACAAATACAATAATATAAGAGAGAAGAAAATACAGGGAAAGAAACCAATACTATAATGATCCATTTACATACCTGTATCAAAGTATAACAGACACCATCAGGTAGTAACAGGAGAATATCTGGTCTAGCTGTGCCTGTCAATCATTGCATACTGTTACAATGTACATTCATATAACAGGAAATACATTCAAACCTCTCACGGATCATTAAAGGTGAACAGATACAACTTCACACAATCATAAATGTATAACTCATAACACAGATAAAACTTTTAACTCTGTTTTACCGAAGTATGTATCGTTATGTAACGCAATTCAGCAGCATACTGCACGTGTAATGGCAGCCATTACCTGAATTCATGCTTCGATTAAACATGCTCTTACAACGTTCATAACTTGGATTACTAATCTCTTAATAAAGAGAAGTCATGTGATGCACAGCAGCCACAACAGCACATGTTTTATCTATTTTTTCCTGTTTATTCGAAACATTTCCAAACGCATTAACTATATCATGAAATATCTTGATTCTCACCTTTATAGCTGTTGATCTATAGTGGACGATGGTCAAAGTAACCTAATAATGTAGTCTATTAACTATGCATAAAAACCTGTCTGTTTACTTAATTAACAGATATGGGTGTCATCTGATTGGTCAATGCATTCATAAGCTCAACAGCATTGTGTGTGATTGGTTATAATGCACAGTGCTGTAAAAACGCATCTGTCTCTGGCTCAGTGCCAGTCAGCAAACGCAGATTTGAATTTAGCAGCTATGATATGATGCACTGAGCGTTCTAATCACGCCGGTGTGATTGTATTAAATATTGAAAATATTAATTGTCTATTTTTTGTCTATTGGAAGCTGCATTCCAAATCCACTTGGCTCAAAAATCTAAGGGGGCACGTGCCCCCTCACTTTGAATGGGCATGACGCCTCTGCGAGTAGTGATTACATCCTTGTTTAACTACTGATTTATGAAGCCGTCCTAATACACACACACCTATATATCCCTAAACAAATTCACCAAGTGCGCAGGCTGAAAATAAAGTTACTTAAAAACGGATTTATACACATTTGATTTTATTTCTAGGAGTGCGGAGTGTCATGCTTAAATGTGTTTTCTCCAGAAAATTGGTAGGAAACCTGGGAATCAGTCCCACCTTTCCTCCTTCTAGCGACGCCCTTGAGTGTCAATATTACTGTTGCTCATACTTATATTTACCTGTAGGTCTAGGGAGCTTTGCAAACTGCTAAACATAAGTATTACAGTTTGGCCTCATTCTGTAATGTTTATGCTATGGGCTTGTTGTGGAGAGTTGTCCTATTTGGTTTCAAAACAATTTAATTAAACTGACATCCCAGAATGGCATACTGTACACACACCAGCTAAATATCCAGATTTATACACAAAGTCAATGTTTTATGTAAAGGTCATGTTAAAACCATATTGGAAATCTTTTTTTCAGTGCCCTCATCATTTATCATTTCCTACTTTTCACATGTTTTATGTATACATTTTATTGATTGTTTCGTTTTAATTTAGACCAAGCCTTAAATTATGACAATCCATTATAAAAACATTGATTATTACCTGTTTTAAAATCATGATTATTAAACAAATAGTGTAATGATCACACATAATTTATTTTTATATTACTTTTTAATAAAAAAAGCTTAATTTCCATGCTTAATTTATGCAAGCATTTAGGATACATAAAATGCTATTAAATTAACCTTAGCAAGACAAAGATGATCTAACATTTTATATCAGAAATGTTCCAAATGTAATTTTCACTGCCGTCATTTCTACTACAGAATGCTATTAAAGGTAAATTATGTGAAATATTGTGGAAATGTCACTGTGGTGGTAATGTTTTCATGAGTCTTCCGATGTGGGCCAGTAAGTAAGTAAGTAAGTAAATAAAGCTGAAAACATTGTAGCAACTATATAGCAACACTACAGCAACTACCCACAGTTACCACACCGTTTTTGTAGTTCTCCTATCCTTGGAATGGCCTTGTGGTGCCTTGAGAGTTTGTGAAAGACAAATGCAGAGCCTCAGAAGAAAAAGATCAATACCAAGTTCGACCACTGTCCACTGCAAACACACAATAAAGCCTCATTACTGCCTTCACAGATAAAGAAATGAATCAAACACACCCCAGAGTGAATAATTCATGAGAAGAAGTTGGAGAAAAATAAAACCCTGTGCTGACATGGATTGAGCTGATGCCTTTTATATTTAGAAGTCATTAAGATGGCCGCCATATTTTCAAGCCCTCCTGGCACTGAGATAGTGTTAATTATTCCCTGATAGAGGTCCAGTTCTTATCAGTGTTACCCATGATGCCAGATCACAGCCGTATCAAAAACTGACCCAATGCTTGAGAGGAGGATAAAAAAGAAAAAGAAACAGATAGAGACACAAAGAAAGAAAGAGAAAAAAAAAGAGAAAGAAAGAGAGCTGTTTTGCAAGACAACCTGGTGGAATGAGCATATTAGCATTCCCTTTCATCTCAATGGCAGTTGCTTGGCTGGCGCAGGACCCCTCTGGATTATGTGGTTTGAAATGTGCTGTCTTTGTTCATGGGACCTAGTTAAACTAGTAACATGACATCAGGGCAATACTACTACACTAAAATGTTATTCCATCAGCATATACAATTGATTTCAAAGAGACTTTTTAGTACCAGATGGTGTAGTTATGACATCTACCAGCATAGGCCAATGGGGTCGTGCTAACCTGTCACCCTTGGCAGTGCACTGTTCTAGTCACATGACTAATGAGGTTAATGCATCACAATAGATAATGTTAATGTCACTTTTGTCTTGCACTATTGATTGGCTGTCAACGTCTTTATATCTCTGCTCACTTTGTCAAGCTGGACTATCAACTTTTAATTAGTATAGCCAAGGACATACAGAATTAATTGCACCACAAGAATTCAAGGGAAACTTTATCTTCGTTAAATTGGATATACTTATACTCTACAGAGTCAACGAATGCAGACACCCTCTTTTAACTAACAGGTTTGTGTATTTCAGCTGCACCCATTATTAACAGGTGAATAACATCAGCCATATAGCCAAACGAACATTTTCAGTAAAATGTGGCCAAATAGCTCAGTGACTTTCAATGAGCTGTTTGTCTTTTATCCAACCTTTAATCAGTGAACCGAAATTGATTTTCTGCCTGAAAGTTTGAAACAAGTGTCTGGGCATCAGAAAGTGCGCCACACACAATTCTGTGAAGCTTTTTCTTTTTAGAATAACTTACACAGATTCCTTTCCTCACTTGACAAGAGTAAAGTTACACTGTCTTGAATTAAAAAAAATTTTTTTCCTATACTTAAACTTCTATAATTAGTGTTTACCTTTTCGCTGACAGTCACGTTCATAACAACATTTCAGCAGGTATTTTATAGGTAACAGTAAGCAGTTTGTGCATAATTAGGTTTAAGCAAAACGGCAACACGAAGGACCAAGTTCACCACTACTATGAGGTTAAGGCAGTTAAATCACTAAAATGGAACCAAATTAGACAATGTACATATTATACATCTACTGGCAGTAGATCCTGTTCTCACCTAACTGGAAAACATGCCTCTATTATTAATTTACTTACCTCAAAACTCTCAAACCTACACATTTCTCTGCAGTTTCCAGCTGAAATGAACACCGGTGGCAGTAAAACACTAACAACTAATATTCCTTTTCACACTAATTATGGTTACAGTGGAAGATTATCGATTAATCAAGACTTATTTTTGTATGGTTCCTGCACAATACTATACTATGCACAATGGACCCTTTTCACAAGACTGTGATGACGCGTTTAACGGTCATCAGCATCGTAAATCCTCGAAAGTTTTTCATATTTGTATTTTTTTTAAAATGTATGTACATTTATAACACTATTCTTTGTATTATATCACCTTTGCATCAAATTACAAAAAAAAAACAAAAAAACATTTAAGACTAATGCGAGGGTGTTTGTAATAAAGCGTATATGGGAGGGATAGTAAATTTGACATCGTTCTCTCTTCTGACTGCCGTTATCAGTCTCTCTCATTTTTTTTTTCCTTTTATTAAAAGTCATGAAAACACTATTCTGGATTGCTATTTGAGCAAATGGGAAAGCAAAAAATATATTTGTGGTACTCTCCCATTCACTGCTCTTCATGTTAACCCAACTACTTCCGCTGCTGAGAAACCCGGAAATGTGAAAAAGGTCCATAGTATGTTATGACCCAAAACACTGTTACCATAGTGCATGATTTGTAAACTAACACATTTTGACGTTTGCATCACGTACATATTTCTCTCTCTCTCTCTCTCTCTCTCTCTCTCTCTTAAACTGTTCTTTATACATTCATCAAACCCTTCATTTCTGTCTGTCAAGAGAGATGTGAATGTTAAATCAATACATTTTAGGTCCAAGAGCTTTGATTTATTTATTTTTTTTGTCTGAATGGAAGCAAATGCCTGCAGAAGTTCCAACATCTAGTAGAAAGTCTTTCCAGAAGAGTGGAAGCTGATGTAGCAGGACAGGACCCATATAAAGTGCAGCATCCAGGTGTCTGCATTCATTTCCCCATGTAGTTTATTATACATAACAATAATCGTTTTTCTCTTTCAGTTGCCCTTATGTCCTTTCAGTCGCTTTCAATACTATTTTACAGAGATTAAGATTGAAAATACTTTTGGTCTCTTAGGCAAACACATCGAGACAGTTGAAATGAATTTTCATCAGTGGGATGGCCTCAGAATCTGAGATGTGTCAAGTGGCAGCTTCTATCTCTCTGCAGCCTTTTCTGTCTTTCTGTCTGTAGTCAAGAGGACCGATGCAAAGAGAGAGAGAGAGAGAGAGAGAGAGTGAGAGAGAGAGAGAAAAAAAATAACTGTTGGAGCCTGTCATCTTATTCACAAGCCAGACAGATCTTGTGCGTAAGTGAACGCTGAATATAAATGGAGGATGAACATACCGTTAACTCTGGTGGTTAGTGTGACCATGTCTGGATAGTTACTAGATTGTAGTGACACTGTGTTTCATTTGTATAAGTCTTATGGGTAAAATATAATATGGGTAATATGACGATTTAAATTATTAAATTACTCGACTCTCATGTTGTTCCAAACCTGTGTGACTTTCTTTCCTCTGTGAAAGAAGAGATATTTTGAAGAATGTTTTTGTCCCTAACATGAAAGTCATTTGTGACCAAAGTGTCACTGGTCCTCAAAATTGTATTGTATAGCCACAAGCCAGCTTGACGGGTGTTTTTTTTTTTTTTTTAAATGTGGCGTCTGTTTTACATAGTTACTTTTATAGAGCCATCTGGACAACTTGTTCAGATACATGGCATCATGTATTCTGTCAAATACCAACAGATAAAAAAAAAAAAAGAATCCTGTGGCCTGTGGTTGGATCTTCCATCAGGACAATGATCTAAAACAAACATCAAAATCAGCACAAAAATGGGTCACTGAGCACAAAATAAAGGTTCTTCCATGGCCATCTCAGTTCCCTGACCTGAACCCTGTAGTAAATTAGCGAGGTGAACTGAAGAGGATAGTGCGCCAACTTGGATTTTGGGATTTGAAGGATGTAGAGAGATTCTGTTTGCAAGAATATGCAACATAGGAGAAGACTCAGAGCTGTTATCCTGGCAAATGGAGGTCGCAAGAAATATTGAATAAAAGGGGGCAATAATTGTGGCCAATGGAGATTTATTTTATGATTGATTGATTTATTTAATGAAATATCAAAAGGATAAAACACTGCAGATTTATTTTCACAGCCTTATTTGCTCATTTATCAAGAGTGCCAATAATTCTAACCAGGACTGTACGTAAAAATGAACCAAATCAGTGATATTAAAAGACTAAATTCAGTTTACACATTATTGATGATGCATACTATATACAGGCTAAATGCTAACTTGTACGTTAAGCTTTTTCCCATAGAAAACCATTATAAAGAAAATGCTTAATGTAGCATTAAGTTATATTATTGGACCAACTACAGTATACACCTCATTAAAAAAAATAAAAAATAAAAAAAAAATAAAACTACTGTGTACAGGCAAGTTCCACCTTAAGTATTTTCTAATAGAAAATCATTGTAAAGAAAACATTTAACATGTTGCATTCATTTTCTGGGCTCATCTGCTTGTCTGTGTATAGCATGTATCAGCAATACAGATGGTACTCAACATTAGAAATGTGTATTTGCTGCCTTTTACTGGTCAATGGCGCTTTAACCAGAGACTTTGAAAAGTTAGGACGGAACGTGTTGGAGCTCATTCCCTCACATATTGCTCTTTGCCGATGGGCTCGTGGGAGGGCTGAGGTAGTGGATCAATTGGTTGAAGTCGGTCTATAATTTAAGATACAGTGGGTACGGAAAGTATTCAGACCCCCTTAAATTTTTCACTCTTTGTTATATTGCAGCCATTTGCTAAAATCATTGTTAAAATAACTCATATTCACAAGCAAATTTAGTGCGTTTGTCAAGATAGTGAGTCAGTGTGCTTACATTTTACTCTGTTACGTAGTACTACACTGTATTTTAGATGTACACATTTAAAAGGTGTGCAGTATTATTGATATTATTGAATCATATGTTAAATTACCATAAAATAAAGAAAACGTGGTTTACTTTTCATTGGTGCATTAAAAGTGGAAGCACGTTCAATACTGATATGCTAAATGTCATTGTTATCACATTAAATGTTTGACACAAATACAAATGCTTGAAATTTACATTGAATAATTCCTACATTAAATGTAATAATTTCTACATGTCACGGACGTACTTTGTTATCTGTCCTTATTTAACAGGACAGAGATAGTAGGCTACTCCTGCACATGACATGCATACGTATTAAGAAATCGTTGAACTTTTTTTTTATAATAATCCTTCCTTAATTTTAGTGAAAATGTGAGCACACTGTATTATTAGATTCCCAGTTTTAAACAATAAATGAATAAATAAATAAATACAATAAATAATACAATAAATAAAACCTGGCCATGGTTTAGCTAAAACAATGAAACTAAAAAGACGGGACAAATTAATAAAAAGTCTTCATGTTTAAACTCGCAAGTTATCTCATTATTTAACAAAGACATTATATAGCAACATAATATTTTTAAAATATAAAAACTAATAAATTAATACAAAAAATAAAACTAAAAAATATATACTATTATAACACTGCTTAAGTTTATAACTTTCCCCACGTAAATGACACATTTTCAAGGTTTACAAAAAGGTTTACAGATTTGAACCAGTGTTATTGAACTGCCTTGACACTGTTGACCAACGCTGTACCACTCAACTATAAATTCACTTTCCCTTAAGGGGCCAGACAGTACCCTTTTCGAGTGAATTGTCCACGCACACGACAGCAAAGAACTTGTTATATAGTTAGTTCATTAGTCTCACTTGGTAATATAAAAAATAATCAGGGCCATCATGCACATTAAGTGACAGTTCTGCGATGCCTGTGTGATATGATGTTATTTATGTTTATTATACATGACTTAGGGGGCCGGGGGCCCCTGGGCTTGAGATTATGTTCGGGCCCTATACCTATACACTACAAATGCCCTCAACTAGAACATCATTATGGAGTAACACAAAATAAACAAAAATTAAAATATGCTTTGAGGTTCATATATAGTACAATTAATATGAAACATGTCTAGACTAGTCAGAGTGTAGATGTAAAATTAAATAGTCATTATAATACAATAAACAGGATGTGCTCTCTCAGTTGCGAGATCAAAACCCTGAAATGACACTGAGCAAAAAAAAAAAAAAAAAAAGAAATATATTATTATTATTATAAAAATGCATTGTCATAGCCTATATCCTCTTATGTCAGATTCTAAAATGTAATCAATAATTTCAAACTGAATAAAAAGACATGTTGGATATTAACAATCAAATGAAATCACTATCAACAAAATCCATAGATAGATTCTGCATAAATTATGTTGTTTAAATATAACGTTTTAATGTAAAAATATTAAATGATTGCAAAAATGAAATAATAAGCTACTTTTTCAAATATGAAACTACACCCGCCAGGCAGCAAGTAACTGTTTTAATGAGTGAATGGAATACTTAAATCAACCGATTCATTTAAAATGCTAATTCATTTAACTTAGAGCACGACTGTACTTGTAGCCTGATTGAATCATTTACTGGTTCGTGTAACGCTGAGGAACAAAACACTGTGTTGCTCGGAGACGCAACGGTTCTGCTGTTTGTTCTGGGTTTTTTTTGATGGAGCAAAATGGAATTTTGTGACTGAAAGTTACTCAATAACTTGTTGTTTATTGTACATTTGCGATCATGCAGATATTCGGAAAAACAGGACTCTTGTTTGTGTGATAGGTTAACTCCTATATCATAGACATATGTTATAAAAACAGAAACTCATTCAATAGCTATTTTTATTTTTTTAATAGTTATGATGATTTTTTTTTCCCCACTATGTGTGATGGCAGTGAGACAGGAGAGAGCGTTCAAAACTCTTCAGATCACATAATTTAGTGGAACATTAATATAATATAGAATCATCCTCTGTAAAGAAATGAGGCGTGAACATATGAGAATTTATCATTATCTTTCTAAATGTGTGCTCGTTTGTGCTAAAGGCTTAATGGAGCTGTTTAAAGCAGTCATGTGATGACAAATTAATCAGCGCAGTCGCGATCCAATACGTGTGTCCTTCTTCTATGTGAAACAATCATAAATACCAATTCATGCTGTTTGATTATGGCGGCGAAGGTCGTAGTTGGAAACTGTTAACCGGGGCTGGCCCATTTAGCCCTTGCATGCAGAGTGGAAATACAGCTAATCATTTCTGAATGGCATAACTGAAAAAAATCAAACAAAAGTAAATGGGCAAAGGCGGGGCCCCCTGCAAGAAGCCTAGTCAAGCCCAATGGTAAGTCATGGCCATGACTGCCAGTGATCGTGCTGCACATGGAAAACAGCAGAATTGACTCTTTAGAAAATATTACTGATTATGTGTCATGGGGAAAACACCAGTTTTTTTTTTTTTTTTAGTTAAATCGCTGGAACGAATAAAAACTGTGCTCTTACGTTTTAACTAATATGAAATAACGGTTTCATAAAAAGTGATCTACAATTTCGAATAGATGTGTCATAAACACAGATAATTAGTATGTACGTTACCTCCTTTAATGCATCATTGAATTATTAAATTTAAGTTTCAAACCCTTTATCTGTGACAGTAATGGTGACAAAATAAATATGCACACCTCAAATACTGGCTAATACCATACAGTAAAAAGTAACCACTCTTCAAGCACTGCCGTCACTAATATTTCACTCTAACAGTAGTCAAATAGCTGAAACTTTAAGCATTTAACCTATATGATGAGTAATTAGTTGAGATTTAATGTTATAATGCTATATTATTATTGTTATTAAACTATAAGTCATATCTTTCATTATTTTTTATCTTCATTCACAAGTAAAAAACGTCACAATTCACTTTATAGAACAAATAGTGTCAACCGTCCCTTTGGTGGTGATTTCGTGAACAAATTTCACATTTGACTGATTAACAGGCATTCTGGTTGACTACCTACTGTACATATATTGTATTGAATTTCATCTTTTAATGTCACTTTCTGTACATTACAGCATGTTCAGTGTTTTTTTTTATTTATTTATTTTTTACTTTAAGTGTTTTAGAATGCCATGTTGTATTTAGCAATGAAAAAAAAAAAATAAATAAAAAACCGCAGAAGGTGCTTTATATTGATCACCAGTGCAAAAAACATCACATATCATTTATTCTTTTGAAATGTGTGATATAAATATTTGTGGCTTAAAACAGATGGCAAATTGACAGGCCTGTGCTGCAGATCTATGGATGTTTTGCCCTCCAGGTCTCCCGCCAGTCACGTGACTGAAAACTATGAATAGCCTAGTGGGCAACTGTGGTGTTTTTGGGTGACCTGAGTTCAAGTCCTAGTTTGAGGCTCTTGTGTCTGTTCATGTTGCGGTAAAAAGATCAAAAAACCATGCAAAGGATGATTTTAACAAATTTACAGCTACAATAATCCAAATTTGCTAAAATCGAAAGTTGCTATTGTTGTCTTTAGTTGTTGTTTTACTTGTCAGAATTTGGTTTTGGACATATACTTAGCTATGGTGTGATATATGATGCGCTTGCACGAACAACCTGCTTGGTGATGTGCATTTTGGCTGGTCCATCTGTTTGCCACCTGCTAGCGAAGAAGCTACTGCCAGGTATGAGAGCCCTGTTTGCCGTGTATCTCTCCAAGAAGCTAATGTGTACTCCAGCAGCAGATGTGCTCTCACATTTACACTTTGTAACACCCAGGTGAGAGGTGTGTGTGTGTTCCACAAGTAGTGAATGCAAATATAAAGGGTAAAGGCAGGGGGAGACAGAGAGAATACTGAGTTGTCTCTCACTCTGTTTGTTTCACCACATTTCGTTCACACACACACACACATATCCCTTTCTCTTTTCCCACTGGAAGCCATCTAGATGCAGGACCATCCATTACTGTAAATAGAGCTTGAGACAGATGAAATGAAGAGAATCGTTGAGGTGGGAATGCACATGTAGTGTAGTCCGTGGCTCTCTCGGGCTGTGTGCTAACATCCGCTAATGTGAGCATGTGTGTCTCACCTAAATGCTTGAGTGAGCCACCTGTGCATGGAAAATAATTTCCTGTGCATTATTTATGCATGGACTGTGTGCATGCAATGAATTTAACAGATTTTGCACTTGGCAAGAACAAAAAAAATTCCTTGACAGGATTGTTTTAATAGCCTAATACGGCTGATTTCATGCTATGCTAATCATGCAGTTGACTAATGAAATGTAATTATCTCAAGAGTCTTAAAGGACTATGATCAAAAATCACTATGTGCTTGTCTGTACAGTTCTGTTTGTCTCGGTTTCAAACTATAATGTGCTGCCTACCCTGCTGAAAATACTAGCATTGCTGGTTACTAGCATATGCTATGTTTGCAGCTAACTATAGCTTGACTTCCCTTGCTCAGCCAGCTTTTACCTTCCAACAGCTTGTCACTGAGGCAGTACCCTCAAAGGGACATGTTTGTACCTTATTTAACCCCAAACAGTTCATAGTAATCATCGTAATGGTATATATCATTGCTCTAAGTTACTAAGAGTTTGTCTGTGGCATCAGAGGCAAGACTACACTACCCATCATGCACCATGGCATGAAGAAATCATGAAAACTGGGATTCTGTTCACTCTTTTACTTATTTTACTGTGTTATTTCTAATTGTTGTGTTGTTCTGTATGTTGCTTATTCAAGTTATGTGTAATATGTTAGCTATAATCTCAGTCCTTAATTTTGTGGTTGTTGAGGTTATTGAGGATACCAAACGAAATAATGTGAACACCCATTATTATAGAGAGTATTTTTCATACATCTGAAAAATGTATGTGTATATATATATATATATATATGTATATATCTGTTATCATATGTACTGTATATGTTTGTGTGTGTTCGAATAAGTAACACAAAAAAGGGTAAAGATCCTAGACTTCATGTAGATTTGAATCAGAAGGCTCAGCAGGCATTTCGGGCTGAGATCGGCAGCATGCCCAAAGTCTTAAACCCTCACCGTTTGCCAGACAGTGATAGTCGACTCCAATCTGGCAAACAAATGAGTGCCAAGCATGAATGAGTCTCCGTGTCTGTTCTCTCACATCCTCTGGAGATCTTCAGCATCAATAAATATTATAATAACCTTCACCTTTGACCGTGGGCGGAACTTCGGATCAGTGATGGACACAGTGGGCACAGTGGAGTGACATGCTGGTTGTGAGGTCTCAAAATTGCAGTGGGTTTGCTCAGTTTATGCACTAATAATTTAACAATCTTTTACTGGTCTGGTAAATAGTCTATATGATGTAACGATTCAGAGATGAGGCCTGTTATAGAGTAGTTGCTCGTTTTCAAGTGAACTGAATTGTAAACAATATAATTACAATTAGAAATGTAAAAGAGTCAACAATAATTTCAATAGCACACTGAATTGCATTTTTTTGACAAAGCAGTTCTCATTGTAACAACATTTTCAGGGAGAAGTCATTCTTGCTGACTATTTTAAGTTTGATCTGACACCAATCGGCCCTAATATACAGTAACTATTATTTTTTAAATATATTTGAGTGCATGTATAAAAGCTACATGATCATTGTCGCTGTCAGTTTTCTGTGACTGCTAACAACCACAGCGACCAATCAGCAAACCTCTCAAAACTTCACATTCTATCACTCAAACGGCACTCATTATAACAAAAACGAAATGATGAAAACTCAACTTGACAAATCAGAGAAGCTTCCTCTGTAATAGATACATCCCTGCTGTGAGATATTTGATAAACAAAATCAGCCATGGTAAAAACATGGCCTACCGTATATGTTGGCTATGGCTTTGACTACGAGTGTCCAATTCTGCTCCTCGGGGCCAATGTCCTAGAGACACATCTGTTTCCAGTCATCCTGAAGACCTTGATTGACTGGTTCACTTGTGTTTTATTAGGGTTGGATCTAAACTCTGCAGGACAGTGGCCCTCCATGGGCAAGATTGGACACCTCTGCTTTTGACCTTCGAACACTCCAGAGGAGATGTTTTCCCTTCTGTGAGTCCACAAGAAATAATCTCTTGAAGCTATCGGCCTCCTTGCATTTCTTCTTTCTTTTCCCTTTCATAGTCTGTTCTAATTGGCTTTGGCCTCTCACCATCAAAGCCACATATCCTTCATTTCAGGTACAAACTTCAGCTCAGTTCAGGCAGCTGATATGACTGGCGAGGCTTCTGTTGTGATATTGCTGTCTGGAGTTTTTTTTTTACTTTGACTCTCTTTTAGTCTTGATAAGCACTTCAGTTTGAAATTGATTTTAGTGTAGGGTATCTCAGAACAAGACATGCGGTTACCCAGAAGCTTCCAAAACACAACAATAGCAAACCAATCTTTCTTGTGTGCCAAATTACAGGTCAGGATCTCTCATCATGTGCCTGCATTCCAACCAATGATATGATGTGGAAGTTCTCAAGAAATTTCAGATCACAA
>NW_015656593.1:0-480 GCF_001515625.1 Sinocyclocheilus rhinocerous
CATAAATCATGCATTTCAGAAGTACATTGTTTTCATAAATCTTGTTTCAGAGTAGCATTGTTTTCATAAATCATGTATTTCAAATGGACATTGATTTCATATATCATGTATTTCAGATGGACATTGTTTTCATAAATCATGCATTTCAGAAGTACATTGTTTTCATAAATCGTGTTTCAGAGTAACATTGTTTTCATAAATCATGTATTTCAAATGGACATTGATTTCAAAATATCATGTATTTCAGATGGACAATGTTTTCATAAATCATGTGTTTCAGATGGCCATTCTTTTCAAAAAGCATGTGTTTCAGATGGACATTGTTTTCATTCACAAATCATGAATTTCAGATGAACATCTTAATAAATCATGTATTTTAGATGAACATTTTCATAAAATCATGTTTTTCAGATGAACATTGTTTTCTTAAATCATGTGTTTCAGATGAACATTGTATTCATAAATCATGTGTTTCAGATG
>NW_015656594.1:0-27128 GCF_001515625.1 Sinocyclocheilus rhinocerous
GAAAGAGGCCCTGGCCATAAAGTGGGCAGTCCTGGAGTTGAAATAATACCTCTGGGGCCGCCGGTTCACCCTCGTCACCGACCTTGCGCCACTACAGTGGATGTCCAAGGTGAAGGACACGAACGCCCGGGTGACGCGGTGGTTCCTCGCACTCCAGGACTTCTGCTTCCAGGTACAACATCAGGCCGGGGCCGATCACGGGAATGTGGACGGGCTCTCCCGGGGCTGGTCCGGTTGGGCAGGTCTGGCAGGTAACCTCAAATCCCCACCCCCGTAATACCCCCACAACGAGTTGTGTGTTTCCCCACAGGACCAGGGCGACGTCTATCATAAGCCTGCATAAAACAGTATACAATATAAAAGACAATATACAAGGACAGTAACAACATACACAATGACCTGAAGGATATGTGTGTTCATTCAAAGAAAGGTTTTCCTATGAATTAATTAGAGAAGAGTCCATTTTTACTGTGCATTGTGTCTTTCCTATGGAAAATGTAGTGAGAGGGAGAACTCTCAACATGCCATTAGGTCGTAAAGTGTATCTGGTCTAGCAAAAGGTGTCGTGGTTGCCATGGTGACCAGGGGCCTGGTGTCGTTCGCAGACATCCTGGCACCCAGTATGTTTATTGGGTGAGGGGTCTGTGACTATTTGTTAATCTAATGAGTAATTGATTTGTTAAATCTAATGAAAAACGGTGAGTCTGATTGGTCCATACGCTACAGTACTATGAGGTTAAGAGGTGTCACTGTAGATTCTGTGCTAAAACCTAGTTTCTTATTGCACATAACGCAACACAGTCTGGTAATGGAGCATGTGTCGTGTGGTCTTGTTAATTGGCTGAGTCGGAGTGTAAATCACAGCATATTTTTCTTTGGCAAAAAAGGCTGAAAGAGCAGATGGGTATCAAACAACAGTGACAGGAGTTCAAGGGGGTTATCACAAACCTTGCCAATTACTGCGTTATCCACGAAACAAGAAACAATGGGCTGATCAAAGGGCCTCTTATGACTCATAGCAGTTGTTGTTTGAACAGCAAAACTCTGAACTGGAAACCAATGCTGCTTTAATGTACATGACTTTTCTTCCAGACTAGATGCATCATGGGTAAACTGAAGAGATTTGACCACAAAGAGACATCAAATGCTTTGTCTTCTGAACCCTTTTCCTCTTTCAATTGCTCACTCTAAATTGGCCAAAATATGGTGATATCCTATAGAGGTCATTAATGCATGCAGTGTTTGTGTGCTAGGGAGCAGTTCTGGACTCTTCAGAGACATTGTGCAGTTTTCTCTGCTGGTGCTCTGCTATATTTAGAAGCCTTTAGTTTTCTTTACTAGCACAGACGGCTTTTGTCCCACTCAGCCTTTATGCTTGAAAGTGCTCTTCCAGGAAAATCATATTGTAAAAATTATTGAACTAATTGTAGTCATGGAAGAATGTAATGCTTGAGGAAATGTCCAAATTATGTAGCCCTTAAGTGGTTGTGATGCCAGTAATGCATTCTCATTTTTTAGGCATCCGGTATCTCTTTAATTCTCTCCATTAAGATGGCTCAATGACCCCAAAAATCATAATTCTGTTATCATTTACTTGTTCTCATGCCATTTCAGACTTGTTTGGTGAACGGAAAAGATCCTAGGATAAATGGATGGTGAGTTGCACTATTGCTCTGAAATCTTTGTATAACTGGTTTCAATTTGAGGCTTTTGAAACTGTTTTTTGAATTAGATATTCCAAAAAAAAAAAAAACATTTGACAGCTTTAAATTTCTGTCAATCCGTTCGCTATTTGGTAACTCTTTAATGTTCCATCCGTTAATGTTAGTTAATGCATTGGGTATTCTGAACTAACAAGGAATAATAATTTTACAGCATTTATTAATCTTGGTTGATGTTTGATTTCTACATGTATGTTTTTAACCTTTCAGGTTTTATAAATTAACTAATGTATTCTAAATGAACATTAACAATGAGCAATAGTATTCTAATACTGCAAATTCAATGTTATTTTCTGGTGAATATGTCATACACACGATGTGTGTTTAAACCTGGATGTGCAAGCGGTTAACATGGTAACGAACTACAGTACCTTGACATATGCTTACTTATATTGACTAACTTTTATTTGAGGAATTCTGTTTATAACAGGCTATTGAGTTTGCATTTATTGGTCTTGCACTGCCTATTAATGAATTTGATTTTAATAAATATGTCTACATTGACTAACGCTTAAGATTCACTCATAGATTAAGTAGGCTCTTTCAAATTAATTGCTTATTCAGACGTGAGGTAGTTAGACTAGTCGACTAGTCGGTTACAAAATTTTTGTTGAAAAGTGACATTGTTCCCGGTGGACATTCCTAATAATTTCCACATTGAATCACCAAATGAATGTGGAAACAACATAAATAAAACTTGTAAATGTCTGTAAAATGCCATCTTTTTACTAATGCCATTTTTTTTTTCAATTTCTATGATTAAATAATTAATTATAACCATTCAGCATTACAGTATAATTGAAAGCCAGGCTTAAACTGCAAATAGTTTATATAATTGATAATAAATATATATATATATATATATATATATTTACATATATATACAGTGGTGTGAAAAAGTGTTGGCCCCCTTCCTGATTTCTTATTTTTTTCATATTTTACTGTTGGTATGATGTTCTTTTTCTGAAATGCAGTGTTACTTTTACGCCAGACGTAATGGGACACACACCTTCCAAAAAGTTCAACTTTTGTCTCGTCAGTCCACAGAGTATTTTCCCAAAAGTCTTGGGGATCATCAAGATGTTTTCTGGCAAAACTGAGACGAGCCTTTATGTTCTTTTTGCTCAGCAGCGGTTTTCGTCTTGGAACTCTGCCATGCAGACCATTTTTGCCCAGTCTCTTTCTTATGGTGGAGTCATGAACACTGACCTTAACTGAGGCAAGTGAGGCCTGCAGTTCTTTGGATGTTGTTGTGGGGTCTTTTGTGACCTCTTGGATGAGTCGTCGCTGTGCTCTTGGGGTAATTTTGGTCGGCTGGCCACTCCTGGGAAGGTTCTCCACTTTTCCATGTTTTTGCCATTTGTGAATAATGGCTCTCACTGTGGTTCGCTGTAGTCCCAAAGCTTTAGAAATGGCTTTATAACCTTTTCCAGACTGATAGATCTCATTTACTTTCTTTCTCATTTGTTTCTGAATTTCTTTGGATCTCGGCATGATGTCTAGCTTTTGAGGATCTTTTGGTCTACTTCACTTTGTCAGGTAGGTCCTATTTAAGAGATTTCTTGATTGCGAACAGGTGTGGCAGTAATCAGGCCTGGGTGTGGCTAGAGAAATTGAACTCAGGTGTGATAAACCACAGTTTTAACAGGGGGGCAAACACTTCTTCACACAGGGCCATGTAGTTTTGGATTTTGTTTTCCCTTAATAATAAAAACCTTCATTTAAAACTGCATGTTGTGTTTACTTGTGTTATCTTTGACTAATATTTAAATTTGTTTGATGATCTGAAACATTAAAGTGTGACAAACGTGCAAAAAAATAAGAAATCAGGAAGGGGGCCAACACTTTTTCACACCACTGTATATATATATATATATATATATATTTATTATCAATTATTTAAAGTGAGGAACCTTTAGTATCAATATTTTTATGTGAAGATCGATCCTCTAGATAAAACACCAGTATCACAAATATTGATACTTATTGCAAGTATTAGATGCAGAAATTAACACATTTTTCCAAACCCTGCTAGTACCTCAATTCGTTTTTAATGCATTGAGTCAGAATTAATCACAAATTGAACCATACTGCAACACTGAAACTGAAAATGCTTCTCAGTGGCGTATAAAGTTTATAGAGCTTAATGGACATCTAATGTACAATGAATTTAATGCACGTCCTGTTGAGCTAATGGACAGCAGTGCTGCTCATCGAAAAATCTTTTGTGCTGTCAGTTCCATTAAAAATAACTATACCTCACATACAAATTTCACCCCTTGTGCACTTGCGACTTTATAAACATTCCAGTAATTTGTGTAACACAAATACAGCGCAGTGCTTTAAAAAGACACCTGAAAGATGTTTCCAGTGCACTAAAATTGGACATTTTGGAAGCATTAAATCCACATTGGTTTTGTCATTTCCACTTTTTGAAAAGGCAGAGCTGATTCCTTAACAATCAAAAATGAAGAAAACAAACCTCCGTTCCCAAGTCAGTGTTGAAAGCATCTCAAGGCATTGTGGAGGAACTGTCTAGAAGCATAAAAAGAGATTGTGACAGCGAAAAGACACTTATGGCTGCAGACAGGCAGTGAAAAGGGACCAAAACAATAGTGTTGCACTTCAATGAAGGGCTACCGAGCTTGTGCCACGGCTTCTGACGGCAGCGAGGAACCAGGATTGAAATGAAAATGAGGAAAAGAACATGAAGGGAAAAGAAAAGATGCGTGCGTGCGTGCAGAGAAAGAGAGAGAGAGCGATTGTTTGGAAGGGGAGGGGGTTACTTGAGGGGAGCAGGGCTGGCTACATAGGAATCATCCCTCTTAGCCAATGAGTTTAAAGAGAGAAGCAGATGTCACAGGAGTGAGAGGGACCACCTCCGCAAGCTCAAGCACCCTCGGTGAAAAGAGCGCAATGAGCTGTGCGCTGTCACATCGGCAGTTGCTATCACCTCTCTCTCTCCAGAACGCACACGTTCTCACGCTCCCGCTTGCTTTCGCAGGTTGTCAGCTGGAAGCCTCAGCGTAGGTAAGACTTGCATGTTACGTCTCTGCCTGCACATTAGCAAAGGATGCCTGAATGGTCATTAAAGTGTGTCTGATTTGCCATTTCGTGGGAGTTAGATGTGAGTTTCTCCTGATAGAGGTGCACTCAGAGAAACTGAGGAGGTTCTTATGTAAGTGCCGTGGCTCAGAGCTGATTTTACGAAAACTTTGATATGAGACGAGAGGAGAGAGTCACAGCGGCAGCTCTGAGATCCGCTGTTCCCGAGTGCATGAATTATAAATAAAGGAGAGCTCTAAATGAATGGAGTCACTTTGTGTGGTCTCCAAAACATGCCGGTTCAGGTGGTCCGGTCCACAGGCAGGTAAATCGCCATTCAGATGCTGCATAACCTCAAGTTAAAACGACAGCTATGGATTTTTTTCACTGCATTCAGCATGTTTTATCTTTCTCCTGACTATAATAAATGCTGTTTAGCGCCCGTCGGCTCTCGCTCAATCCAGGGTCCCTACCCCAAATATTTTTGTTCGAGGGGGGTGTGCTTAGACTAATATCAATTCCTTAATGTGTGAAGCAGACAACAATGTGGGAAGGTGTATGTCTACTGCAGGGTTTTTAAAGCTGACTCTGGTTGTCAATAGTTGTTACTATCAGTGCCTGAAGTATTCATGCTGAATATGTGGGATATCTACAACATTTCACAGATCAGCAGACATATTGTGGTCTGTTGTTGTTTTGTAGTGATATTTTTGTCCCAGGAGTTGGATGTTGAAGCATGTCTTTGAACTTCCCTGACTCACTGACGCTTACCTGCCCTACTTTGAGAAAAGGATGATTTTTCATACTTTATGTAGGAATTCAGATGAAAGCCTCACAATCTATTACCTGCATTGCTTTTGCCCCATTTTCTCAAGAGTACAATGCTTGAAAGTTTTATCAACATATCAGAAGGGAAAATGCTTTGAGTTATTCAGTCAAGGCGACACATGGAGACATCTGTGTGCGGCCCACATGTCCGTTTTGTGTTGCCTTTTAATAGGGGTTTTGAGTCAGTTTGATTCCCTTTAGAAAATATGGAAGATGCTGAAAACTTCTGGATTTTTTTTTCACATGCAAATGAGTTTTGTGGTGGAATAACTGCGAGTTTGATGCAAATTTGCAGCTCTGACAACAAATACACGCTAAAGTCGATACTTTAGTCATCTTTTTCACACCGTCTCCTTCTCTGATGAATAAATAAATTCAACTCGCCACTGAAAATAGCTCCATTTGGTCCACATACTCCATAAGTAATGTACGTGTGTGTCTTATACTTCATTTATACTCTTGATGCCATGTGGAGAAAGAGCACTGTTCTGCGGCAGCATTTCGCCTTAATCAGCATCAACCATCAGACATTTGATAATCGTCTCTATCTGAACGACTTTCAGCCAACCAGGACGTAGACATACCTCCCCTCTGAGAGTCATCTCTAACTGTGATTAACCAAGCACAGCTGAGCTCTCCTGTCTATTAGAGTTAGTGTATACGTCCTCTCGCCCGATTTGTTTTCCGTTGCAGGTGAGAGCTGTGAATTAAAGCTGAAAATGAAAAACTGTGTATCTTATGCTTGTGCTCATTGCTGCTTGCTCTGTTTTTGCAGTCGTTTCTGGAGGCATCTCAGGTGTGACGATCAGGCAGAGTAATGGCAGGTGTGGACTGATGCATATACGCAGGCTTGAATCATTCATATAAATAAGATGTGTTGAGCTCAGGCGCCGACTGTGCCGAGGCACAGAGACTGGCTGTGAATCACTCCACACTGTAAAATCCAATAGTTTACCTTACTTAGATTTAATTAGTTATCTTTACTTAGTTGTTATACTTACCAGGTTGCTTTTAGAAGGTGACCTATCTTCTAATTAAACAATTAGTGTTTTTTTTTTTTGTGTTGATTAATGAACTTTTTCTAATTTCATTTTTCATAACTACTTTGAGATGATTTTAATTGGGTTTATATAATTCTCAAATAGTGTGTGGTAATATGCTAAAGTCACACACAGACTTAAACATTCAGCACGTGAATCACAACAATGGTAACAATTCAATTGCATTTATTTTCATTAATTGTAACAATAACCATATTATTTGCTCTTTTTGTTTTGCTACTACAGACACAAGACAGCAAATAAAATTGGCAAATAAAATCAACAACTGTAAAACAAAGCAACTGCATAATTTATTCTGACGCAATGCACTCGAGTCAGTGAGTAGCTATACTAAGTCATGAGTAAACCTAAATGAAAGGATCAAGTATCCCCTACAGTTCTTTTTTAGTCACTAGAACTTTCGTGTAAGTAAACTATACTAACTAAGCATTTGTCAGTACAACATACTATTCCTATTTCACTTTACTTAGTTTTTTCAAGGCAATCGGTTTGCATGCCTTTTTAAGTAAGCCCAACTAATTAGATTTTACAGTGTAACACCCCGTCAACTCCAAGAGCCAGCATCGGTATAAAACTAGAGCGCTTCCCTTATAGTCAACAAAGTTGTCTACTATGCTAGATTGTGATTTGCAGTGTAGAACGCTTTGGTGATTATATTGAGAATGGTCTAGTCTCATTGTGTCATGTATCTTGCTTACAGTGTAAAGAGTTTATTGAGAACAGTCTGTATAAAAGAAAATTAATCCTCTTTCATTTAAATTATGTCTCCTTATAATCTCAAGATTTTCTCTTCTATAGTTTCAGATTTTCGCACAAACTGTGCTCAAGTTTATCAAGTTAATATTACAAGCCAGAGATTTCAATAAAAGCCTGGTTAGAATGAAATTAAAGAATGGTAAATAATTTTCCCTTTTTTTAAATGAGAGTAGTTTTTTATGCTTTTAATGCTTTTATTCAGCAAAGATGCATTGATCTAAAGTGACATAAAATACATTTATAAATTATAAAAGATTTCTATTTCAAATAAATTCTGATCTTTTGAACTTTATATATGTTAAAGGATCGTGAAAAGATGTGTTATAGTTTCCACAAAAAATAATAAGCAGCACAGTAGTTTTCAACATAGGTGTTAGTGAGAAATGTGTTTTGAGCAGCAAACCAGCATATTAGAATGATTTCTGAAGGATCATGTGACACTGAAGACTGGAGTAATGACTGCTGAAAATTCAGCTTTGCATCACAAGATGACATTTTAATTTACAATGTATTAAAGGGGTCATATGATGCAATTTCATTTTTTCCTTTCTTGAAAACAATTTTAAGTTGTAATAATATTTCACAATATCATTGCTTTTACTGTATTTTTTGAACAAATAATGTCGTCTTGGTGATCATATGAGACTTCTTTAAAAAACAACCCCACATTTTTAAACTTTAGTGTAATTGCATGAATAATGATGACTGATATTGATAGATAACACATACAAGTGATGTAATTCAACAGATTTACTGTAAACAATTATTTTGTCTTTGCTTTCATGAAAAATTATCAGAACAAAATAATAACATTATTAGGTTGGTTATGTTTTCTGTTACATTCTGCTAAAAATATTTGTTTTTAGCATTTGTTTTTTTCTTGTTAAAACATTTCTATTTCCTGATACAAACCCACACATATCTCATCAGATTTTCCAAGACCAAATTATCTGATTTATGCTGTCCATATTATTTGTATACCACATACTTACCTGTGTGTGTTTTTGACTTAAGGAATTTTATGAGAAGCATCAAGAAATGTGTTTCTTCTGTCTTTGACCGTTAAATGAATGTCATTTCTTCTGTTAAATGTGCAACTTTAAGTTTTGGTACAAATAGGAGTTTTTTTCACACTTACTGACCCAAATCAAGTTGATTTCTACCTTTTAATGCAGCACAAACAGTGTGATTGATGTTACAACAAAGCATGAAACAATGAAACAAGACAGTGTTCAGTCAAGCATTCTCTCTTAATACAAAAAAATGCTGTAATTTAATTGAAATACACCTCACGTGGAAACCAGTTGTTGCTATTTTTCTGCCATTGCTTGTTCATGACACCCAAAGACTCATTCATCTGTTGATGAAAGCGATTGATTAATACTCGAATTAAATGCTGAACATCTCAGCACGCATATCGCTGAGATGTATTGGAGCGTTTAAGGTCTTGGCAGACAGGTTCCTCTGTGAGTCGGTAATGGGCGAGGAATGCCAGGAAAGACGGAGCCCTCAGCACCCCACCGCCCTCGCAGATAAAAACGATGTGTCCCTGGTGGCCCGGAACATGATTTCAGCCTGTATGAGGTTTCAACAGCTTTCTCCATTTGGCTTCTGTGCAAACAGTGTTGCGCCCCTTCTCCAGTGTTTATCGATTGAACCATTCACTCTATCAGTCATCTGATCATGCTCTCCTTTCTTAGTTGCTTCCCTTAAACATCACAATTCTGCTTTTGAAAATCACAGCAGTCAGCTTAGGACAAGACAAGAGAGAAACATAGAAAGAACAACAGCAATTATCTGTAAATATGTCCTATAGTGGAACTACTTGACCTTTACCTTGACCTTTACAATCTGAGCATGTTGAAGTATAAGTACACATAAGTGCGGCCTCATCAGAAACCAGGAAATGACACTTTTTTTTGTCATCCTCCCGCTGTTTCTTAATGTAGTTCGAGTGCACTGTATGTCTTCAGGGAGCTTGTTTATGGCTCTGAAGTAACATTAGAAACTGAAACACAGCAACCAAAATAAATATGGTGATTAATTGTGTTTCTGAAGGATGATGTTGACCAGTAGAGGACATTTGAATGTCTCTTTGAACTGAAAGGCTTGCTTTTTCCTATCCAAACTAAAAAGGCAGCTCATAAGGTATTTTTTATCTTGTGTGTGTGTGTGTGTGTGTGTGTGTGTGTGTGTGTGTGTGTTTGTGAATCAGAGCTTTGCTTGTTACCCTATGATGATGAAAGGAAGATGAAGCCTACACTGTAAAAAATGCCCGTGAATTTAACGGTAAAAGACTGTAAAAATGCTACAGTAAAAACTTGTTAAATGGTTAACGGTAAATTCCCTTCCTATATACGGTGAAAAACTGTATTGGACATTACATGTATTAGACATTAATTTTACGGTAGTATACCGTTTTTGGAATTGAAAAAGACCGTATAATTTACAGTGAATAACCATAAATTGACATTCCCAGAATTCCCTGCGTTACATTTAAAATTTTATGTTTTTTTGTTGAAATAACTGTTTCTTCTTAGTTTTTTCTTATCAGTTTTGTAGATTAGGGTTGTGTGTTACACCTAATGTTGTTAAATGAATGTTTATTGCATTATTTCAGTTTCATGTGCGTTACCATGATGGTGTTTGGTGTTTGTGTGAATGACACTGTGCACCTTCTATACATGTTATTATTTAAAAGCTGCTTGTGATGGGCTTTGGGTCATCATGCGATTTTCTCATCACCACCTGCATTTGGTGGTTATAAGTGTATTACAAAGGTACAAAACAGATTTCAGTACTTCAAAAGGTTGGTATATTAACATTATATCAGTTAATGAAATTACGGTATTTAACTGTAAATTTAAGTTAAAACCTAAAACATTGCTACCGTATTTTTTACGGTAAAATTCCGGCAACCACAGCTGCCGGTTTTTTACCGTACATTTTACGGAATTTTTTTTACAGTGATGTACATACATATTCAGGTCTCTCTGTAATGGATCTGTGCATGGATGCTTTAGCTGACACAAAAGCAAGGAATAGGCATGTGCAAGCTATTTGTCAACGACCGCTGAACTGACCAGCCTGATTCCTGTGCAATTTAATGGCCTCCTCTCCATGTGCTGCTGTCTCTGTAGTGCGTACAAGATACAGATTGCTTTATCATTTTAAATGAAACCTACTGATGTGAAGATATATTGCCCACAGATGTCTCATAAATCTGAGATGGGATAATTTCTCTGAGGCCTGAAGAGTTTTTTGAAGAAAATCTGAATGGTATTTGCTTGTGCAGAAATCAATGGCATAATACCTAGGGTGTTTTTTTTTCTTTTAAAAGTACATGATCTAAATTTAGATAAAACTTTTAAAAGTTTAATCTTTAGCAAATCTAAAAATGAATGTCAATTTTTAATGTAATGTACATTATAATGTGACATTCACTGTTAGCATTTTAAACTTTTATTTTTTTCCTTTTTTCCTTTCCTCTCCTTTCTTTTTTTTACTTTGTTTATTCATCAATCAATCAATCAATCATGGATATTTTACATCTTTAGCAAATCTCAAAATGAATATCTATTTTCATGCTGTACATTATAATATTGTTGTTGCCTAAATTCACTTGTAGGATTTAATATGATTTATTTTTATTTTTTACAGCTATTTGGTTGATTAGTTATAGTTAGTTAGTTATTAGTTAATTTATTTATTATTTAGTTCAGCGTGAGACAGTATTGAAAATTTGATTGATTGTTCATGTCCAGTTTTACATTTAGATTACGTTTGCTGTTGTCTAAAAATCAGTTGACATTAATCTTAAAATTAATCTAAATTTAAGATAAGTTATGAATTAATAAGTTAGGTAAGTAATATAAGATAAGTAATAAGTTAATAAATGTAATCTTCAGCAAATATATAAAAATGCTATACAATATTTAATACATTATAATGTTATGCCCAATTTCACTTGTAGCATTTGAAACAATATCATTGATTAATTTGTTTTATGAATTTTAGATTAACTAATATAGCATTTTAATATTGGACATTAATTTTTTAAACAGTCAGTCTGGAATGGTGGAAAGTCCCAGTGCTGTTCAACCGTACATCAGCAATTTTGGGATGCTGCTCAACCAATCAAATTCAAGGACTGGAACTAATTGTTATATTGAATACTGGTTCTGCCCATGCATCAACAATTCCCTACATTATTTGTTTATCCAACCCAATTACACAGGACAGCAGAATCTCCCGCTCTTCACAGTAAATGCATGAGGTTGCATTTGAATGCAGTTCCACTCTGTCCTTTTGGCGGTGTCACTTTCGCCGATATATAGATCATGTTTGTCCAGCGTGATGTCGGCCGGCCGGTGGCACGCTGTCGCCAGCTCTGGATAATTAATAGCAGAGGGAGCTGGAGGCGTGGGGTGATTTCACTCAGCCTGTACTGTAGGTGTGTGTCAATCTAGGCTGATGTGTGCTGCCTGCAGCAACATTAAGATTGCAGGCATGGGGACCAGAGATACCCATTTACCATCATGCCCTCTGATCAGAGGAGTCCCAGACACACAAAATGAAGGTCAACCTCTTTTAAATGATAGATTTGTGACAAAGCCTCCAGGCACAGTCTGTGTGTAGTGTACGGCCTTTGTGTTTATGCATGCGCAAAACGGTTCAGGTCTAAAACCTAGTAAGCAGCCTACAGAGGCAGCGTTTTAAGGCATCAGAAGACTTGCCTACCTTTTGGTTAAAAATTGGGTTGTATGAAAAAAATATATTTTAACTGAGCATGTTTTCAAACTTTTTGATATCAATAATCCCCTTTATAAAATGTAAAGGCTGTTATATATGTTCATGTAGAAAAGTGTGTGTGTGTTAGGGCTGTCAAAATGGCTGAAAAACTAAATTCGAATTTTGTACTTAAATATTATAAAAATTCGAACTATATTCGAATTTAAAATGCATAATTTCAGTTAGGGTGAAGAAAAGCTTTTGGCTTCTCTCCTGACTGAACAAGAGGGCGCATCATTCAAAGCATAAGATAACATGACTATCTGTGAAAAAAGTGCATAATGTTTAAAATAATGTTTATAAACCAATTATAATTAAGTTGCTTAAACAACTATAAACAAAACAGTATCATGTATGTATGCATAGTTTAATACAAAGGGCGGAAAGCCAATCACACAGAGTACATTTTTCATTTAAAAACATGAGATGCAGTGGGATGGGGGAAAACCCGCCATGAAGTCTCGATATATGTTTTTTTCAAAGTTAAACTTGCATTAATTGCATTAATTAATTTAACATGCGGCTCTTTTGTGCGAGACGCGAGTGCAACAGTAATATATGTCTATCTAGAAAATGCGTGAAATATGCGTTCTGTGTGAACGGCTTGGTTTCGGTTTTGATGTAAACAAGATCTTCTCCGCATTGATAGGGGCTATTCACATGTCGCGCCTAAAAACGCGTGGAAAACGCTAGGCGCGCCGCTTTCTGCTTTTTTCCAAAGCGTTCCGGCGCTTGCGCTCCGGAGGCGTCTTGCCGTTGCTAAGCAACCATGACCATGAAGACGCGGAAGTTTCAGCAAAGGATAAATGGATTTGCAGCACTTAAAATCGGACCCCTTAGGGGCCATTCATACGCTTTTTTAGGCGCAACATGTGAACGGCCCCTTAACGCACACCTACAATTCGAATGCAACGTTTTTGCATTCGAATGTGGATTTTTTTTTTTAATTCGACGAATATTCGAAATTCGAATTTTTTTTGACAGCCCATCTCCCCACCCTCTGATTACGTATCATAATGTAACTACTTGTAAACGTTATTTGCCGGTTTTTACTTGGAAAACCAGCTATATTTCTCAGACTGAAAAAGAAAAATTCTAATTTGTTGTATCACTGGTGCAAAAGACAATTTAGCCTCCAGAAATCTTATGCAATAACATTTGAACAGACACATACTTGCAATACTGACAAGCATGAAAAAGTTTTCATCCTGCTTCAAAAGCATTTCGACACTAACATCACTTGTGGCACCCAATGAGATCAAGTGCTCAGGGATGAAAAGCAATTAGACAATAAATAAGAATGTGGTAGAATGCAGTCATTCAAAATGATTATTCTCTGAGCATCAGGGAGCTCAGTTGAGTGTCTGTGATCCTGAACTAATAGAGGTTATGGACACGCAGGGCTTTACGCAGTGCTGAGTGCATAAAGGTGACTTCTCCCCAGTGACTTGCCTGCTGAATTTAGAGTCAGTGGATGGATTGTAGGGCCTGTTTCTCTGGCCAGGAGATCCCTGAACCAATAAGACATCAACTGCACAAGGGCCCATGAGATCACATCACCACCCGCCACCGTATTAGCATGCCGACGTCTAGTGGTAGTGGTGGTGGTGGTGGTGGGGTGGGGGGTGATGTAATTGAAAAGTGTGAAGCAGAATGCAGATCCAGCCATGCAGTCTCTGCTCTCCAGGGTAACTGCTACCAAGACTCCTAGCACAGACATAGACCTGCACAAATACAAACCCACACTACAGTTCTGTTCCAAAATCTAGTGTGCCACCTTGTTGACTACTGCTTATACAGACAACTACCTTCTAAGGCAGCATGCTAACCATAATGGAACCTAATAAGTGACCAATTTGGGAACACTACATAGGCAGAAACAGAGATTATGAAAGAGATTGGGAATGTTACCTTACAATAGTTATTAAATATGTTTAACACAATTTTTTTACAGAAATAATAATTATTGTAAAATAATAATAATACATAAATATACTTTTACAAATAAAAGTGGCGAGCGGTGACTTTTTTAACCGGGTATGCTGAGTGATAAGAACCCCCCACCACCCCCCATCGGCTTTTAGGACACTCAAAAGGGATCACAGATGACAAATAGCAAGAAACACCGTGACAGGTGTCGGTGTCGATTTATGCACATTTCCTACCTTAGGCCTATTTGTAAATGAAATTCATCTCCAATCCTTCTTCTATTGTTTCAAGTTTACCCATTATTCGAATGCAAGAAAAACAATATATTATCTTCTATGATATTCAGAACAAAAATCAGTAATTAATTTGTATCACTTTGACATATTATTGTAGCAAGATTCATGCAGCTGACAAAATAAATTAACCAAAATTGATATCTGAAGTTCCTATTGGAATAATACTAATTTGTGAATTACTTTGAATAGATATATTAGAATTGATTTCTGTAACTTTTGATCAATTTAATGCATTCTTTCTTAATAAAAGTATCAATTTTCCAAAAAGAAATCTTGCTGACCCCAAACTTTTGAAAGTTACTTTATTCGTTCATTCATTCTATTTTTCTTTCTTTTTAGAACTAATATAGAATTTTAATATAAGCCATTTATCAGGGTTTTTAAAATTTAATATTTCATGTTTTGTATCTTTGAAGCAGGCTTTGGTGATGTGTTTTTGTGGATACAGATAGGAAACTGTGTTACGGTACCAGAGAAGAAAAATCGTTGTATTCAGGCAATAGCTAAAGCAGTTAGTCTTTTTAATGTCTGCCTGCCTGCTGTATATCTTAGCATCTGTTAATTACCCTTATTATTAACTGCCATTTTAACTGCCAGGCACTCCATAATTATGTGTAAACAGAAGAACACCCACATACAGATGCATGTATTACCATTTTCAACAACCAGTTTCCATTTTTTCCCATCATTTAATCATAACGTTATGTTTGACTTTGGTATAAATACAATAGACATGTTGGGCAATTTTGTATCTTTTTACCTTTTCCACAACAGCTAATGGAATAGGTGTAAACTATGTGCATGTATAGGTGTATACCTGATGCTTTGTGTGTACACTGAATAAAATTTGGTTAAGAAACAATTAACTTAGAAATGGCTAAATGCGACAAAAAATTACAAAGAAACAGCAAGTAACATATTGATATAAACATGAAATTTAAACATCTGAAATAATTTTCTCTTGTAAAATGTCCTGCTATAATATTTTTATTTACAACTTCCAAAAAATATTTTTACAGTATTTCCTGCTGCATCTGAAAGCCATGGCAAATGTAGTTTGTTTGCACAAGCCTATCAGCTAAATGATTAGTGTTTTCTGCAAGATTTATTGCTATTCTTCATCAGCACTACACAAATTATGTGCAAAATAAATTGGCAAGTCAGCATTCACAGCATACAACCTATTATGATCAATAACATTTGCTTCTGACTTGATTCTTTATTGACATTCTACATTTTTCCACTGGTAATATCATGTATAATGTACAAGCATTCCTACAGTACACGACTTGATTGCTTAGGTGTTTCCCGTACACTCACATGTTTGTTTTTCTTTCATGGTGATTTTTCCCCCACTCCTATTGCTTCTTAATGTTGATCTAATTACATTTTCTGTGTCCTAAAACTAAACCTCACAGAAACCATTTTGCAATTTTACTAGGACATTATTTAGTATAGTTATTAAACCGGTCATGTAGAGTGCTGGTCTTGCTGATTTCCGGTTTTACTGTCCTTGTGAGGACATTTAGTCCCCACAAAGTAGTCAAAACCTGACGCACACACACACAATTAGTGCTCCATTCTTTGTCTCCGTCCTCGTTCCTCCATTAGCCCCATTCCTCTGAAGTTCCTAATCCCTGTCAGGTTTGGAGGGGTTTGTGTTCTCCTTCACATCTTCAACCCTCCTCCCTCAATGCAGAAATGACAGACAACCATTCACTTTAAGAACTTAAAGAGATAAGACTTATGGGAATAAGAGGACGCTTTTGTGCCCAATGTGAATTTTTTCTTGCAGCGGACTGAATCCTTTGGGTGATGTGCAGACCCAAAACCTCAGACACATCATGCATGACAACTATCTTTATAGTGACCAAATCCCACCACTCCACCGTGCATATCTTCACCTACATAGAAAAATACAGGCTCTGTTTGTATTTGATTTGAAGCACAATATGGTTAAGATAGTTGTTTCAGTTTAGCGGATAGCTTTGAAGCACTTGTCAAATCCAGATAGCAGTCTGTCCACTGAGGGGTCTCAAGTTATATCTGCAAAATGAGAAAATGACTTGCAATTTTTGGAGTCTAGCAGACATAAAGCTACTTCTCCAGAGATGCGTGGCCCAACCACTGTGAGCAGCATTTGTTTATGATGATTGCATTAGGCCGCCTGCCTTCCAAAACCTGGATGTTTTCAGACCGATCCCCTCTTGCACGCTTCTGAAGTTGGGACTGGTTCTCATACCCTCGCTGTGTGCCTATTTAAGATACTGTTTTCCCACTTTGCCCTGGAAATTCTCCCCTGGTAGATCATTACTTCTGGCTGCTTGTGCCCAGTTATGGCTCTTAACATCCTCCTTAACATTTGCTGCGCCTTGCATCTAATTAACACACAGCCTGCCTACAAACAATGAAATAATTACTAGAGCTGCCTGCGCTCTCTCGTTTCCCAGCCAAATGCCTTCTGCCAAGAAATCCAGGAACTTGTATAATTTCCAAGGTCTTGGGGGTGTATGGAAAAAAAAAAGTGTGGCGCTGTGGCCATTAGCAACTACACATTGAACTATGCATCCCTAATTTATACTTACAGGGATAGTGCTGAAAGTGAGAGGCTATCATAAAGCCACCTGGGAATACTGGCAGTGTTGCTCTGTAGAAATAGCAACAGACTGGAATAGCAAAATAGCGGTAGCTACAGAACAGAGCAAAGTCGGCTTCCGCGAGTTTAAAGCCCTTGGCATTAGTTCTAGAGATCAAAGGCAGCGTCTTCACAATATTGTGAAAGCAGGATCCATTGCTAGAAAATGTTTCCACGGCTAATAGAATTGGCCCTCTGCATCTGCCTGATTTGTTGTTTATGAGGGAGACTTAGAAGCCAGTGGACAACACGCAAACGCGTTGACACGTCACCTCCGTTTCTGAGAAAATTGCATCTTTTGCAGTTTTTGTTGAACAATGCACAGGTCAATAGCTTGCTATGTTATATTGATTGTTTTCTCTTTGGAGTGGCGGGATGCATTTTGACTGCAAGCGTGGGGAGATGCATTACAAACTATTTCTGTATTAAATGGCTCCACGGTCCCCAGCTGTTCACAGGTTCCTCTCTATGTGCTCTGATTAGGTGGGAATAGAGAGAATTTAGCTTTCTGAGTGAATAATGGCGATCTGGTCTTGGCTTAACTGCTGAGCCAGCAATTTTAAGGTGTAATTTTGTAGGGGGTTTTAATACAGGAGGGAATATAACCAGCTGCCTGCAAGTCCAAACTCTATTCATTCTCTCATAGTTAAGTATATTGCTCTGCGGTCCACAGTATTATATAATATTGGAAAATTACCAAATTGGATTGCATTATGTAATTGAGATGTTTACTGTTGGAAGACATGAGCGCATAGGGATTTTTGCCAGTTGTTATAACCTCAAGATATCCAGGCATTCTTTGACTCATGCTGTTTTAATTTACCTCGTGTTTCAGTTTATCAGTGATTTGCAAGTACAAGAGTACAAGAGGAAATCCAGCTCTTTTATTCCCTCATAATTAAATGTTACTTTTTCATGTTCCTATCGAAAAATACAGTATAAAACAGTGATATTGTAAAATAGAAAAAAAAAGTAACTGTTTTCTATTTTAATATATTTTAAAATTTAATGTATTCTTGTGATGGTAAAGCTGAATTAGTCTTCAGTGTCAGAAATTAAGACATTTATTAAAACATTATTAAAACATTTGTCTTACCCCAAAATGTTGAATTATAGTGTATGTCTAAAAATATATAGTTAATAATATAATTTAAATAATATAATTAATAGTAAAAATGAATTAAAATTCCAATGAATAAAGTTATAATTAATAAAGAAGTGCAGATCATATTTCTGACAGTCTAGTTCACCCTTTTATAGGAATGCTTACTTAAATTACTACAAAACACGGGCATGTTCGTTTATTAAAAGTAACAGAAAACATACTGCATAACATGACCTTGTGTTCCATAGTATCATGAGCTGTTAGAGCAGGATGCAATTGGTTATGTAATGGTGAAATTTGAAGTCAGAAGACATCATTACATAGTGGCTTTTCCAGTCATATTAATGTCAATAAATCAACACTAATATAGTTCAAATTGGCTCATGTTTCAGTTATTACACAACTATACTAGAGGAGTAGAGGAAACGACTGGTGTCATTATTCTCTGACACAAAGCATCATAAGCTTTTCAACTCATATGCTATTCAAATTACCAGTATAATGTATTTTATTATATAATCAAGAAACTTACAGCTAGTAGATGTCAATACGTTGTGGTTTTCTTGAGGTTAAATAAACTTTGGGCTGCATCAAAAATTAGTGACTGATATACTACATGGTTTTCCAAGATGTGCTCGTGTTTCATTGAATCGATGATTGAGAGAGAAGAGCACAGCAGGCCGGCATCACAGACCATCATGTCAAGCTGCGGTGTGCTGTTAAAAGTTCAGCTTGAATTGTTTTCACTTGTGCTTTAATTGAATGAGTTACTTCTGAAATCTCCCATGATGCTGCAGATCCCAGAATAAGCAGCTTAGATGAAATAAAACAGCTTTTAAATAAATAAGTGGATGAAAATACCTACTTGAATTTGAAGGTTGTAAGGGACAGAATAGAAACGAGTCTTGACCTTCGCTTTCTAATTTATTTAATGATAGCTTTGAGCTTAAATGAAAACCACAGAATCTGCAAGTTAAACAGCACACAAAGCAAATCACCTGAGCCCATTTGAAAACGGTTATGCTTATACTACTTGCTTATTCTTCCTGTACACACCTGCATTTGCAATGGGCCTTAACTTGGTTTCAGTTGTTGGTTGACATATGATGACTCAGCATAAGTAAAAACGTCTCCAGGTTACGTATGTAACCATGGTTCCCGAAGGGAACGAAACGCTGCATCGGAAACGCTATGGGAACGCCCCCAGCGTAACCACGCTCTGAATCACATGTGTAATCAGTCCAATGGAAGGGCGAGACATCATAGGCGGGTGAATTTTATTATATAATCAAGAAACTTACAGCTAGTAGATGTCAATACGTTGTGGTTTTCTTGAGGTTAAATAAACTTTGGGCTGCATCAAAAATTAGTGACTGATATACTACATGGTTTTCCAAGATGTGCTCGTGTTTCATTGAATCGATGATTGAGAGAGAAGAGCACAGCAGGCCGGCGTCACAGACCATCATGTCAAGCTGCGGTGTGCTGTTAAAAGTTCAGCTTGAATTGTTTTCACTTGTGCTGTAATTGAATGAGTTACTTCTGAAATCTTCCATGATGCTGCAGATCCCAGAATAAGCAGCTTAGATGAAATAAAAGTAGGCTGTGGTGTAACAGAGGGAACCTTAGGTACATACCCCGCACGAGGGTAGAGAAACACTTTGGCCATGCCGGGCGCAAAGTCCAGATAAGAAGGGGCCACTGAGAGGGCCTGAAGATCCCCAACTCGTTTTAAAGAAGTAATAGCCAGAAGAAGGGCTGTCTTAATTGTCAGATAGTGATCAGAAAGTCAGGTCCGAGAACCATACTCAGCCCGGCCAGAATGTGGCTACAAGCAGCAGACGGACCCCGTCCCGGCGCACTCTCTCCAGAACTCCCGGGAGCAGAGCGATCGGGGGAAAGGCGTACAGACGAAACCTCGGCCACGTCTGTACCATGGCATCCAGCCCCAGTGGAGCTGGATGAGTATGCCTGCAACACAGCCTTTGTGTGCAGACACGCACCAGCCTGACCTGCTGCCGTGTACCCCTTGCCCACCAGCGCCGAAGTGGTTCGCAGCGGCTTGGAGGGCAAGACCGGAGCCTTTAAAGATGATGCCACATCGGGAGACAGATAGCTCGACTCAGTGTGCGACTTCGCTCCCAAGCAGACCACGCACAGACTGTGTGTATCCCCGCTCGTGATGTAGCGTGGGAGGGGAGGAACACACAACCTTTAAAATGATCTGCTTTCGCCCAGATGCTTTGTTTTACCCTCAGCCTTTTTTGCCATATTGAGCTTATATGTGTAGCGTCTGGACCAATCAAAAACACAATTTTTGATTTGATTTAACAAATCAGTTATTCATTAGATTAACAAATCGTCACAGACCCCTCACCCAATAAACTGGGCGCCAGGATGTCTGCGAACAACACCAGGCCCCCCTGGTCCCCATGGCAACTAATGCTGATATCACTGGTACAGTTGACCCTGAGAGGTCAAGTAAATATCTACGGCGGATCTAAATATTTATAATTAATTATAACTAGTTATGATTAATTATTCATATTTCCCCATGAGCTGATTCGCTACATATGTACTGATTGTGCAACTTGAAAAACAACAGTAAATAAGACTCACAGAACATAAAATGTGACTGACACAACACAGAGCGCTTCGCTGAATGACAGAAAAGCTGATGCCGGTTCCACCTCACATGCTTTTATAGCTTCCTGGTCGCTACGTCACCCGCCTATGACATCTCGCCCTTCCACTGGACTGATTACACATGTGATTCAGAGCGTGGTCACGCTGGGGGCGTTCCCATAGCATTTCCGATGCAGCTCGAGTTCCTGAAAGGGAACTACTGGATCTGTATTATTTTCTTTTAGCTTATTTAAGCAGTCACTTTATGGGGTTATTTGACTGATAAATATGATGTCTACTGATGTCTGAGGTAGATAGGAATGATCTTGGCTCTCTGGCGGCTATTTGGTATCTACTAATGCACACTGAGCCAACATGTTTGGTTGCGGTTGTCTGGTCAGTGTTTTTAAATATATATTTTTTCTTCAAGTGAAAAGTTTAATAATCCCCTATGGAGCATAGTAACAGTGACCGTCCACTTTTTCCAGCTGCCTTGGTTCTGGGTGTGTGTTTTTTTTCAGATTTATTTTCTTCACTGGAGTATCCAAAGAAACTTCAATGAAGAGGTTGTGAACCAAAACAACTAGCTTTGAGATGTATCACAACATACAGACTTTAAAGAAAAAAAAATGAAAAGAAAGACAAAGGTATGATATTGTATTTAAATTAATTTACTTTTTATTTATTTATTTTTGGCTAAGTATTCATATATAATGTGTGTAGTGTATAGACTTCTTTGTTTACATCATTTCCAAACTTCCTGAGAGAGTACAATCGCTGCTGAGTTCTTTTGATGAGAATTCTATTTCTACAGTAAGACAACTGATTGGTGTATGAATAGTGTTATACTTCACTGTGAATGTGGCTACTACGTTGTTTTGTTTTTTTTCTTTTAAGATTTATTTTTAAAGAAATGGCTTGTACAGAAGCATATATCATTGCTTAACAATTGTGGAGCTCATGGTAGGTCTCTCTTGAAAGATTTATACAGAATCGTTACGACACAATTTCTCTGGAGAAGATGAATGGGATGTTTCCAAAACCAGACTGTTGTGCTCTATTAGGTGAGTCTCATTAGAAGCGCCTTAAAATGATTTGTGAAATGAAATACTGCTCACTTATGCACAATATGCATTTGAAATTTTGATTTATTGATACAAATTTCATAGTGAAATGTATGATTGGCACCAGATAAGCAAATTCAGTCCAATATGAAGCTAATTCTGTCTAACCGTTGTTGTAATGCCAGTGTGCTGTATGTGTCTTCCCTTCCAGTTCTGACAGCGAGTTCACTGATGTTTTATAGTGGTATCTTCTGAACTGTCAGCTGCAGTGTTCCGGGTAACAGTGTGTTTATACTATATATTATGTTAGATCTCTGAAAAGGAAACGCACACTCTCTATCTATCCTACTTCCTCTATCTTGACATGCAGCACACAGACTGAAGCAGGTTTTGTGTAATCCTGTCAGTTGCCTTGAGGTTTCGTTCATCAAAGCCGTTGATGGTCATCCTTTAGTGGTATTATTTCTTTATAAAAGATCAATACCCTGTGAACATCCAGTTGCAGCATGAAACCAGTAGATTCACATTAGAAATAAAATAGATTAATAGCAGAATGGGATGTAAAGATTTCCACATTGCACCTGGCAGTGATGCACCAGAGATGAATTGCGCAATCGTATGGATTTTGTGAAACCACCTCCCTCAAATCTGCTTTAAAGTGGAGTTGTTTGAAGCTAGAGTGCTTTTGTAAAGTAGATTAACTCTGACAGATCAACAATGAGGATGGTTAGTATTTATCTCAAAGCCAGAAAGAAATGTTGATTCATAAATTTGAACTGCTCAAGAAAAAAAAAATGATGCAGTGAAAGCAATCATTGAGTGAACATCTTGCTTTCTATTTGCTATTGGGCTTTCGAGATATTGGCACTTGGAGTTTTAGAGACCTAACAGCAATGCTTCAGAAACAAATTACTGTGTTATTTTTCATCTCACCTCCAGACCTCAATCTAAGAAAAAGCACAATCAGGTGGTGACTGATTGAACCTGTCACCTAACCCTCCTCTGATTGAATTTACCCCACAGTTACTTTGCCGCACCGCTACAGTGTCGTTGGTGGCAGGCGACTCAAAGAATTGAAGAAAGCTTGATAATGTCTCCTCCTGTCTTGTCTAGGTGGCTGTCCACAGCAGTCACATAAAAGAGTCACTCATGGTAGAAGGATGACACCATGTTGTGTCTGGTGTCTGTCATAAACGCAGCCGCACTGAGTAGTCTGCGTGTGGCATGTTTGCGATTGGAGATGTGTCACATTCACTTTCAGGCTGTTATTTTTAAAATGGGATTCTATTCTGGTCAAAAAGGAATCATTCAATATTTTGCATTTAGTCGAGATTAGTGTTGATTAGATTTTGCGCTGCGAGTGGAATCAGAGCCTAATTAGAACATTGGTTGGAAATGAGGATGAATAGAAATCAACACCTATTATGGAAACTTGAGTTGAACATTACAGTGTTCCCAGTTCTTCAGTATTCTCTGTTGCAGTTATCCTGCTTACTAGATATACTCTCATGCCATTTTTCTGCACTTTATAATGACATTTTCATTCTCTCTTACCAAGTATTGTTTATTTGTTAAGGATTTAAAGTATTTGGGTATTTTCAGTCTTGACAACAATTCTTTGAATTCGTCTTTCTGACACAATATTTTATTATCATCTGATTGGGTTTTTAATTGTATTCCATTTTCTTTTGAAATCTAGTTGACAAAGCCTTTTTAAAGAGTAAGACTAAATTTATTCCTGACAATTAACACTTACCGCAGATAATACATATTGCGCATATATACTACTGTTCGAACGTTTGGGTCTGTAGATATTTTAATGTTTTTGAAAACAGACTCTTGTGCTCATCAAAGCTGCATATTTTCCATTTTAATATATTTTTGAATGTAATTTAATTATGTGATGGCAAAGCTGAATTTTCAGCAGCCATTATTCCAGTCTTCAGTGTCACATGATCCTTCAAAAATCATTCTAACATGCTGATTTGCTTCTTAAGAAACATTTCTTATTATTATCAATGTTGAAAACCATTGTGCTGCCTAATATTTTTTGTGGATTCTTTGAATTTTTTTCAGGAATCAAAAGAACAGCATTTATTTGAAATGGAAATCTTTTGTAGCATTATAAATGTCTTTAGTGCCATTTTTGATCAATGCAATGCATCCTTGATGAATAAAAGTATGAATTTCTTAAATAGTAAATTTATTGACCCTATTGACCTTAAACTTTTGAATGATGTACAAATATGATTTTAAATATTTTTGTTTTTATTTTTTATTGTTAATCAGTCAGCTATTAGGGGAATTTACTCTACAAATCTAACTAGTTTTAACCAGGCCCAACACAATAAAGGAATGCTTTTATTATTATTCCTATTAGTTGCATCCTATTGTTTGTTGACATGCTGTGTAGCCCTGCCCATTATGAAATCTCATTACCTCACAATCTTGCTTCACATAGCTACAGTATATTAAACATCCAATATGTTCTGATTGTGTCGTGTCGCGCCACATTTTCACTTTCAGTGTGGGCAGACAAGTTCACATCACCTTAAGTCTGGTCGAACAGTGTTAGAACATGAAAGTGAGCAGGGTTGCTTCAGGTCTGAATAAATTAGCTCTGTATAAATGAAATGTTCTGACCTTCTTGCATTTTGTCTTTTAGGTCTTTAAAGGTCAATAGGCTGGAGAAGAGCTAGGGTTGTGTGTTATGTGAAAAAGTTAAACTGTTTAAGCGGTCTAAAGTGCCCTTTTGTTCAAGTGTTAGCATTAAGCGTGAGTCATTTAATCCAGAGCAGCTTGTATTCAACATACAGCAAAAGAACTAAAGAGCAGATTAAACTAGCCCTCCTGTTCCTCTTGCTCTTCATTATGGCATTACTTGTTGGCTTTTCAATTACTATTCTGATCACAGCGACCTGTGTATTCCCTCAGTACATTAAGCACTGATTGCATTATTTATTAACAACAGCCATCAGTTCATTGCTGTTGATCCAAGTTGCTCTATTTCCGCCTTTATCCTCAATTATTGAGAGATAACGCCAGCCGAGATGATATCTAACAGTGAAAGAAGCAGCTATTTACATCTTGCTGCTGTGCTTTTCAATGCTTACATGGAGTTGTTGTGCCGTAGAGCAAAATAACTAAAGAGCAGATTAAACTAGCCCTCCTGTTCCTCTTGCTCTTCATTATGGCATTACTTGTTGGCTTTTCAATTACTATTCTGATCACAGCGACCTGTGTATTCCCTCAGTACATTAAGCACTGATTGCATTATTTATTAACAACAGCCATCAGTTCATTGCTGTTGATCCAAGTTGCTCTATTTCCGCCTTTATCCTCAATTATTGAGAGATAACGCCAGCCGAGATGATATCTAACAGTGAAAGAAGCAGCTATTTACATCTTGCTGCTGTGCTTTTCAATGCTTACATGGAGTTGTTGTGCCGTAGCAAATGCAAAAAAGTATCAGAGAGTATATTTTGACATAATGGTTAGATGTCGTTCTGGTAAAGCAGACAGCACAGCTGTTGTTTCTATCATTAAATTTAGCATTCACACTCATTAAAATGGTCTTCTAGAGGAGTCAAGGTGCGGACAGCACTCACCTGTGCTTATTTGTCTTGCGTTACATCTAGAACTAATCGTGCACGACTATCATAAGATGCCTGTAATTATACTAGTGCTCCCACTCTCACTGTCCGATTGTGCTGAGACATCTAACAGAAGACCTCATTAAGCGCTCAGTCCCTCCCTTCTAGACCCTGCAAATATATCTCCACTAACTCAAAGATACAAACAAGAACTTGGAGAGTTAATTTGGTCCCTAATGGAATTGGGACCTTATCTGGCTTTGTTATCAGTTGATTAAGTAATGCACTGCTGCCGTGGAGACGCTTGCTGTCTGAGTTTCTCAGAGTTCTTTCGGTGAAGTCAAGGTCAGATGTAATCCAAACTCCCGCATACTTTTAGCCCAACGAGCTTCTCTAAGTCATGCCTACTGGCCAAATGTAATTATATTTTGTGGGATTTTTAAAGACAAATCAAAAGATAAATGTTGAGCGCACTAAAGCTGTAGGGTTTTAGAAATGTAAATCTTTGTTTGAAAATTTTTGGAACTTCATTCTCAAAGTTTATTTCTGAATGATAGTAGTATGTATGGATTGTAAAACTTTCATGACTTTCTTTTTTTATAAATATTTTTAGATATTTTTTTTCCCTCCATACAGTGAATGCCAGTGGTCACCAATGTTGTTTGGCTACCATCATTCTTCAAAATATCTTATTTTATGTTCCTCAGAAGAAAGAAAGTCATACTGGTTTGAAACAGCTTGATGGTGAGTAAATGATGACAGATTTACTTTATTTATTTATTTATTTTTTTGTGAACTGTTCCTTTAACATATTTGAACCATTGGGGCATCATGTAACAAATGACATAACTAAATGTGTGGTGTTACTAGATGTGAACTATTTGTTTTCTCTTTTTCTGTTGCCAGAAATTAAGCATTAAAATATCATTCAAGATTCATTATAGGTCCCTCAAATTTGTCGATGACTCTTGCATATTGTGCACTACATGGCCAGAAGTATGTTGATACATGAACACCACCCATACTAAGTATGTTCTATTTGAATATTTCATTTCAAAACCTTAGGCATTTTATGGAGTATTGGTTCACCATTTTCTCTTCTAGGAAGGTTTTCCACTAGATGTTTGAACATGGATGCAGTAATTTGCGCCCATTCGAACCAGAGGATTGTTTGAATGTATGTTTGATTTTGTGCAGCTTTTAGTAATTGGTGTAACTGAAATAGGTACTCCCATTAATTATCATGTTCACATACTTTTCAGTCATGTGGTGTATCTATTAGCATTATGATTTTTAGCACATCAATCATTCCTATGACATGAGAAAAAAAAAAAGATTATTTTACATCCATTGTGCAGCGTAAAAGTTCAAATACTCGTTATACTCCGTTTTAAGAGGTCAAAGCAGCATATTTTTGCATTTATTGAAGTAATATATTTCCATACATTACCCCGTCCCTGATTCATCAATCAAACAGAGATAAATATTCTTGATTCATCAATCAAACAGAGATAAATGTTTTGCCTATCCGTTTTCCACATGCATGCTTTGCAGTTTGTTCTTACTGTTTTTTTTCCCCTTTTTCACATTCACACTGCACACTCGATTCTTGACATGCACGCACACACACGCTCACACACACACACACACACACACACACACACACACACACATAGAGA
>NW_015656594.1:27492-32411 GCF_001515625.1 Sinocyclocheilus rhinocerous
TGATTCATCAATCAAACAGAGATAAATGTTTTGCCTATCCGTTTTCCACATGCATGCTTTGCAGTTTGTTCTTACTGTTTTTTTTCCCCTTTTTCACATTCATTCACACTACTCGATTCTTGACATGCACGCACACACACGCTCACACACACACACACACACACACACACACACACACACATAGAGAGAGACACTGCATAGGTAAAACCAAAGCTCAAGGCTTACTTGTCATCACTTCATTTATCATGCTGAAGACAAAAATATTTTATGCTCATCTCCTGCATTTTTTAACATTTACATTGAAAGTGAGCCATCAAACAGAAGTTGTCGGAGTGTTATGAGGAGTTCTGTGTTTGATGGAGATACTCCTCACTGAAGGAGCCCTCATATTTACTGATGAAAAGACTGCCGAAATGACACATCATAAGCTTTGCCTCCAGCTCTGAAGGAGGGCGGTGATTTATTGAGCAATTTCTTGTGTTTACCCAGATGCACTATTGCCAGGGTTGCTCTAGTGTTTCAGTTTCTTTTGTTTTGCTTTTTCATTGCACAAGTGCTATTAGTAGTCATTAATGCATTTTTTCGTCGATAATCACCCTGAATTATGGTTGAAGCTCCCAGTGGAATAATTACAATCTTTTAAAGAGGATTTTAGAGCACATTTATGACACGAGATGTGTTTTATCAGCACTCGTTGAAAACACTGAAATCCTTTTACATCTGTTTAAATGGTGTAGTTGCTCAGAGCATTGTCACCTATTATATTGACAATAAACCCTCTCCCTTGAAACCGTTCGAGCACTGATCTTACACCGCCAAATGACAAAAAGGTTCGCCGTGTAACCGTAAATGTGTGTGCTACACCCTTCATCATCATAATGAACTTGTGAATAATGCAATTATGACAGAATTCCTCTCCTCCGATTGTCGGCCATCATCATACTAAAGAGTTTGCATCATTTCTGACGAGCCTTTAATCCAATTCGCCCAAAACTAAATCGAATCAGCCATATGGCAAAGCTCAGCAATATTTCCTGCTGCCTTCACACATCTGAAAGATCTCCCTCTAGAAGGTGCGAGAGAGAGAGAGGTGCACTCATGTTTCCTCACGCCCTGCGGGGAGCTCTTATCGAATTACTGCCATGTGGGTGCAGCAGCTGTCCTCCCGGCCACAGCAGGCCGCAGCTGCTAATTGGTGCGTAATAGGCTCAGCAGCAGGGAAGGTCAGAGGGGCGTCCAGCAGCCGTGCCCGTCACCTTTGATAAGGGACTGAAGCATTGTTGAGATCTTCATATCCTGCGGCGGTGTGAAAACAAACAGCAGCCTTATGAAATCGGCACATCCCGGGAGAGATGATTGGAATTCATTGAGTATATAGCCTCAACTGATGGTCGTGCAAAATTCTCTTGGTTCTTACAAGATGCAAATATTGGTGGTTCATCAGTGGTTAGGATTCACTTGCAACCATTGCAAGTCTCATACAGTATTAAGTCGTTGTTTAGCAGAGGTCCTCATCTTGGGTGTCTTGTCAACACTTTGCTCCAGGGCCATTTGTTTAAAGGAATAGTTCACCTAAAAATGAAAATTTGCTTAAAATGTACTCACCGTCAGCCCATCCAATATGTAAATGAGTTTTTTTTTTTTCATCTGAAGAGATTTGGAGATTTAGCATTAGGCCTACATCACTTGCTCACCAATGGATCCTCTGCAGTGAATGGGTGCCGTCAGAATGACAGGAGTCTAAATAGCTGATAAAAAACATCATAATAATCCACAAGTAATCCACATGACTCCAGCTGAACAATTAACATCTTGTGAAGTGAAAAGCTGTGTGTTTGTAATAAGCCTGTTGTTAAGGCATTTTTTAACGTCAAACCATTGCTTCCGGCTAAAGGTCCTCTATCCATAATAATGTTTTTCCAGTGAAAAAGTGGTCTAGCCTGAATCAAAGAAATATGCACAGATCAAGCACTGTTTACAAGCGAAAACAGCCCAAAAGATTTCAAAGAGGATGAGGATGGACTTATCTTACTACGGATCATGGTCTTGTATTTTGGTCAGAAGCGGCAGTTTAAAGTTTACTGATGGATTTTTTTTCTTCTAAACATGCAGCTTTCACTTCAAACGATGTTTTGATCGAATTGATCGACTTGAGTTGTGTGGATTACTTGTGTGATGTTTTTAATCAGCTGTGAGAACTCTCATTCTGACGGCACCCATTTAAATCAAATCCAGATATGAAATTACTTTGAGCAAGACCATGATGATACAACCAGTAGAATGTTTGGAGGAAGTTTCCTCAGCATAGAGTTCCAGAGTGTAAAATGTTATAATGAAGTGTAAAACCAGGGGATCTCTGAAAATTGCCATCTTCAATTCTACACCTCTGAGAGTGGCTAATTATGAGCATGGCCGTGTGAGTACATGGTCTCTGACTTCTTCCCAGCAGGGTCACTGCTCAGAGAACAGCCCAGTAAAATGATGTACAGACCATCAGAGAAAACACAAAGCATAGTCAGAACCCATCCAGAGGCCACTAGTAATCAACGCTATGACTTTGCCTTTCAGGAAGCAGCATAACGCTTGGCTTGTATTGATCATTCTGATTTCTGTGTATCATCTTGTTCCTAAGACTGAGTGGATGGAGTATCATCCCGAGTTTCCTCAGAGATCTTCTTTTTCCCTTTCCATTTGTCTTTACATCTGTCTCAACACCTAAGTCATGCATTTTTAGTGAATTTTTAGCATTCTACTTTCTGCTTCTAAAGTGCAGATCAATATTTCTGTTCAGACATCTTGTCACTTATATTTTTCATTCCAACCTCATAAATCAGTTGATAATGCTCTAAAATAACATGTGATGCGATATACAGGTATGTGAAGTTTTATATTGACTTTTTTTTTTCTTTCTCTCCTTCTGGGGCCACAAAGGAGGGGAAACACATTTCATGCCATTTAATTTTCAAAGCCCTCAATAACTAAAACAGCATGAATTTGTGACCTGAAGCAATCAATGCGAGTTCACAAGGAAACAAAAGTGAGAGTTTTTTGCTGTAAACTCCAATCCAGTTTACCAATGTGATTGTCACTCAAGTTTGTATATATCAATACTAAGATTTTGCTATTTGGGTTTGTGGCTGTTGGAAAGGGCTGTGAACAGTCCTTAATGTTAGAGAAAGAAATTATATTTTGGTTGTGTTCTCTATCCTCAATTTATCCTGTCGTGCAAAACTCTCCAAAAAGGATCAGGAAATGTGGATAAAGGGTTAATCCCCCATTCACTAATACAGAAGTCAGATCAATGGGGGAAGTCAGCCATTAAGAAACAGTCTATCTCCAGACACAGGCAGTATGCCAGCTGCTGTGAACTCTCTCGAGGAGCTGGGGTCTCACCTGCTGCTCCTGCAGACCGCTCTTATAGCTGTCTTCCTGCACGGCAGCCAGACATTGCCACTTTTACAGCTGCTAATTGGGCAGTTTGCATTTAAAATTAGAATTTTGCCTAAAATAACTGAGAAGCAAGACAGAACGAGGGACTTGTTTATCTGTCTGTGATCAAATTGTTGGCTGTGCTTTTATTGTGGATTGATTATTGATCTGTAGACACATTGTTGCTGAGAAATGAAAGACAATTACATTTTATTAATTCCTTTTCTTGTACTGATTCTTGGTGATGACAAGCTCCAATTTTGTCTCATTTGGTCCAGAAAAGCCTTCTCACGTCATATAAAGGTTAACCAAAACGATTAGAAATGCATATCAAAGCTTTATTTCAGAGCAGAGGGAAAATGTACTCAGGAAATGATAATGATATTCTCATACTGTGTAATCAGCTCAGTCCCATCATGCCACAGTTTAAAGGTCACACATGCTCCTCTTGACATTCAGATTATAAAGAGAATGAAAATGAAGATTTAATTTTGACATATAAACACAAAATAAGAAACATACATTCAGCATTTCAGCGAAAAAAATAATTTCTTTAGAAATGTAATTTATCAAAAGTTGCATGCTAAGCACTCAGCTTCAAAATATGCTTTATATCATGCTTTTGAAAAGAAACTCAGAATATGAAAATTATACTCTGATGATTTTGAAACTTTAAATTTAAAACTTGTTTTTGTTTCACATAGAGGCAAACTATTGTTTAGGAAGGTATATCAGGATGTAAAAGCCTTGTCTTGGAAGAAATAGGCCATATTATATTAGAGCTGGGATTCTTAGGATAGGTCAGTTATTTTCGCATATATATATATATATATACAGTATATATACACTGAACAAAATTATAAAGGCAACACTTTTGTTTTTGCCCCCATTTGTCATGAGCTGAACACAAAGATCTAAGACTTTTTCTATGTACACAAAAGGCCTATTTCTCTCAAATATTGTTCACAAATCTGTCTAAATCTGTGTTAGTGAGCACTTCTCCTTTGCCGAGATAATCCATCCACCTCACAGGTGTGGCATATCAAGATGCTGATTAGACAGCATGATTATTGCACAGGTGTGCCTTAGGCTGGCCACAATAAAAGGCCACTATAAAATGTGCAGTTTTATCACAGCACAATGCCACAGATGTCGCAAGTTTTGAGGGAGCATGCAATTGGCATGCTGACTGCAGGAATGTCCACCAGAGCTGTTGCCCATGAATTGAATGTTCATTTCTCTACCATAAGCAGTCTCCAAAGGCGTTTCAGAGAATTTAGCAGTACATCCAACCGGCCTCACAACCGCAGACCACGTGTAACCACACCAGCCCAGGACCTCCACATCCAGCATCTTCACCTCCAAGATCGTCTGAGACCAGCCACCCGGACAGCTGCTGCAACAATCGGTTTGCATAACCAAAGAATTTCTGCACAAACTGTCAGAAACAGTCTCAGGGAAGCTCATCAGCATGCTCGTCGTCCTCATCG
>NW_015656594.1:33568-38165 GCF_001515625.1 Sinocyclocheilus rhinocerous
AATGGGGGCAAAAACAAAAGTGTTGCGTTTATAATTTTGTTCAGTGTATATATGTGTGTGTGTGTGTGTGTGTGTGTGTGTCTGCGTGCATGTGTGTGTACTTGCAGTGCACTTTTTACTATTGCAATCACACTAGAAAGCCAATTTGAACTTTTTTTCACACTAGCCCTCTAATGTTATGGAACTTAAAATGTGAAATAAAACTGCATTTGTGTTAATATCCTATATTACTAAATATCCCATATTTACATTGTACTGCACACTTAGCTAACTAATGTGTTGAAGCTAATGGTGGCATTAAAAAAAAAAAACACTATCTATAATATGACTTCTTTCCAGAAAAAAAACTGACCTCAGAATTGTCTCAATATGTTAGAAATTTGCCATTGAGTCTTGGACAGTTTGAACTCAATACACTAAAAGCTGTTTATTAGCTGAATCTGAGTGTAGTTTGTTAGACACAGATACTGTAGGCTTTAATTGTCACATTTAGTCTATAAAAACTAAATGAGAACTTCATTTTGAAAGTTTAATTTCATACAACATTAAAATGTGCTCAGAAAGCAAATATTCCACTGTGCCCTCATTCTAAGAACATTTAAGGGGATTTAACTGAGAATGAGTTGCGACTGCTGATAGCATAATTTATTCACAGCCAGTGTCTGTGTTGTTTTAAGGCCCAGAAGAATTATGCAAATTGGTAATGGTGCAAACACACAAAGTTGAGCACGTTTGTGCAGTCTGATCACGGTTTGCACGGGGCAGTTTGTTACGAGGCAAACATATAAGTGGGCAGAAGGCCAGATATACACAGACCTGCACATATGTGTGCATATGTGGGAAATTAAATAAATTGTTCTGACAAAAGTGTCTGTAAACTTAATGGGAAATATCCTGGCAGAAAATTACCAGTACCTTTTCCATTGGTGCTGTAGATGTCTGAAATGTTAATGTAAGACGTAAGTGACGATGCTCCTTTTTGGAGCTTTATCTGATCACACATTATATGCAAGTATAAATAATAATAATAAACAATAATAATAATAAACATTTAGATATAAAACTCATCTTAAAGTCCTGAAGAAACGGATGCAGTGTTAAGTCTTTTATTCCATACTGCCATGCACATCATACTGAAATAGATTGTGATAATATAGAAAATGTAGGATGGGGCTCTTGGTTCTATCCGTCAGGTGTTGATTGGATGTAGACAGATCTGAATTGGATTATGAGGTCAGAACTTTAAAAAAAAAAATGAAACATGCACAGATGAATTGTTCACAATAAGATCAATAACATGCATTTATATAATAGATTGGGTGAATTTCATTTCATACCAGGTGTAAACGGGGCCATGTACACAGCGGCTGGTTATCTGGTATCTGAATAAGATGCAGTAAATACCACATGCAAAAGTGATGCAGCTGTTCGCCTCTTAGCGCCTAATTTGCCAGGCCTTATTTTGATGATTTTTCAGGTGTTTATAAGATTATCCCTTCACACAGACAGGCCGTCTGTCACCTCAAGAGCCAGGCTTTAATTTCACTCATGGCTCCTCTCTCCTGGAACTCGTCCCTGACATAATTGACTTTAACAGGTTTGAGCTCAGCTGTGGCCTGTCTTAGGACTCAACTCTTACTGGCTCTATCACTCTCTCTCTCTCTCTCTCTCTCTCGCTCTCTATAGCGCCTGATTAGTGGTCTGCTCCAGAGGGGAGGGCTGCTGGGATTTTCTGCTACCAGGTGTCTGTTCAGGGGGTCCAGTGTTATCAGGCAGCCGTATGGAACAGACCCGCTTAAGAATAATCCCGCTTCCCCCTGGACACATGAAGGACAGCCATCAGCTTGTAGTCTTCCGGTTGCTCACCTTGAGTTATCATATCACATAGAGGGCGGGGAGAATGTTTTCGCCTGTGCTTTGGTAATTATAAATTGCTTAACGAGGCGAGGCAGTCAGGTGGAATAGCGGTGCGGAGGGTTTAATTACAATTTTCGTTCTGTCTCTCTGCTGTAAACCCAAACCTGGATGTCTCGCCTGTGATTTTTTCTTTCTTTCCCTTTTTTGGAGGGGTTTCGCACAAACATGAATTTAAATTCTCTTTCACACACACTCTCTATCTCTCTTGTCACACACCGGCTCACTCTTTTCCTCTCTACCGTTCTCTCACCAGATAGCAGCATTCCGAGTGAACGGATCATTTATTTTTGGTTTCTGCTTCCTGTCTAGATGTTGTCTGCTCTCCCTCGCATGCGCCCAACCTCCACTGTCATTTGAAGGGAGGTGCTTTCTTCTTCCCTGATAAAACCAGCCACCTCAAAAGCGGCCAATTAAAATTAGCGCTGACAAGTCTTTTTTTTCATGTGCTGACAGGATCACTGTCCCTTCACCTGAGGGGGCTCCAGGTGTTTGTTCTCACGTGTCATACCTCTCTTTTATATTTTAACTAGTTCTTCAAGAGACATCACACTTCTCTTTCCCTGCACCTGCTCTCAGAAACTCATTATTTCGACTTTCACAGCTTAAAGCTTTTAATGGCAGCTAATGAAGACCACACATCACATTGACTTCTTACTTGACGTATTCAACACCCTTATCATTAATTGTTACACTTGGCTACTTCTTGTCATCACACTGAGAATCCTTCATAGAAGCGTTTATAGAATGAGGAGAATGTCAAATCGGGTGGAAGGGTTGTATTGTCATCCCCGAGGGATATTTCATGCCCTGAGGTTTCTCTTTCATAGTTTGGGAGATTTAATGGAGTTCTCATTTATGATTTATTCAAGTATCAACTTCATCTTAGATGTTTCTCATAGAACTTTTCTTCTTATTGTGAGGAATACAAGCGGATTTAAATCTTTTTGTGTTCCACAAACGAAAGTCGTGCAGTTTTGAAATTAGTAAATGACAAAAATCTGTGTTATTGTTAAAATAAAACTATTAAAAACATATTTGTTAACTGAAATGAAGCTGAAACATCAATATTAGATGAAAAATGTGAACTTAAACTTATATATCAGTTAGTTGCCAAGAAAACATGTCTAATTGTTGTTTAAGTAAAATTACTAAAACTGAAATAAAAAAAATTAAGAAATTTGAAAGAAATTAATATTAAAAAAATTAAATGACAAAAGCACAAAATCACTCAAATGTCAACTAAAAAGTAAACAAAAACATTCTAAAAATTAATAAGTAGTATATTAATAATACAAAAATACTGGTCATTTTTGGTTGAACTATGCTAGTAAATTGATAGATTATCAGATTCCAAAATGAGTTCTGTTCACGTGTAAAAATTCTGTTAAATATATGGAACAGGTTGTGTGAAAGAACAGGATCATAAAGATTTAAAAATGAATGCTCTATGATGTGTACAGTGTAGCTCAGATGATTTGGTTTTTAAAATAATGAGAAATTTGTATGTATGTTTATGTATATATTTTTCTTTTTGGGTAGAGTCTTGATTGTATGAGATCTTAGTTGATTTTAGATCTTGCTAAATATGTGTAGCACAGTTTGTGATAGTGCTACGGTCTCTTCTAATACTATACAGGAGACACGTAGGAATTCTAGCATTTTTTTGGGTGTAGTATGACAGATTGAGAATTGAGATACATTTATCTACCCCTTAATATGCAGAGACAACTATAAGTTAGCCATTCATAGATTGATTCCCCCCAAAATGTAAAAACTGACTTTGTGGTGCTCTCAGGGCATTGCTTGGTTTGTGTGAGAAACAGATTAAAATTTAAGTTGTTTTTCCACTGATAGCTAATCTTTCCCTCCAGTGAACTGTTATTGGCTGCAACCGGCTCATTGAGTCAGTGAGTTGAACTCAAGAACCGGATCAGCCCAATTCATGAAATTGGTAGGAGTAACAGGATTTTTGAAAACTTTGGGAAACAAGAGAGCAACAGTCTCCATTTACCCTCAATGTAATCTCACTACTGTCTAGGACAGTGGTTCTCAACCTTTTTTTCCACTGGGCCGCACTATGGTCCAAGTGCAAGTCTCACGGGCCGCACGCATATCATTTACATATTACGTCACCAATACAAACCAACCAGATTTATAATAGCCTATTATAGCCTAAATATTATGATATCTAATCTATTACATTCATTGAAATAAATAAATAAATAAATAATTATAGTCACCATTAATAAAACACCTGATGCTGTCGGGAGCTGACCAATTTTGTGAAATTCGTATGTATAGGGACATTTAAAGGGGTCATATGATGCGATTTAAATTTTTCCTTTCTCTTTTGAGTGTTACAAGCTCTTGGTGCATAAAGAACAAAAAAAACATAGGCACTTTTTGATTTTTAAAAAAAAATATATTTTTTAAAATCTGTAATTCAGGTTCTATTAGGTACAGCTCTTTGTAATTTACTTTGTTTGATGCCATTAGATGCCAAAATGTACCAGAAAAAAATAATCTTTCAAATAACAGCTTCTAAACAGGAGTAATTGGACGAAATTTCACATTTTGTGTTTTCTACAATCCAGTGTTATTCTTTCAGAATACAGAAGACTGAATCTGGTCTATCACAATCTAAAATAGAATCCACATCCTCCAGCTTTATATCATTCCA
>NW_015656594.1:38202-40505 GCF_001515625.1 Sinocyclocheilus rhinocerous
TCCATGTATATTTACTGTATATTTACTGAAATGCATAATGCACAGTCCTTTTCTGTCAATAAACAATTGTTTTATCCGATTGTTAGCTGTGCTATCAAGTTTCAAAATAAAGATTCAAAGATCACAAATGGAGAAAACACGCTGATAAAGCCTCACCAGACGCACGTTCATTCCTCTCCACGGCGCCGCTGAACGTTCTTCATCATATATAACTTGTAATATGATAATCATAGACTGATATGATCCGAGTCGCGTTCGCTGCAACTCTTCCGTGCGGATTTTATGGTATTCTTTGTAAAGAAGACACCCCAAGCTTTCAAATGAACCCATATATGGGCTCATACCATATAAGGAAGGCTATGTAAATGAAGCATACAATTTTTTTACTTGATTTTGGACCCGTATCCGGTCCGCGGAGTCTAAGTAGTTTTAACCTCCTGACTGTAAGCAGACTCGACACCGTCCTGTATGAGGCCGATGTGTGTGGTGTCGTCTGCAAAACTTCAGGAGCTTGACAGAGGGGTCTTTAGAGGTGCAGTCGTTGGTGTACAGGGAGAAGAGCAGTGGGGAGACAACACAACCCTGAGAGCTCCAGTGCTGATTATACAGGCGCTGGATGTGTATTTTCCCAGCCTCACTAGCTGCTGCCTGTCTGTCAGGAAGCTGTTGATCCACTGACAGACGGCGGTGGGCACGGAGAGCTGAGTTAGTTTGGGCAGGAGGAGGGTTGGGATGATAGTACTAAAGGCAGAGAAACAAGCTTGTAAATCCTGCTCTGCTTCATTAGTCCATCTTTTTACAGTCCTTAATACAGGTTTAGCTGATTTCAGTTTCTGCCTGTAGGTCGGTATAAGATGAACCAAACAGTGGTCAGAGAGCCCCAAAGCTGCCCGTGGGACGGAGCGATATGCATCCTTTATTGTGGAGTAACAATGGTCCAGTATATTACTGTCTCTGGTGGGACATGTGATGTGCTGTCTGTATTTTGGCAGTTCACGGGAGAGATTGGCTTTATTAAAGTCCCCGAGAATGATTAAAACAGAGTCTGGGTGTTGTTGTTCTGTCTCTGTGATCTGATCAGCGAGTTTCTGTAAAGCGGAGCTCAGGTGCGCTTGCGGAGGAATGTAAACACTGACCAGAATGAATGAGCAAAACTCCCGCGGCGAGTAGAAAGGCTTACAGTTAATGAAGAACACTTCTAGATCTGAACAGCACATCTTCTTTAACACAGTTACATCTGTACACCACCTCTCATTGATGTAAAAGCATGTCCCGCCGCCGCGTGATTGAGCAGCAGAGTTCGAAAAATCCTTATTTGTCCGGGAGAGCAGAAGGAGTTCGTCCGTTTTGTTGGCTAGAGAGCGGAGGTTCGCCAGATGGATGCTAGGCAACGGCGTCCTGAATCCGCTCTGCCTGAGCTTCACGAGCGCGCCGGCTCGCTCCCCCAGTCTGCACGTCCTGAAGCGTCTGAACAGCCCCGCTGCTCCCCCGACTACAATGTCCAGCAAAACATCAGAATAATCGAAAACCTGTGAAATATCGGGTGGTGTGTACTGCAGAATGTCAAGCAATTCGTCTCTGGTGAAACTGATTGCAGGGATATAACTAAAGAAAGGACAAACTAACAAAAACATAAAAACAACTGCGGAGCACGCCACGGAGGCAGCCATCATCGTCGGCGCCATCACAAGCCACTGGACCGTGACATCTTTCCATTATAATATACAAAGGCACATTGGCTGGCAAACAATTAGGCAGCACATAATTAGGAGTCTATTTGTCTATTTATAGTCTATTTTTGGGAATGGATGTGATGGGTAGTTTGGTCAAACTATGGCAGCGAGACAGCGAATATTTGTCCTAAATCAAAGACGGCTGCGTCCGCGGAGCCAGTTAGTGTATGTGCACTATTTCATAATAGTGTCAGAATAGCTACCATGTCAAAAGATACAATTATACAAAAATTTTGCCTGCCACGGGAGCAAATTCAGCAGCTTTTACATCTTGTTGGTCAAACTTTGTAGAGACAAACTTGACGGAGCTACCCCCTAAGCCCCGAAATTCAGCTGCTGGCGGCTCTCCGTTTTTATGCTGTGGGGAGTTTTCTGGAGGTGGATGGGGATAGATATGGGCTGAATAAGACCCCGGTGTGGCGGTGTGTTCATTACATCTTGCTCCGTCACACCACCGATTATATAGCCTACGTATGCCTTTGGCCAGGCACGTTGTTCTGACTTAATGTAGCTGCTTCCATGCCATTGCGGGTGTCCCGTGAGTAATTGGCCTTGTGGACGGGACACTTA
>NW_015656594.1:41249-42456 GCF_001515625.1 Sinocyclocheilus rhinocerous
TACTTTTGGTCATGAGGTTGCAGGTTCGCACACTTGCAAAATTATACATATACATAAACATACACACACACACACACACACACATATATACTGTATATGTGTGTGTGTGTGTGTGTGTGTGTGTGTGTGATATCCAAGGTTGCATTTAGTTTGAAATTTGGATTATTTTATAAATGCAGTGAGCCCCAATAAATGCAATTTCTAATATTTCTAAAGTGTTTCTTTATAATGAACATCACTTTACCCGCTCTCTAACGCAGTGAAAGAGCTCCTGTATTGAACAATCGATTCTCGCGCCATCGATATCAACCTATTCAGCACCACCGCCATGGACAGTACCTGCTAACGTCGCACGTAAGAAGGTTTACCTTAAGCAACATCCTAAGGTATAGTTTGGGGAACAAGCCTAGAACAGGTATACCTTTAGTTAAGATATACCTTTAGAGTCTTCGTAGCGAGCAAAGAGACAACATTATCGGGAAACGCAGCCTTGGTCTTGCGCAGGAGCGCTTCACCGACATGATAAATATATCTATAGAATGCTTTAAATTACTATTTTAAAACGAAATAATTCAAATCGAAAACAAAAACAAGTAATTACCATGAATGTGTCAGGGGGAAATAGTAAGGGGACATTTGAATTATTGGGGTAACACTTTACGGTAAGGGTACATGAATTGCCATGAATTCATGCATAAATGAATGTATGAATTATGCATTACTTCATGCATTAATATCTCATGAATTATCAGGAACTAACATGAGTTCAAAGTCTTTCATGACTTCATGGATGAACAACACCTTAATTAAGACATTAAGTAAGGTGAGTACATCATCATGATTTATAATTTATTAAGCATGATCATGATGTTTTCTTTGTTCACAAACAAACAAGGTCTTTACTATCCATTGTGGATAAAGCTATGCTTATGGCACATGATTTAAAAAAAACATTATTTTGTGCATTTTAAGACTACTTGAATTATTAAAGGAATATACAAAAATCCACATTACCTCATGCATGCATACAGGCTAGAACAGTATATCAATTAATGTGAGAACTAATGTTTTTCATTAAATATGATATGAGTTATCAAGCATGTTCATATCTTCATAGTAGCCTGTAGGAAAATGGACAGACCCCAACATTGGCCAATCACAGCACATAGTATGTGAATTCTGTTAACATCCAAATACAGTAGTCATC
>NW_015656594.1:42774-43623 GCF_001515625.1 Sinocyclocheilus rhinocerous
GAAAAAAATGCAAGTGATCGCGCTGGCGCCTCCATGTCCTGTAAAGCGCGCTTCAGCTTCCACTGTCCGCACAAACTATTAGATATAGCGCGCATTTATCTAGGTTTAACGTTAAAACATTGTTATATGCTTGAACTTTTTTATATCTATAGATTTTATTTAATCTTTATTTAACACTTTATTAAGTCGTGATGATTTGAGAAGGCTACATTGATCTACATTGATCAAACATAAGCTATGATCAGCTCACTGTCTGCCGCTGGCCGCTTGGTACTTTAAAAAACAAAAAAATATATTTAATGACCAAAAAATGCTCCAAACGTTTTTTCTAAATTAACTTAATAAACGAAACGATATACAATCACTTTGCCATTACATACAAAACTGAACTATTTTAATAGCTGAAACAGTAGTATAAGCTGTTTTGGGAGAAGGGGCGGGAGACGGGCTCGGGTCGGACTCGGGCCGGGAATTCTGATAAGAGACAAATACTTCTTTTGACATTATGTGTACAGACGGGCTCGGGCCAGTAAATTCTGATAAGCTGTCGGACACAGCCGGGCTAGGGCCTATATTTGAGGCCCGTGCAGGGCTCTAGCCTGAACATCTTCAAGTGAGTGGCGGGGCAAACCGAAAGTTGATGCAGAAAGTCCAGCACTCTCCTACCTTCACTGCTGCGACTAGTCTTGTTTGTATGGTTTCCTTCGCTGGCATTTTCCACATTTCGTTTTTCTCCCTTAATAACAAATGTGTCCATTCTGATGCTCAATTTTACAGAACTAATGGCTGCTGATGACTATTTGAATGGAATTCTGCCAAAGTGCGCGCTTGTAAGTGTTCGTTAAATGC
>NW_015656594.1:43736-44418 GCF_001515625.1 Sinocyclocheilus rhinocerous
AAGCGCGCTTCAGCTTCCACTCTCCGAACAAACTATTGGATATAGCGCACGTTTATCTAGGTTTAACATTCAAACATTGTTATATGCTTGAACTGTTTTATATCTATAGATTTTATTTTAGGCAAGTCGTGATGATTTGAGAAGGCTAAATTGATCAAACATAGGCTATGATCAGCTCACTGTCTGGTGCTGGCCGCTTGGTCCTTACTTTAAAAAAACAAAAACTTATATTTAACGACAAAAATACTCCAAACATTTTTATAAATTAACTTAATAAAAAAACCCGAAACGAAATATAATCACTTTGCCATTACATACAAAACTGAACTATTTTAATAGCTGAAACAGTAGTATAAGCTGTTTTGGGAGAAGGGGCGGGAGACGGGCTCGGGTCGGACTCGGGCCGGTAATTCTGATAAGCTGCCGGACACTGCCGGGCTAGGGCCTATATTTGAGGCCCGTGCAGGGCTCTAGCCTGAACATCTTCAAGTGAGTGGCGGGGCAAACCGAAAGTTGATGCAGAAAGTCCAGCACTCTCCTACCTTCACTGCTGCGACTAGTCTTGTTTGTATGGTTTCCTTCGCTGGCATTTTCCACATTTCGTTTTTCTCCCTTAATAACAAATGTGTCCATTCTGATGCTCAATTTTACCGAACTAATGGCTGCTGATGACTATTTGAAT
>NW_015656594.1:46064-58492 GCF_001515625.1 Sinocyclocheilus rhinocerous
TACTGCTCATGTCTGAAAATAATATATGAAAAACAAAATTATTTTACATAACAAAAACATTATAGCTTATATTTGTTTAGTACATTTTTAAATTAATGTAAAAACTAAAATTAATTGTAAAACGGAAAGTTATTTTTTAAATTGTGTTCAGCATGGTGGGCCGCATTTGAATTTGTGACGGGCCGCATGCGGCCCGCGGGCGCGGGTTGAGAACCACTGGTCTAGGAGAAAGAAATGGGATTAAAGAGATCTCATTTGTGATTTTTCAACCCTCTGGGATATTGCACAGCTATATGCAGACAGCGTGGAAAACAGACAATGTGTAATCAATGGCTTGCACCAGCTATTCTCTGTCCATTCAAATGAGTGAATGCATTTATTGGGATTAGCAGGCCTGCTGTAGCCCAAACGGTATTCTGAGTTAAGCACACAGATTCAGGAATGCTTCTTTAAGCTGCTGGAGATAAAGATCGACCTATAGATCTCTGCCCTCTGACCATAACTTATTTTTAAATCAGCATTTAATTGAAAGGCAAAGTGGTTTATTGTGGCTCTATCACTTCAATACCGAATTCCAGCTGGTTTCTTAAGCACTGGGAACACGCTGTCTGAAATCATTAAAGCCATTGTCCCTCTGTATTCTCAGACAAAACTGAACTGAATCTCCTGCTAAAAGAAAGGGGTTTAGTCATAGGCGAAAAAATACAGAAGGAAAGAGAGACAGGAAAGACTAATAATCCTTCAATTATTTTAAAAGGACCGTCTATCACCATAGAATGAATGTAATGTTACGCAGTATTCTTCAGTAGTGATTTGAGGATGTTTAATATAGTTAAAGCCTAACCTTTGTTTAAGTTTTATGATTAACTTGAAACTTAAAGTGAAAACTTTTGACAACTCGTCAGAATAGAAAATATCCATTGTATTCAGGGCATTGGCTAATTTCAGACACACTCTGACACTTAAATGTCATCTTTGACTCTGAATAAAGTAGTTAGAGTAAATGATTAAGATTTCCGTCCTCGCTGGTCTGTTTAACATAATTGCAGTCCAGGGGCTATTTGTTTATACCCTTGCATGTAATTGTTACTGGTAGCTAGTTCACAAAGAGTTTTCATCAAATTAATTGAAATGGCAGACTATTTGATTAAACTGTCTCAAAATTAATTTCCTTATCATATATGGGTGAAATTGATTTCATGCAGTAAAGCTTCAAGTTTGTCTGTGTTTAAACTCTCTACTCCCGCTTTGTCTCTTTAAAGCTTGCCTGTCTGCACACATTTGCTTCACAATTAATCACACCAATTTAAATTCTCGGAGCAGAGCATATGCTAGTAGACAAGCTAATTGTATCCATCAATGTTCGCAGCTTGTGTCAGATTTACATTTCAGGCAACTTTAGCATTAGGCTTCCATGGATTACCAGGAGAGCAACACACGCTAAACTCCCTTAATAAACCACAAATCCAAGGATGTGAAGGTATCTTCAGGCCTGTGGTGGAATGTCCTCTCTCTACAAACACTATGTTGGACAGGATTATTATTTCATAGCTGTCTGAGTATGAACATCTTCAAAATTTGCTATGTCTACTAATAGCTGAAATAACTGATATTTAACTGTTCATCATCAGGATGTATGTGATGCTTCATGTTTTATTGTTCCTATAGGACCTAGGGGAAATTATGCTTTTTTAAGTTAATATTTTTATTGCCTTTAAGACCATTATTTTTTCCATTAGACACTCTTATTTGTGTTGTTCTTATCATAAAATCGGATTTTTAATGTACTCAACTGTATTGAAATTGTTTTAAATGACATCGTTAATTTATCTTAATTTGTAATCATTTACTTGTTTTGCAAGTAAAACAACAGAGGGACAATGAAAGCTTATTAAGATTACGGTTGTAACATACTGGGGTGTGATGAAGTTATTTTAGTCTATTATTATGGGTGCCGTGAGTGGTGTCCAGAAACCTGGTTGTGGGATTATAGATAATGAACAATGAATGTCACCGTTTCCAAATGCCTCAGAAGTTTGTGTCCTGTCTGAGCTAAGGTGCAGAACTGTAGGACTGTCCTCATATGAATTCCCTCCATGTTCCCTAGGCCATCAATGTGCAACGTGACCTGGCCCGTACCTACACTTGTTTAACCATCCATGTCTAAGCACCTGCAGCAGGGCCAGTCATGGCGACAGGATGACAGTGGCCCCCTGGGTTTGAGGGTCTCACAATAACCAGTGAGTTGACTGAGTTCACAACCCTGACCCCTCCACTACTCTTCTCTCTTCCTCTCTTCTCCTGTGCTGACTTCACAGCAAACTCATGATAAAGTGTAATGGCCTTCTCTCATGACCGCTGGCCGTTTAATTGATTTCTGCACATGGGCGCAGGAGATCTGAATTATCTGAGAGATTTACAAGGATAGATTAACAGGACTGAATGGAGAGTCTCTCTGTGAGGGATTTGTTTGTTGTATTGAAGGGCTGTGCCAGGAAAAAAAATTAATTCAGTTGTTCAAATATTATAGAATTTTTTTGACTTTATATATATTGTTTGGGTTTGGTGGGATTTTTGAAGGAAGTTTCTTGTGCTCACCAAGGCTGCATTTATTTATCAAAAATAAAAACGGTCTAAATATGTGCTGTGAAATTGATAAAAGTAGAAAACCATTACTTTAAATTGTTGTAATATTTTAAAATATATATTCCTGTGATGTCAAAGCTCATTTTCAGCAGCCATTACTCCAGTCTTCAGTGTCACATGCTGATTTGCTACTCTGAAAACATTTCTTATTTCAATGTTAAAAAAAGTTGTTCTACATATAGAAAGTTCAGAAGAAGAGCATTTATTTGAAATAGAATTTTGTAACAATGTAAAAGTCTTTACTGTCACAGTTGATCAATTTAATGTGTCCTTACTAAATATAAGAATATGCATCTCATCTCATCATCTCCGACCCCAAACTTTTCATTTGGCATGAATATATTTATTGCCACAGCATATCCATAATAAAGCATGAAGTAATCAGTTTGAAATTTTCTGAATTTAGGACACTGTAGTATCTAAAAATGTCATTTTAGCACTAAATCCACCAGTTACTCAAGCAGTATTGGCAGCAAAGTTTAAATACTTTAAATGATAGGCTGCTAGTCTGCATTTTTTGCTTCACATTTCTGTATAGTTCAGCATTTTGCAACTTTTTGACACTCTTGCTCAGCTCCACTGTCAATCTCACAATCCCCCACCCCAAACCTGACTTTCAGCTTTATTAGGAAAGGACTTAAAAACCCCCAATCTCCTCTGCATGATTGTACTTGTACAGTAAATTACAATATTCTTTTTTTTTTTAAGCTGGCGCAGTTGTCCATAGTTACTTTACACCTAATACTTGAACAGTCTGCCTAGAATGGCCCATCAGAACAACAATGGCTCATTCCTTGCTGCTTGCAGGGACTGAACAAGCATCATTCCAGTTACCAGCCCTAAACTCTGGCTACTACTCCACCTTCTCCAACAGAGGAACTCTGTTTCATAACAACCACTTTCATCCTCAAATCAGTCATTCTATTATGTCACTCATCCAATTCTCCTGTTGCATATAATGCATCTCTTATGTTTGCATTTAAAGGGGTCATATGATGCGATTTCAAGTTTTCCTTTCTCTTTGGAGTGTTACAAGCTCTTGGTGCATAAAGAAGATCTGTAAAGTTGCAAAGACTAAAGTCTCAAATCCAAAGAGATATTCTTTATAAAAGTTAAGAGTCAGCCACACCTACCTAAAACGGCTCGTTCTAACACGCCCCCACACTGTAAACCCGAACAGTACTACTAACTTATAAAGATTAAGAACACTGCAATTAAAGTCTGTTAAATCGTTGATGCAACTTATAAGGCGGGGCATAGAGGACCTACAATAATGTATTTGTACAGTATTTGAAAAATAACGTGTTTTTTGAACATTAAAGCATGCCAACATATTCTGTTACACCAAATACACAAAATAATGATCTTTAAAATAGCATCATATGACCCCTTTAAAAATGGCATAGAGTAAAATGAGAAATGATGGGACCTGCAAAATGAAGGGAACAGCCAAGATCTTCCCATTGAGAAAAAAAAAGCTACCAGAACATTCTTATCCCAAATAAAAGATGGCATTGAGGATTGGAGAGCTTCTTGAAAATAAAATCTTCAACACCAAGATGGAGTCAACACAAAGTTGAACCTGACGGTTGAGAGTTTTATGGGAAGCAATGTTCCAATCCCAATCCCTATCTCCTCACCACTGGAGTGTGACTGAAATCATATGAATGAATCAGTCAGCTTTCTTCCTTTGCGGTACAGTCCCTTTTGCATTTTTTTTTTTTGCCACATGCTTGAAGTTTGGGAAAGCCATTTTGGACACAATGGTGGGCACTTAAAAGCCCTGGGAAATAAGACAGAGGTCTGAGTTGGCGGAGGGAGGTAGAGCGTAGCATTGGAAGTCAATATATGGCAGTGGGTTAGAGAGAAGAGAGATGGAAGGAGGGCAGGGGGTGTTAATAGAATGAAAGAATCAGCAGGATGAGCTAGCCAGTCCATGCAGTGTTGACAGGTAATCATTGAATGTCAACCATGAGAAGGGAACAGAAGCAGCAGAACTCTGTCTCTTTACTGTTTTTAGTGTCTCTGATGGTGGATGACAGCCGATAAAATGCCACAGTAATCCCACAGTGCTGACTGAAACTTGTGAAATGAGACAGTGATATAAGATGCTATCGGCTATAGACCCTTAGCATCTATAACCCGTATGATATCATAATAAGTTTGACATCAGAGCTAATATATTCCAAAAAGTATAAGACTTTTCATCAGTTAGACTTGATGCCCTTGTGCAGTGCCATAGAACACTTTTGTCTTTTCTAGTAAAAATATCTAAATTTCCTTGAAATGAGGCAAAATTGTGTAAATAAGACTTGTTTTCATTGAATATATACTACCATTTAAAAGTTTGGGTTGGTAAGCTTTTTAAAAAATATATTTTTGAAAGAAGTCTCGTATGATCACCAAGGCCTGCAATAATTTAGTATATACTGAAAATATAAGTATATACTTTAAAATATACTGTAATATTGTCAGCTATTACAGTTACAAAGTATCTGTTTTCTATTTGAATATATTTTAAAATGTAATTTATTTCTGTAATGGCAAAGCTGATTTTCAGCATCATTCCTCCATTCTTGTCTCATTTCTCATGATCCTTCAGAAATCATTCTAATTTGCTGATCTGATGCTCAAGAAACATTTTTATTTTTATTATTACTAATGCTGAAAACAGTTGTGCTTCTTAATATTTTTATGGAAACTGTGATATTCTTCCAATACACTCTAAACAAAAATGGTGCTAAATCGCACTAAAAGTGGTTAATCGGCTTGTAATCATAGGGGAATCACTTTAAGTGCTATACAGCTCCTTTATCTGATGGTGCTATGTAGAACCATAAGAGGTGCCATATAGCACTTTATTGCTTCAACAAAAATGGTGCTCAACAGGAAGGCCTAGGCTCACAGGGGATTGAGATGATAGTAAATTATTGAAAACTGTACTTACAGAATGCTTCAATCACAAACTATCAAGATATAGCCTAATTATTTGACCACATAAATAGAACAAAGCAGTTCATTTATGAATATAGCCTTTTTATTAAAGTTTGTGACAGCATTTCGGTATAAAACTGACTTCACAAACACCTCCTACTGTCAAGTCTCTTATCAGTTTACATTCATTCAAAAGACTACAGCCAATCACTATGGCTTAGCTTTTTCTCATCCTCCAATTGTATTCCTCCTTCCATAATTGAAACTGCAACTGACAGCTCTCAGTATCCGAACTGTCTTGTTGTATCCCACCACCACCCCATTCTCCTCCTTAGATTTTAGATACTGTATTTCTGTGACGTCTGAGAGTTGTTTCTGCTGTAGAGTGTTCCTGATTGATCATTTATGAGGTGTCATGATGTTTAGGAGGAGGCAGCGAGGTTTTACAGCAAAACTAAACCGCATTCCTCTGACCACTCCGGCTCTAGTCCATAAAGTAGTGCTATTGTCTCAGGGCAGGTTTTCAACTTTTTCTGTTTTGTTTGTCCAACCCAAAACTCTCTCTTTCTCTTGCCCCTTTTGCAGCCCTGCTGGCTTCAGGATACTTCCTGGGAGGAATTTCCAACAGTGGATACTTCATCCAGCAATCGCCAAAGGGTTGGTTATCTGTTCTCACGGTCGGTGATGGTGTGACAGACACATCTTTCACGCTCTGATCTTCCCGAGGGGGAGCCACTGAGGATTGGCTGGCAGATGATGCGTCAGGGGGAGGAGGAAAGGCTGTTTATCTGCTGTCCCAGTGTCACAGAGAGCTTCTGAGGAGCATTCAGCTGCCAACGGCATCAGCGGGCATCAGCCATCCAGCTGTTCACCTCACTGCCACAGCTAAAGTGATGAGTCCCAGCCTTCCCTTTCAGGTAGATACCACCGTTTCCTCGCTCTAATTGCCCGCTAGCCCAATTCCCCAGTCTGGGCTCAACCGTCTTCGAGTCTGTAATAGCTGGAAGTACAGTGTTACGTGAGAGGTCTCTGCCAAGCTACATTTTCTTCTTTCCCTGTGCAACTAGAACTAATGAAGAGAAATAGCTGCCATTTTTGGTCCCCGTGCTCACTAAGTGTTCAAGTATTCATTTAATTATAAGACCGGTCTGACAATGTGGCTCAGCAGAGGTTTCTCATTGTGTAAAGTATGATCAGTATTTTAAAAAGCATTTTACAAGTACAACTGAGGATTTTACCAATATAATAGAGCTTCTTACCCATATACTGTAGTGCAATGTAGGGGGTCAGGGTTTGGCAGGTTAGCATTGCCCTGTGCATGTGACTGTGCATGTTTTTTTTGGTGCAATCAGCTGATCAGTCATAGTGTCATTTTAGTTTGGGTCATATTGTACTGGACTGCTTTCTAAGTCAACTAATTTATTTCGAAATTCCATTAATAGAGTCTTAATAGAGATTTCATTAAGAGTGAAAAGGTTTCACTTGGGAAAAATTTAGAATTTGTAAAAAAAAAAATATATATATACTATATACATATTAAAGTGAATGATCTGAGATATACACTATCGGCCAAAAGTTTGGAATAATTAAAGGTGCACTAAGTGATTTTTGCCAAACGATGTTGATATTTGAAAGCACCAAAACAAACACGCCCATACCCCAACAGGACCTCGCCCCTATTTTGATAACTCCGCCCCACACGTACGAACACAACCCTGGCAGCGACGATGGTGGAATCTGCTATGCCTGCCGGCTGCAGCATATTCAAGCAAATGCCAACACAGAAAAGTTGTATGAAAAAGCAAAATCAACGTAACTCACCTATCAAGAAGAAACAAAGCAACCTCTGCATCCAATTCCCTTCCGCTCCTTGAGTTCTGTCCACCGCTGGAAAGCTGCTCCGATGTTTACGCGGTCCTACCTCTTGCCTGATCGTAACCCTTCATTTTTAGGTTTTGTTCCTCCTAAATAAATTTTTTTATCTGCCATTTCTCGCTATCTATAGTCAATCTGCTAATATCTGTCCTGTGCACTCACGGAGCGCTCTCTTCTCCCTATCACTAGACATGCCCCTTACTGCTGATTGGCTGCGAGTGTGTTTTGGGACTCGGTCCGACACGGTGGTCAAAAGTGTTTTCAAAAATCACTTGGTGCACCTTTAAGGTTTTTTTAAAATTAGCATTAGATCATGTGACACTGAAGGCTGGAGTAATGGCTGCTGAAAATTCAACTTTATCACAGGAATAAATTACATTTTAAAATATATTCAAACATTCGTTTTAATTTGTAATAATATTTCACAACATTACTGTTTGTACTGTATTTTTAATCAAATAAATGCAGTCTTGGTGAGCATAAAAGCCTTCTAACCTTGGTAGTGTAGTTGAAATGTCATATTTTATTTTTAATAAATATATATTTTTTCTTCCTTTGCCATGATTATAGCCTTTGCTTGTATGACTAATCAAAATAAATACATTTTAATGTGGGTGTCACAGATCAAGCCAGAGACAACAGGTAAGTGAATAAATAGCAGGTTTATTGACAGGTAAGGTTATGGCAGAATGACTGGAGCAATGACTGGTGAGTATCCAATACAAATGATAGTACAATGGGTCTTAGCTGTGTCCTGATGTATGGTTCCTTTGTAGGTGCGCAGAGGTTTCAGGATCCAGGAGCGGAGGAGAACAACGGATGGAGATCGTCGGGGAACTAGAGGTAAGGATAAACAGGTAAATAGCATAAAGAGAGTCTGGTAAGGTTCAGAGTAGTGAACGGTAGACAGGACGATGAGTGACTGGAAGGAGCGTGCTTTTGAATGGTGACTTATTTGGAGACGGCAGGTGTAGGTGATCAGAATACAGGTGAGTGTGATCTGGTGTGAGTGGTGATTGTGACTAAAAACAGGTGTAAGCCGGGGAGGATTCTGGGACATGGAGTCCAGAGCTGATGACAGACTCCCTGACATTACCTCCCCCTCCCAAAAGGCGCGTCGGGAGCTCAGGGAGGCCACGACGGAGCAGGGAGCTCGGGGCGCCACGGAGGAGCAGGGAGCTTGGGAGGCCATGGCGATGCAGGCAGTTCGGGAGGCCATGGCAGAGCAGCCTCCAAGGCCGCAGCCCCAGCCCCAGCCTCTACGGCTTCAGCCCTAGTAGGGCTCCTCTGCCCCCCCAAAAAAATACTTTGAGAGGATAACGGGCTCCAAGGCCCTCTCGAGGCCAAAACTGGGGACCGGAGCCCTCCCTGGGCTCAACTGGGGATCAGGAGCCTTCCCTGGGCTCAACTCGGGGGCTGGAGCCGACACTGGAGCGAGCTCTGGGGCTGGAGCCAACAGTCTCTTCCTCCGCAATCTTCTCTTTTGGGCTGAGGAGAGGGAGATGACCGGCGAGCTTGACATCGGCGCTGCCGGCGGGCTTGACCTTGGAGTGGCCGGCGGGCTTGTGTGAGCCGCAGCCAGCGCCCTAGACATTGGTGCAGCCGGCGGGCTTGACTGAGGATAGATGGGACTAATGGATGATGATCTGCTGAGGAACCGAGCCAGGCTGATGTAATCGGGCAGGGTCCACCTGGACCCAGCCAGTGGCATCCGTTTAGCGATCCCCTCATCCAAGCCACCCCAGAAACAGTCCACAAGAGCCCACCGGTCGAGGGAAGTCTGCTTAGAGCAGATGAGAAATTCCTGGATGTACTCCTCCAGCGGACGGCCGTCCTGATAAACCGAACATAATCGTTCGAGGGGATCCATAGAGGTAACTGTTATGGTCCGGACTTCTGTCACAGATCAAGCCAGAGACAACAGGTAGGTGAGTGAACAGGCAGGTTTATTGACAGGTTCGGAGAAGCAGATCGTAAGAGTCCACAAGAGCCCACCGGTCGAGGGAAGTCTGCTTAGAGCAGATGAGAAATTCCTGGATGTACTCCTCCAGCGGACGGCCGTCCTGATAAACCGAACATAATCGTTCGAGGGGATCCATAGAGGTATCTGTTAGAGGTCCGGTCTTCTGACACAAATCAAGCCAGAAACAACAGGTAAGTGAATAAATAGCAGGTTTATTGGCAGGTAAGGTTATGGTAGAATGACTGGAGCAATGACTGGTGAGTATCCAATACGAATGATAGTACAATGGGTCTTAGCTGTGTCCTGATGTATGGTTCCTTTGTAGGTGCGCAGAGGTTTCGGGATTCAGGAGCAGAGGAGAACAACAGCTGGAGGTCTTCGGGGAACTAGAGGTAAGGATAAACAGGTAAATAGCATAAAGAGAGTCTGGTAAGGTTCAGAGTAGTGAACGGTAGACCGGACGATGAGTGACTGGAAGGAGCGTGCTTTTGAATGGTGACTTGATTGGAGACGGCAGGTGCAGGTGATCAGAATACTGGTGAGTGTGATCTGGTGTGAGTGGTGATCCTGACTGAAAACAGGTGTAAGCCGGGGAGGATTCTGGGACATGGAGTCCAGAGCTGGTGACTAGTGACAGAGACTCCCTGACAGTGGGACAGTAGAGTAATTAGTCACATGGTTTTTACGACTCTTTACGGTGATTGGTTCAAAATAACCTGCTTGAAGAACCAAGCGCCTGCTACCTGGCATGACACCTAGCAGCCTGGATTCAGCATCATTCAAATGCATAGTTTTTTTTTCTTCTTTTTTTGTTACCAATGCTATTTTCAGTGGTCAGTCAACTACATTATTCTATAAATGAGATTGGAGGTCAATAAGATAAAGTGTGTAGCATTCAGCTTGCAATGAGATCTCAATAGGGCTGCCCCCTTATTCTATTTTATTTTTTAGGAGTAAACTTTTTAATGAGGAAAAAAGGTACTGAGTTCACCTTTAAAATGCAATTTTTCCTTCATTTTATGATGCCAGCTTGCTAATAGAGTGCAGGTAGAGGCTTATTATCAAGTGCTTCTGTGAGTTTATGGACAAATAAAGTAGGCAGAAATGACAGCTGGTGTTCAAAGGTTTGCTTGGCTTGTCGAACACAAGCCAATTGGACTCATTACTGTATGGAAATTCAAGCAAGGGGAAGGCGCCTGCGATACAGTAAACATGATTAGGAGCTTTTGTTTCCTTTGGTGCCAGAGCCGGTGGTGTCCTGCAGAGAGAGATCTAATGGAATGAGCCTGCCCGAGGCTGCATTAGACCTGTTACAGACTGTACTTTAGTGTCTGTTGTGGGAGTTGTAATCAAACATTAATTAGAAGGCCCACCTGTTTACAGACAGATCAGCTTAGATGCCCTTTCCCATGTGAAGATTTGGGGATGATCAGTATTCCACATTTCAGACAGACAATGCTGTGTTTAAGCTTTTCAGGCACAGTGGTCACTGGGAAACTCTGCCTATTCTTTTCAAACGTCAGCCAAAATCTGCCAAAATGTACCAAAGCCAGAAATGTGACTGTGATACAACTGATGTTATAGTAATTATATAAGAATAGAAAAGATTATTCCAAGCAGAAAAAAAAATACTTGAACAGAAAACCTTAAATAATAATAATAATAATAATAATAATAATTATTATTATTATTATTATTATTGTATTTAATGTTACTGTAAATATGTAAAAAATATATTTTTACGTGTGACTGTGATACAACTGATGTTATAGTAATTATATAAGAATAGAAAAGATTATTCCAAGCAGAAAAAAAAATACTTGAACAGAAAACCTTAAATAATAATAATAATAATAATAATAATAATTATTATTATTATTATTATTGTATTTAATGTTACTGTAAATATGTAAAAAATATATTTTAACGTCTTACTAATAAATGCAGAAAACAACATAAAACAGGAAATTGTATCACAGAGGGGGGCCCATGTGTCTTAAAATCAGATGCCATGTTTTAAATGCCATGTTGCAACTAAAATGTTAATGATATTTATGAATGAGTAATTAATAATTATTAATTACTTTATTAATAACATAATGAAGTATTAATAATATATTTTATAATATAATAATAATAATTATATTAATTAATGAATTAATAATTTTACACTCACATGTTAAATTAAATTATATTTTAGAGTAATTAAAATTAAACTTTACTTGAAAATGGTGTACGGTTGTTTTATTAATTATTATTATTATTCATTCTTTTTAAACATTACGAAACTAACATTAATTTTTACAGCGACTGATTTGGTACGCATCATTCTCTTGCTATGAAACCTGAATGTTCTAACTCTATAGCGACACCAACTCTATAGCTCTTTGCCTGAGCATTGCAATTATTTTGCATTTACTAGAATTCAATAAAATGACTTTCCCAACTCATTTTTGCATGTGTCCTGTGTGCGCGGCATATTATTTATTTTGCACGGCATAAGAAGTGTGCAGCAGCTAAGAGGGAACATTGTCAGTAACCACTATGCCTCTATGAAGTAAAAGTAACCAGTAACCACTATGCATATACATAAAATGTAGTAGGCAAACACAGAAATCATAGCGCATATAGACATAACACTAGATCACATGGCATGAATGAATTATCGCCTGTTATGATCATGATGTGAAATTCACTGCCTCAGCTAATACTCATAAATTAATTCCCATGTGCTTTTTTTGAAGATATACAGGTGCATCTCAATAAATTAGAATGTCATGGAAAAGTTCATTTATTTCAGTAATTCAACTCAAATTGTGAAACTCGTGTATTAAATAAATTCAATGCACACAGACTGAAGTAGTTTAAGTCTTTGGTTCTTTTAATTGTGATGATTTTGGCTCACATTTAACAAAAACCCACCAATTCACAATCTCAACAAATTAGAATACTTCATAAGAACATAAAATAGAATACTTCATAAAAACATTTTTAGTGAATTGTTGGAAAG
>NW_015656594.1:64880-87699 GCF_001515625.1 Sinocyclocheilus rhinocerous
TTTTTTTTATTGGTCTTATGGAGTATTCTAATTTGTTGAGATAGTGAGTTGGTGGGTTTTTGTTAAATGTGAGCCAAAATCATCACAATTAAAAGAACCAAAGACTTAAACTACTTCAGTCTGTGTGCATTGAATTTATTTAATACACAAGTTTCACAATTTGAGTTGAATTACTGAAATAAATGAACTTTTCCATGACATTCTAATTTATTGAGATGCACCTGTATTTGAGCATGTGACTTTTCACACCAATCTGATATGTAACCCACCCAAGCTGGAAAGATGTTCAGCCTGCTGTCAAAGTGTGCTTTTAACCGATTCAGCCGAACTCCTGCATAGTAGTAACTAGGAGATATCTGCATGACCTTTGACCCTAAACCTATGGAATTTGATCCTGTGCAGATTTAAATATGATGGTTTCTTACCCATTCATGGTAGTAAAAATGGAAATCTGAATAAGAGTCAGTTCTTTTGTCTGAAAGAGTTAACTCGTGTGCTGTTTGAGAAAATCTCGACTGAAGAGTCATGAATCCTGAAGCGCAGAAGCTCTCTCAGGTTCTTAAGGCTGCACACTGTGTTCCAGTCTGAGCCCACAAGCTTTGTTTGACCTAGTTAGTCTAAAAAGCAGAGCAGGACTTTGACGCATTCGATTTCCAGGATGGCTGTGGCTGGTACGGCGGGTGACAGGCACATGCAGGAACGTGCGTCAGTATTCACATCCTCCCTACGGCTGACAGGTCACTGGGAAAAAGCCATGTCCATCATGCCGAGGTTTTTCACTCTCAGTCTACGAATGTTTGCTTAGCTACATGTAAGCATTTGTAAATCTTCTCTGTAAATACTGAATTTTATGTTGTTTGGATTTTGTATTTGCCAGCATACTGGGTTGTGGTGTACATACCTATACAATATTTATAGGCCTGTTTTTGTTCTTGTAAAAGTATATGGCATGTCTGTAAAATGTGTTCATATGTCTATGGGTTAGTATAGAGGATAAAAGGAATAGCTTGGTATTTTATTTGCATTGTTATTTGCATTCATATCAAAATTGAATAAAAAATACATTTGCAAAATACAAACTTAATTTGGGGTCAGTATGTTTTTTTATTTAAGATTAATACTTTATTTATAATTTATACTTTATTTACTTGATAATTAATACTTTAATATATTTTAATAATGTTAATCTTGAAGTACATTAAATTGATCAAAAGTGACAGAAAATACAGTTTTAATGTTGCTAAAGATTTCTATTTCTATTTCTGTTCTTTTGAACATTCTATTAATCAAAGAGTGCTGAAAAAAATGTATCACAGTTTCCACAAAAATATTGAGCAGCACAATTGTTTACAGCATTAATAATTATACATAAGGAATGTTTCTTGAGCACCAAATCAGCATATTAGAATGATTTCTGAAGGATCATATGACATTGAAGACTGTAGTAATGGCTGCTGATTTTTTTCTTTTTTTATTGTAATAGCATTTTACAATATTACTGCTTTTTATGTGTTTTGATCAAATAAATGCAGCCTTGGTTAACTATAAGAGACTTCTTTCACAAAAATTTTAAAATCTTACTGAACAGTAGTGTACATAATTATGCAGAATGTTATTTCCACAAGTGAGCACCAAACATATTTATTAGAGATTGTAGTTCACATTTTTGTTAATCGGTTTCAATAACTGGTCATTTGACCATCTATTTAGAATGTATTCATGCATGTTTCTTCAATATTCTGTTATTCAGTATTGCAGTGTTTTGCTGAAATACAGCTCATCTAATTAATATTAAGTTCAGACATTATTTTGAAACAAGTGCTACTTGGCCTCTGAGGGAATTTTTGGCAGGTTTTGAGAGACAGGTGTTGAATGTCGATTCTGAATGAGAGCTGACCTACAGGTCAACATAATTTATTTATTCCCTTAGAAACGTTAAACTGAAATATGCTATCAAAAATTGAATGGGCCAAGCTCCAATGTCCCAAGCAACCAGCTCTATCCTCTTTAAAAGGGTATCTGTGTATACCCTTTTGAAAATACCTAATTCTATCAAGACATTTACTTGTGGGAGCAGTTAAAGGATAAGAGATCTTTTTTCACTCCGTCAAGGCCTCTCACCATATTCCTCTCAAATCAGATTTTCCTGCAACACTGCTGAAGCAATGAAATAAAAATCTCATTTTCCCAAATTAAATCAACCAAAAACCAATTGGGAGCTGCAGGCTTTCCCTGAGAAATCGCGTCAGAATAATTCCACATTCCAAACACATATTTTAGTCTGATAGCAATTCATCCATCAATACACCAATTCTGTCTAGCCACCTCAAACAGATCGTCCGCAGGTAATGCATTGTATGCCACCTCCAGAAGAGGAAAATCAATCAAAATTTTAATTCAGATAATATTGTAATACACTGGTCTATGTAGAGCTGTGTCCCGTATATGAAACCATGATGCTATAAAATATAGAGATCCCCATTTCTCGCCGCAGGACTGGCGCGAATGAATAACCTTGGTTTGTGCTGCCGAGCTGTTTAAATGAGTTACTTTACCATTTTGGTTGTCAATGGAGAAGTTTATTCCATATGAGAGGCACAACGTGGTTCCGGTCCATTGCATATTTGCCATTTAAATGGTGTGCAGATTTCCATCAAACAGTGCGTGACATAGAACAAAGCTTGCGTGCGCACAGATACAGTAAAAGACGGTCATAGTTCAAGATCAGCTGCTTTAAAATGTGAATAGAATACAAATGCTATCTCGAAATCCTTGCCAAAAAGTTTATTGTATATCAGATATGCATTGAAATTCCCTCTCACCTATACACATGCTTGGAGAGTCAGTGATTTCAGAAATAATCCTTCACCCCAAGGATATGAATTACAGTGGCGGGGGACAGAATTAAATGAGTTGCAATAAAAAGGTTAATACCCTCAATTACTTCAGGGCTAAAAGACCCAGGGCTCTGCCTGTGTTTACCATGGTAGTTACCGCATCAATGCATGCGGCTTTAAAACAGAATGATCCTGATCATTCAGTGATCGTGAATAGTGTGTGTGCTCGATTTCACGTTCTCGAGGATTAAATGACTAATCAAGCGTATGCCGGTGATTAATGTAACGATTCCCTAGAGTTGTTTATCACACTTGGCTGGTGTATTCACTCCCTAACAAGTGAGAGAGAGCATAATCACCATTGTTTGCTTTTGTTTTTACAGGACTAAAAGTGGACAGGACGTCAATGGGCTGGACTATGATTCTAAAAGATGACTCTGGTGTAACGGGCTGGACATGGCGTGTTGGGAACTACCTGCTGCTGTCTATGTCTCTAATTGGAATGCAAGTGAGGTCGGACTTGGAGTTTCCAAAGGACAGACATTATATGTGGAAAACGGGTAAGTGAGTTGTCTATGATGTCTATTCCTGTGATATGGAGATTTCTACGATAGATCTCTTTGTAATGGCTCCGCTTTGATGTTTCTCCCTCCTGTTAGCATTACAGAGCATCCATCCATCCGTCCATTCAGGATTTTATCTCACTCTAGCTCCAAGCGATGCAGTGTTTATCAGAAACTAGCGTAACAAATTCCTCCGTGCCGTTTTAACGTTCCATCATGCTGCTTTCTTCCTTCTCATGCTTAATTATTGCTTTATGTTTACTGTCTGAGATGTGGCTTAGCAGTTAGTGTTATTCTAAAGCCATGAAGCACAAAAGGAACTGTTTCACAGAATGTTCAGGCTGCTCTTTTTTTCAACCTAGGCTTATTGGGAAAAAACGTGGCTGTATCAACATTTTTGCAAACCTCATTGCAATTCAATGCAGTTTCCAGCTGCAATGAACACTAGTGGCAGTAAAACACCAACAACTTTTATTCCTTTTCATACAAATTATAATTACAGGGGCAGACTGTCCATTAATAAAGACTTATTTTCCTGCAGTTCTTTACATAATACTATGTTATGACCTCAAAACATTTTTCCCATAGTGCATGATTTGTCAACTAATATATTTTGACATTTGCATCACATAACCAACTAGGTATGTATTACTTTTCTGACATAGTAAACTTGCTCAGTAGCTCACCTGGTACAGCATTACACTTGTGATGTGGAGCACTTGTGTACGAATCCTGTGAAGCACGAGTCGCGATAAAAAGCTCAAAGACTTGTGTCGAAGCAAGCTGAAATGGCGTGGTTGCTTCAACAAATATGTTTTACCTCATGTTTGCTTTTGTTAACGCTATTGGTTAGGTTTAGAGTAGGGTTTAGTATAGGAAATACATATATATTTTTTAATTTGATAGAGCATGAACTTTTTAGCGCCACTCACTGGGCATTTCATTTCCTAACTACCATGAAACGTAAAACAAACCAATGTAATAAAACTTTGTAAGATTCACGTTCATCTGTTTCAGATAAAACTGAATGTGCATTTAGTGCCGCTCATCGGACATTTCACTTTAAAGGGGTGGTTCACTGTTTTTTTTCTAGGCTTGATTTTGTTTATGGGGTGCAGTCTAACATGTGTTAATGCTTTGTTTTTAAAAAAGCGCATTATTTTTCACATAATTTACCTTTATTCCACACCGCTCTGTCCCTTCTCTGAGAAACGGGCTGATCTTTTCCTGTTTTTATGAAGCTCCGCCCTCAGAAATAGGCGATGGGCTCTGATTGGTTCGCTAGCCCAGTGTGTTGTGATTGGCTAAACCGCCTCTAGCGTGCGTCTATAAGTCCCGCCCCTCACCTAAGTGGCATGTGCTCCGGTTGTATTGCAAACAATGACGTCATTAATATGGCTTATCAGTTTGAGCCCGATTGAGAAGCAGAGGATATTATTGAAGAGGATCGTGCAGAACCTGTGCAAGCACAGCTTTTAATGGTAGGCCTATGTTTTTTGTTTGTTGTTGTCTCATACTTTTAGATATGCTGTTGTAAGGTGAGCGAAATCAAACAATAATGAGCAATACGGGTGGTAACGAGAGGGAGGGAGGAACGCCACGGAAGAGTACATGGTGAATGATCAAAACAAAACACCATGTGTTCACAACATGCACACAGATACAAAACACGAAAACCGAAAGACAGGGTGATCAAACCGGGGACATGACAGTACCCCCTCTCCGACGGACGCCACCAGGCGCCGCAGGAAGGGGCTCACCTCGTCGCCGACAGAAGTCCTCGACCAGCGTCCGATCCAAAATGTCCCAGGCTGGAATCCAGCTCCTCTCCTCCGGACCATAGCCCTCCCAGTCCACAAGATATTGAAAGCCCCGAGCCCTACGTCTGACATCTAGCAACTTCCGCACGGTATAGACCGGGGAGCCATCCACTAGACGGGGGGGAGTGGGATTTGGGGCAGAGGGAACAAGAGGGGAATACAACACAGGTTTCACCCTTGAGACATGAAACACAGGGTGCACCCGACCAAGCATGGTAGGAAGCTTGAGCCGCACCGCTGCCGGACTCAGGACCTTGGTGATCCGGTATGGGCCAATGAACCTGGGTGCCAGCTTGCGTGAGGCTACCCTGAGAGGCAGGTCCTTGGTGGAGAGCCATACCCTTTGACCATACATATAACGGGGGGCAGGAGTCCGGTGACGATCTGCCGCTGCTTTGGTCCGCCTATTCGCCTGGGCCAAGGCCACCTTAGCCGTCTTCCAGGTGCGTCGACACCGTCGGACGAAAGCCAAGGCAGACGGGACCGCAGCTTCGGGTTCCTGTGTGGGAAACAAGGGGGGTTGATAACCTACAGAACACTGGAATGGGGACATACCTGTGGCAGAGGCCGGAAGGGAATTATGGGCGTACTCTACCCAAGGACAGCTGTTGGCACCAGGAGCTAGGATTGTGGGATGCCAGGCAGCGGAGAGTACGTTCTAAATTCTGGTTTGCCCGCTCGGACTGCCCATTGGTCTGGGGATGGAATCCTGATGACAGACTCGTAGAGGCCCCGATCTGCCGACAGAATTCCCTCCAAAACCGGGAGACAAACTGGGGACCCCTATCGGAGACCACGTCGACCGGAAGACCATGAATCCGGAACACGTGATCAACCACCACCTGTGCAGTCTCCTTGGCTGAGGGGAGCTTGGGAAGGGGAATGAAATGGGCCGCCTTGGAGAAACGGTCCACCACCGTGAGAATGACGGTGTTGCCCTTAGATTCAGGGAGGCCAGTGACAAAATCAAGGGCCAAGTGTGACCAGGGGCGAGAAGGGATGGGCAAAGGGCGGAGCAGACCAACGGGAGGCGCATTGGAAGTCTTGTTCTGAGCGCATACCGAGCAGGCAGCCACAAACTGCATGACATCCTTGGCCATGGACGGCCACCAGAATCGCTGACGGATGGCAGCCAGTGACCTCCGGACTCCTGGGTGACAGACCAGCCTGGATGAGTGACCCCACTGGATTACTTCCGATCGTAGTTTGGTTGGAACAAACAGACTGCCGAAATAACGAACCCCAAGAACGGAACCAACTGGGCATGGAAGACGCACTTCTCCGCCTTGACATAAAGCTGGTTCTCCAGCAGCCGTTGTAGCACCTGGCGAACATGCTGAGTGTGTACCTGCAGAGACGGAGAAAATATCAAGATATCGTCAAGATACACAAAGACAAAGTGATTCACCATGTCTCTCAACACATCGTTAACCAGGGCCTGGAAGAGAGCTGGGGCATTGGTCAGATCAAACGGTAGGACCCGGTACTCAAAGTGTCCCGTGGGTGTGTTGAAAGCTGTCTTCCACTCATCCCCCTCCCGTATGTGAATCAGGTGATAGGCATTCCGGAGTTCAAGCTTGGTGAATACCCTGGCTCCCTGCAAATGCTCGAAGGCAGACGACATGAGAGGCAAGGGGTACCTGTTCTTTATAGTGATGTCGTTCAGGCCTCGATAATCTATACAGGTACGCAGGGAGCCGTCCTTCTTTTTGACAAAGAAGAACCCAGCACCTGCGGGAGATGAAGAGGGTCGGATGAGACCGGCTTTGAGGGATTCGTTAATATACTTGTCCATTGCCTCTCGTTCAGGACCGGAAAGGGAAAACAAGTGAACCTTTGGCGGAGAAGTGCCTGGGAGGAGCTCGATGGCACAATCATATGGGCGAAAAGAGGCAGCACCCAAACAAGATGCAAGACAAAACTGGCTCCATGACAAGACGGAGTTGCTAGACCAATCCACGTGAGGGCCATGCTGCACCAACCACGGGTGCCCCAACACTATGGGAGCACTCGGGGATTCAAGAAGGTACAGCGTGGTCACCTCACGGTGATTGCCGGAGACAATAAGAATGACAGGAGGGGTAGCATAGGAGACAGTAGTGATTAAAGTGCCATTCAGGGAACGGGCAGGAATAGGTTCAGGAAGAGGAATGGCAGGAATCCCCCACTGGGTGGCTAGAGAGCTATCCATAAAGTTGCCCTCGGCTCCTGAATCAATCAGTGCCGAGCAGGTGTTAGAAAAGTCACCAAACAGAATAGAAACAGGAAGGAGAGTACGAGAGGTGGGGGAATGCAATAAAGGGGTAACGCTCACCAGGATCCCCCTCTTTACGGGTGATCAAACCGGGGACATGACAAGTATTAAGAGCCGCTGCTTTAGAAAATTGATTTTGAAACTTGTGAATCCATTAGAATCGTTAGAAGACAGAATCGCGATTCAAAAAGTGAAATCGCAATCAACCACCCCTTTAAAAGCAAGAAACAACGTAATATAATTTGGCATAAATGTCACCACAGGCATGTTTTTCCAATGACCCCTGGGTTGTCTTTTCTGTCTTTTCAATGAAAGTGTATGGACATCACAGCTGTCCTTGTTTTTCTCCACTTTCATTGTAAGCAAGTGTGGTCATTCTTCTAAAGTTCTCCTTTTGTGTCACACTGATGAAAGGACGTTAGACTGATTTATAACAACATGGGGTGAATAAATGAAGACAGAATTTTCACTTTTGGGTGAAATATTCCTTTAATTGCATTGTATTGACTCTGTGCTCTGTTTGCTTGTGTCTTTGTGGAAAACCATCTTTCATCTGTTCCTTTTTCCCCCCACTGAGAATCCCTCATTCACACAGCTCCCAACATCACAACGACACTGACATCTTACGCTGGAATGAAAAACTCTGCCGAGTTTGATCAGGGGATCCTGTGTGGATTTGGGTCTGTTAGCATAATATATGCTCTGAGAAAGAGTATCCATCTCTTGCTGAACAATGACAGGCCCTATTGCAGAGAACGTAATCACATATAATGATATATATAGTAATCTATTCCTAGTCCTCAAAGCTGGAGTAATTACCTACCATTATGCCTAGCTTGAGATTTATGGGCTTTGCCAAGGCATTCTGAAGTAAGGCAGGATTTTCTACATGTGCTCAGTTTCACAAACAAGAAAATCTGATTCCGACCCTTAATCTCTCTGCTTCTGTCAGAACAGGTCTGATTTTTCCCCTCGCTGCAATGATTGATTCCAGATAAGGACTTTTACCCTTGGTGCGCATGACTTTCTGCAGCTGTTGACTTCAAAATATTTGATGAATGAAACGCAAAGGCATTTGCATTCCGTAAATGATTTAAAACACCCAAAGGTGATTCAATTTTAGCCTGATTGTTGTCCTAGCTTTGCCTCCAAGAATCAGACCTGCAGAGTGAAGCAAAAAACCCTTGGAGTAACAAACGCAGTGCATCGCCCTCAGATCAGCAGTGTGGAAAATTAAGTAATGAATTTAAACTAATTGTTTTAGATGTTTTCTCTGTCCCTGTGAGTGTGGTTTCAACCTTTTTTGTATACAAAGGCCTCATTGGCTTTATAATCAGCATTTTTGCTTCCCCTCAGTGTGACGATGGTACTGCTCAAAAGATAAAGAGATTGATGAACTACACTTGAAAAAGCCCGTACGCAGAAAGAATCTAATCAGATCATCGTGAGACAGGCTCTGACATCTCTACCGAGCAGTGACGGCTGATATATATCGCTTAGAAAAATGAGAAATCATATCACTGAATACAAACTAATGCTTTCTGGTGTGAGTATGACCGACGACAGGCATTGTACATGCATCTGATACGTCTATGGCTGTTAGGATTAACATATTTTTTTTATGGAAAGGACTATCATATGGTTGGACCAATTAGCAATGCCTTACAGAGCATGAGAGATAGATGGTGTAAATTATTAATGACTTGATTATAAAGTCAACTCAGTTCCACTTAGCTGGGTTTGAATTATTAGGTTGTAGTGATGGTTACTTTCTGAGGTGCTGGCTGTTATCATGTGGTTGGTGACTACTTTTCTAGCGCCAATCGTCAGCTAGTCAGCATCTCTGTAAATTTCAAAGTCTGGAAAACATTTCATTGCCTCTTTGATGATTCGGTATGGCTTTACACTTGTAGTAATTGGTGTCCTATAATTCTTCTAGGCATTTAACCACAGGCAGAGCTGAGTTCAAATGAGTGTTCAACTGTTATAGGTGAAACCATTTCCTCGGAGTTGGCAGAACAGTGTGACTCTTCACGTTATGTAGAGCTGATGTGTGCTTTAGGCTTGACCTTCATCACTGTCTGAGAAACAGGGGGTACCCAAGGCTGTGGGTAATGGGATGATCATTTAGCTCCTTAAACAAAGCACTCTCATTAGGGCCTGTGAGGAACGATCCCTTCTGCTCTATTTTTCAACAGCGACTGCCTGAAGAGAGGAAGAATGAGAGTAATCTGTGAGCTGACTGTATGTAGGGTTTCTGCATGTGATTTCATCTAAAATCAAAGAAGCCTGCTGAAAATGTGAGCATTATTTCACATTGAGCCCTCTGAATGGGCTTTTACCAAGCTGTAAATAATGGCAGGTATAGTTAGCATTGTCAAACCTCATGCACAGTGGGAATAGTGTGTATTAACCTGTTTCCGGTATGACTATTTTCAATATGCTTCAAATGCTTCAGGAGAAATGAAGGAGATTGTATCAGATTTTGTTTGCGAAAATAATGAATGAAGAGCAATGCGGCATATGCTGCTAATTGAGGATTTTCAAGCATATTCAAACTTATTTTTGAGATATTTGCGCATTAGAATAGCTTTTTTTTTTATATAGCTAGCTTATGTGTTTTGTCTTTTTTTTTCAGCTCAAAAGTCACACTGCTAATGTTTTAGTTTCCAGCTCTCACATACTGTATGCCTGAGATTTGAGTGTAATATTCATCAGCGTACTATTATCCAGACAGAAGAAGAAAATGCTGTGCAAATGCTTCATTAATTATCTAAATATTATTATTTTTTTTTTAATCGTTTTCATCTTGGTGAAAGTTCAGATGGTCGGTTTTAATGAATGCTCACTTTATGTGTTGATTTTTACATTAAAATATTTCTCCACTCAATAGAATTGTGCCCTTTGCAAATCAGTGAATGCAACTACATTTAAATTTACGTTTTTTTAAGTTTTCGCATTCCCTGGAATCATAGCCACGATATGGCCTCGACACAGGACTGAACATGTAGCTGATATAATATAATCGCTGCTATATAATAGGTGAAGAACAGCATGGATTTGTCCTAAAGGCACATCCTTATCCAATGTTAGCTTCACTTCCTGTCTCCTGAGATGCCTTTATTTTATCAATTTTTGAAGGCAGTATAGATGTATCCTTTGTTGCCTTTGATATCCCACAATCCTAGGCATTCAATAATGTGGCAGTTTAGCTAAAAAGTAAAACTGGCATCTGAAAGTTGCAATTGGTGGTTAGTTTGTGTATAAATGTATGTTTTTGACCAACTTTTTACACTTCTGATATCATTTCTATCAAGAAATTAGTATTGTAGTTATTAAATATTCGCTTAGTTATCACCAAAGCTCTCTCTATTTTGTTGTAAATCATTAAAATGTTATGTTACCTAAGAAGTCTGTCCGAAGTCAGTTTGGTCAGGTATTTTCGAGTGCAACTGCTGCCTGTGAAGTCTTTGCCTGATAAGGCAGCAAGGCATAAAATCAGCTGCCTAAGCTTTTGGGCTCTGTGTGAACAGAGTGTTATGTGTGAGTTCACGGTATTTGGTAGGCAAAAGAAGTCCCCGGATGACCTACTACTTGTGGAGTGAAATAGTATTTCTATGGACACTTTACTATCCCATGAGGTCACGGGAGAGGGTTTATAAATGGCAGTGAAGCGACGCCACTGACACTGGTAGGTACTATGTCAATGACAACAAAACATATCATCGTACTTTATAACACATACTTTTTTTAACAGTCACCAATTAATTACTTAACTACTTAAACGCAATACTGTAGATACAGTATAGATAGACGCTTTAGAATTCACACTTAAGAAATAATTGAGTCATCTTACCAAGATTAATTTGTCCAAAAATGCCTGGTTTGATTTGTTACACCATTACAGTTGTCCAGTTTCTGATTTAGGTAGAATATGGAATCAGCAATAAAGGGCTGTTAGAAAGTGGATACACATTTTCATATTAAAATGGAAGTCTTGGTCTCTGTATAGAAATGTTTGCAGCTTCATGATGTTCATTTTTTTAATGACATTCGAGGACTGGTTAGTATCAAGTAAACAAGATAACATTCAACATGTAAAGCTGCTTTTTAGGTATCTGGTTAGCACTAAGGATCACGGCCCTCAATGTGGGAGACGTTACTTTAAAATCCAATCCTATTTGCAAATATCACCATATCTCATGGTCTTTAAAGTCCTGTTTTTTTTTTCTCTTGCGATAAGGCTTATCTTCAAAAACAGAGCATCTGGTTGGGCTACATTTCTCCATCAATGAGAATAAGCAATTAAACACACGTGGTAGTGCACTGTGTATTAGCATATCAGTTATATTTTCCTCATGGATGTTAAGATTTTCCTGAGGTCTAGATTTGCATTATTAGGAAATGTCTCATCTCATTCCCACTTGCTTATCTCAAAGATGGGGGCTCAAATTTGTTCTGGATTTTTCATGTTTTTTTTTTTTTTCTGCAAAGAAAAATGTATATCTTTATGCTTTAGTCATAACTTAGTAGGCGCAAATTAGAGGTGCTTCAAAGCATTTTATTTTCATAAAGACATTTATAGCTATTTTTGATCTGTTATAAATCTATTAACATTTAATAAAAAGGTTGCAAAAAAAATTCACATTTTCATGAGGTAATTTCATTCCAATTTTACCAAATGTAGTTGTTGTATTTGATTATCATTATGCAGAGCTATCTCAGAGGTGAAAGAAAAAGTGGAGAAAAAAAATATAAAAAATTTGGTCAGACATGGCACATTGACATTTTGATACCAGATACCAGGTACAGCACAGAATGGCATTGTGTTATTTTTCTTTGAGAAATGGACTGGCATTTGAACAGGCAGAATAATGCTGCGGGTCTCTTTCTTTGTGGCCGGCAGCTTTATTCCCTCCTCTCAGAACACAACTACAGTCAGCTCTAGTGTAAATCACTGCAAGTCACACTCACACCAATTACCACTTCCTTTCTTTCAGAGATTTTTAGCACTTTTATCCAAACGATTCTCAAATCTAGACATTGTTTTGAACATGCTAAGCTAATTATATTTGTCTATCCCTTACCCCTAAACACATCTATATAGTATGTGTGTAATTTAAATATAAAAATTATTATTAAATAATAATAATAATTCATATTATTAAATAATAATAATAATTCATATTATTAATTAATAATAATAATAATTAGAAGTCTCTTATGCTCATCAAGGCTGCATTTATTTGATTAAAATACAGTAAAAGAGTAATATTGTGAAATGTTATTACAATTTAAAGTATTTGTTGTCTGTTTGAATATTAAAATGTAGTTTATTCCTGTGATGGCAAAGCTGAATTTTCAGCATCATTACTCCAGTCTTCAGTGCCACATGATCCTTCAGAAACCATTCTAGTATGCTGGTTGTGGCTTAATATTTTTGTAAAAAAACATGATACATTTTTAATAAACTGATGTGAAAATGAATAGAGAGTTCAAAAGAACAGCCTTTACATCAAAACTTTTGTAACATCATGTCCTTACTGTCACTTTTGATCAATTTAATGTTGATCAACCTTGATGAATAAAAGTATTAAATCTTACTGACCATACATTTTTGAGCTGTACTGTATTTAATTAAATATGCAGTGAATGTGTATGCATTTATATTTTCCATTCTAAAATGAATGGAAATTCATGTTACTCATGAGAAAAGTTTCCTCCCAATATATTTTAAGTCTGCCTGCTTATTGTAATCTGTTTAAATTGGAGTCGTTTTTGGAGGTAAAAGGGCTTGTGTTCGTCAGTATTGCATTGATTAAGCTCATGTAGATCCTCTGGAGGTATTAACAGTAGTGCTTCCAGGTGATGTGCATCCACATTAAATGTGGGAACTTGAGGTTGAGAGCATGAGAGCAGAGACAATAATTCCCTGCAATGAGAAATCAATAAGGGTTTCATTAAGGAGGGGAGGGTTCATCTCTGCCCTTTTGTCATGTATCATTCAGCATTCATTGGCTGCTGTCGATCACAAAGATAAGTAAATGAAGATGAAAGGAAAGAGGTGAGGTGTTACAGTATTACGGGCAAACTCACGGTAACCTCACGCAACTCACTCTTAATGAGCATCTTGAGGATATGAACTGGGTGCGAGAAGTCATTTGGCTTTCATTGCCAAAGCTGAAATGAATATATTTATATTTTCAAAGGATAAAGACAGATTATGTTTCCTTTATACCAACTGTTTTGCTTCAGGACTAAAACTTGACAATTTTAGTTTTTAAATGTCTCTTAAATTTCAATGGTTTCATGCTCAGGGCAGCCAATAATTGACTGCACAGAATAAATTGTGGTCGGCACAGATTTATCCTTACTGCTAGTGAACCTGTATTTAATGCAGTCTGGGTTGTATTTTACCTTGCGGCGGTTTGAGGATAAGTAAAAAAAAAAAAAAAAAAAAGGTAAGAGGAAAAGTAAAAAAAAAAAAAAAAGGGAAGGGGAAAAGTAAAATGCTTAAGAATGCGTTTGCCATTTTTATGCAGTTGCCCTAAAAAAATAATTTTGACAAAGAGACAACAAACACACGATTTTAACAGACACTTTCTTACCAAAACAACTTCAGCAAATCACATGACTTGCAATCATTATTGCTGTAACTGTCAAGTGTATGTTTATTAAATTGACCTTGGAACACAGTGTAGATGCATTGTTCACAGCTCTCCTAACATTATGCGATAACGTGATTGGGAATTGTAGCCGGTGTGTGCTATCTTCATGAGCAGGGTGAGCTGATTGAGGTTGTCTTAAAAGCTTTACATTCAGCCTCCCCAGACCCATAAGACAGGAATTTTCCAAGCCGTTTTCATTCCCAACAGAACATTCCTTGCCAAGATACAGATTTCAGAAAGCCTTCTACCTCTGATGTTCCTTAACTCATACTGACGAGATGAAAGATGGCGGCACTCCGTGGCGTGCAGCTACTTCAGAAAAGAACAACGTGTTATTAATAAACTAAGCTAAATTGATATTGTAAATACACGAGACAAAAACAAACAAACCAAAATCCCACCGAAGAAAATCAGCAGCGTGGTTGAGGAGGAGTTGGAGGAGATTAGAAAATCCCTAAACTTCATGTCGGACGAGTTGAGCAAAGTTGCTAAACAACAAACCTTGCTACTTGATCTAATGGATGAAGTTAAACAACTGAAGAACCTTGTGAAAGAGAAGGATAAGAAAATTGAAGGACTGGAGAGAAGGATTGACGAGCTGGAGCAATATACAAGAATGGAGGATTTAATTATAAGCGAACTGGAAACTAAACACCGGACATATGCCAGTACAGTGGCCAGAGTCAGAGACGGTGAAGACGCCCTACCAGAAGAACTACAAACACTGGAAAAGCAAGTAATCAAGTTCTTTGAAAGCAAGAATATGATAATTCAGAGCGATAATGTTGTGGCCTGTCATACCCTCCCACGAAGGAATGGCGGAGCGAAGCCTGCAATAGTTGTTCGGTTTGTGAATCGGAAGCATAAAGCCGAGTTACTGAGGCAGGCAAAGAAGTTGAAGGGTACGGGGGTGTACCTGAATGAACATCTTACAAAAAAGAACGCTGATATTGCTAGACGTGCTCGCATTCTGAGGAAACAGAACAAGATACAAGCTACATGGACAAGAAATTATAAAGTGATGATACGGCTAAATGGAACACCTGAAGAAGCCAAAGTTTACGTAATAAGAGAACTCAAATAACTTGATCAGTATGGATAAGTGAAGACTGTGTTACGGCTAAATGGATCATCTAAAGAAGCCAAAGAACACACTGTAAGAGATCGTTAAGAATTGGATCAGAATGGATAAGTGAAGACTGTGTGGAGGAATATTCATATGGACTATCGATATGATGGACATTGATAAGGAATTTTTGTTTCCATTTAGAGATGTTGATGATGGGGAGTTGGTCAATATTCAAATGGACTGTGTGTCTGACCACTTACAATGTCACTGTAAGTACGAAAATTTGAATTTTAAATCCTTCAATCACACTGATCATAAAATGTACGAGATTGAAAATGATATTGACCCGGAAAATCACTTTTTTAATAATGTAAATATCAATTGTTGTGAGTATTATACTGAAGATAAATTTAATAGAAATGTGAATATGGAGGGGGCATTATCAGTAATACATTTAAATAGTAGAAGTCTTTATAAAAATTTCATACATATTAAGGATTATTTGCGTCAGTTTAATAAATTTAATGTGATTGCTGTGTCAGAGACTTGGCTTGATAAGGAGAAAGTACATGAGGTAGAATTGGAAGGGTATAATTTGTTTACGGTAAACAGAGTAAATAAGAAAGGAGGAGGAGTTGCGTTATATGTTGACACAGCGCTAAGATGCAATCTGATTAAAAGTATGTCAGTAACTATAGAAAATATTTTGGAATGTGTAACTATAGAAATCGATATTGAAAGATCTAAAAATATGATTATCAGTTGTGTGTATAGATCACCAGGAACTTGTACGGATACCTTTATGAATCATTTATTTGGTATGCTTGATAAATGGAATGAGAACAAGGTACAAATTATATGTGGAGATTTCAATATTGATTTGTTGAATCCAAATGGAATAAGAGGATAACAGATTTTACTGACACTCTGTATAGTAAAGGTTTATTTCCTGTGATTACAAAACCTAGTAGAATAACTAAAGATACTGCTACATTAATAGACAATATATATACAAACGAAATTGAAGGGAAAATAGTAGGAGGGTTATTTAAAAATGATATGACTGACCATCTTCCAGTTTTTGCAATCTTTCAAAGACTATTTGAAAAAACAAAAGGAAATAGGATAAATAGCTTTAAAACAATTCGACATAGAACACCAGAAGTCATTGCTGCTCTCAGTGAGGACTTAAAGAATCAAAATTGGAGTGAGGTTTATGTAAGTAAAGATCCTAATAGTGCTTATGATGCTTTTTTGTCCATATTAATTGAAAAATATGAAAAACATTGTTTGTCTAAGAGGACTGTAAAAAAGCAAAAAAACGAGGATAAACCATGGATTACTAAGGGAATAGAGAAAGCATGCAAAAAGAAAAATGCATTATACAGGAAATTTATAGTAACTAGAACTAAACAAGTGGAAAATAAATATAAGATATATAAAAATAAATTAATAAGCATTATAAGATTTAGTAAAAAGGACTATTATAATAAGTTATTAGACAAGCATAAGAATAACATACAAACAACATGGAAAGTACTTAATAGTATAATTAAAAAGAATACTGGAGAAGTAGATTACCCAAATTATTTTGTTAATGATGATAAATTAATTATAAATACAATTAATGACATTGTCAATGAATTTAATGATTATTTTGTAAATATTGGGTACAATTTAGCAAAAGAGATTGTGGAGCAGAGAACTGGGGATAGGATAGATGAAATGAATATTTCCAGTAATGATTACTCAATGTTTATTAGGGGAGTTGACGAAAAGGAAATACTTGACATTGTTAATAATTGTAAGAACAAATATTCCACTGATTGTAATGACATTGACATGTCGTTAATAAAAAATATTATAGAATATATAGTAAAACCATTTACACACATTTGTATTTTTTTTTTTAACTTTTCTACGATATGTATTAAAATATATATTAAATATTTTATTATTTCTTTGTGTGTGTATATTTAATTGTATGTAGATGTGTGATCTTAATGTATGTAATCTATCGTAAATATACTGTATGTTAAATGTTTTATTTTACTTTTTTTTACTTTTTTTGTTTAAATATATTACACATTATAGTCTGTATAACTATAGACTATATTATAAACAAAGTGTTGTGTGTGTGTGTGTGTGTGTGGCAAAATTGACACATTATTCTCTACATATCTTAATTCTATCTGTTAGTTTTTAGAAAAAGTCTGTAGAGAAGCAAATTTGAACTTCAGAAGCATAAAGCTTCTAGCAAGTCTTCAGTGAGAAAATGTGGCCTTGTGGAAATCACCATATGTTGTCTGTGACAAAAAGCCATTACAATCATAATGCTGGCATGTCCGTAAGTAGGAACACATTTGTCATAAACTGTGCACACTGCGCAAATAGCATGTTTTCACAAAAAAAAAAAAAAATGGGCAGGGTCAGTTCCAGCTCTTCACTACAGGTAAAAGTGTGAACTGCCGGGAAGGAATGGCAAAAGTAATGTGACAGACACACTCTGTAGGTGCTGGCATGCCTACTAAACTATCTGGTGCTTTTGGTAAAAGGCCAAGAGCTGTGTGTTGTCTAACAGGAAGGAACAGGAGGATGTGCCCATATGCTCTTACTGGAAGCAGTATGTCATATACAGCACCTACAGCAGTCGTTTTCAACTTTCACTTCAAGACCCAGATTGTATGTACACCTTTCTAAAATTATTCCTATAATGATTTCAGTAATAACTTTTTGTTGTGACAAAAGATTTTTGATCAAAAACACAATAAAAATATAAAAAAAATGTTGTGAAATATTTATATAATTTAGCTAATAAATTAATATTTATATAATCTTACACTTCACTCTTCACTGTCATATGATCCTTTAGAAATCATTCTAATATGCTGATTTGCTGCTCACGAAACATGTTTTATTTTACAGTTGAAAATAGTTGAAAATGGCAATGAATTGTGGAATCCGCAATACAAAGTTTGAAGAACAGCCTTTATTTGAAGCAGTAATCTTTTGTACCTTTATAAGTCATATAATGACATTATAATGTATATCGTTGACCCTTGTGATAAATTGTATGATGCTCCTTGCTTGAAAATGTAATGATATGTTTTAAAGTAAACAAAATTTAATGGAAATATGCTGATATTAAAATAATATTATTCTAGACAGCCAATACAAACCACACACACACAAATTGTGGCTAGCACAAAACTTTTTTTTCTTATTTGTTGAACCTGTATGTAATTGTGTCAGTGATGTATGTACTACTTTGCATAGTCTTGTTAATGGTTTTGGTTATTAGGCTGTTCTACCAAGTGACAGATTGCACCAGAATACATTTGAAATTGATTGGACTGTTTTCTCTTGACTTTCCTTTTTTTAAAAGACCCTTTAGTGTTAAAAATGGCACTTTGGTCCTGATAAACTGAATGTGATGATAATAACCAAAAAAAAAAAATGTGCAGGGTCAGTTCCAGCTCTTCACTACAGGTAAAAGTGTGAACTGCCGGGAAGGAATGGCAAAAGTAATGTGACAGACACACTCTGTAGGTGCTGGCATGCCTACTAAACTATCTGGTGCTTTTGGTAAAAGGCCAAGAGCTGTGTGTTGTCTAACAGGAAGGAACAGGAGGATGTGCCCATATGCTCTTACTGGAAGCAGTATGTCATATACAGCACCTACAGCAGTCGTTTTCAACTTTCACTTCAAGACCCAGATTGTATGTACACCTTTCTAAAATTATTCCTATAATGATTTCAGTAATAACTTTTTGTTGTGACAAAAGATTTTTGATCAAAAACACAATAAAAATATAAAAAAAATGTTGTGAAATATTTATATAATTTAGCTAATAAATTAATATTTATATAATCTTACACTTCACTCTTCACTGTCATATGATCCTTTAGAAATCATTCTAATATGCTGATTTTCTGCTCACGAAACATGTTTTATTTTACAGTTGAAAATAGTTGAAAATGGCAATGAATTGTGGAATCCGCAATACAAAGTTTGAAGAACAGCCTTTATTTGAAGCAGTAATCTTTTGTACCTTTATAAGTCATATAATGACATTATAATGTATATCGTTGACCCTTGTGATAAATTGTATGATGCTCCTTGCTTGAAAATGTAATGATATGTTTTAAAGTAAACAAAATTTAATGGAAATATGCTGATATTAAAATAATATTATTCTAGACAGCCAATACAAACCACACACACACAAATTGTGGCTAGCACAAAACTTTTTTTTCTTATTTGTTGAACCTGTATGTAATTGTGTCAGTGATGTATGTACTACTTTGCATAGTCTTGTTAATGGTTTTGGTTATTAGGCTGTTCTACCAAGTGACAGATTGCACCAGAATACATTTGAAATTGATTGGACTGTTTTCTCTTGACTTTCCTTTTTTTAAAAGACCCTTTAGTGTTAAAAATGGCACTTTGGTCCTGATAAACTGAATGTGATGATAATAACCAGCGATGACAAACTGAAGGTTTAAGGAACTTGACAACATTTGCTGAAAATTAATATGACAGTCAATGTAACTGTGACAGCGGTGACAGAAAAAAAAAAAACTGCCTAAGTTAGGGGACTGACACGAAAACATTGTCAAAAACCCATCACTTTCTATCAGGTAGGAATTTACAGCTCAGCAACTGTTGTGGCAGTAATGTTTTCTCTGTGTCATCACAAATTACCCACCCAGCCAGTGCAGCAACAGATTCAGTGAAATTGGTTCCCCTGTGATTAGATTTTCTCCTCTACCCCACACAGTCCTGTTTGAAACTCTATACTGTGCGTGTGGTAATTAACATGGTATTACATGGCCTCAGGGCCACTCCAGGGGCCCTTGCGAGAGCCGTAGCTAAGCTGCAGTGGATGTCATTGTCCTCATGTCACACTGCTGTCCAAGGCTCGAGACTATGATGCATTTTACTCCACATTTAACAATGTATTTATATGGAATTAGGTCAGAAGGACTGTATCATATTCACTGCCTTAGATATATGGAATATTTCCCTTGTTACTAGGGACTTTAAGTCACTTGTAAATGTCATTTGCATTAATTAAGACTTGATACTGACCGTGTATGAGGAGGCTTGACTCATCATACTAGTAGTACAGAGTCATTTACGTAGAGGGACAGGCAATTCATTAGAAGGAAAGACAAAGTTATTGTGTGAAATCAAAGGGTTCTCACACTGCAAAGCAAGATAATGTGAAGTTGTTGTGTTAAAGTGATAGTTCATCCAAACATTATATCATTTACTTCTCCTCATGTTGATCCAAACTTGTATGACTTTTTATTCTTCTGTTGAACACAGAAGAAGGTATTTTTTTACAATAAAAAATAATGGACCCCATTGACTTTCGTTGTATAGAGAGAAAAAAAAAAAAACATTCTTCAAAACACCTTTTTTGTTCCACAGAAAAAAGTCAGTCAACCACATAAAGTAAAGTATGACCGTTTTCGTTTTTTTTGGATGAACTATACCTTTAAGGATACACTTTTACCTGATCTGACCCTTAAAATGACTAACCCAGGGGTCTCAAACCACAGAAGATAGTTTTATACCCCTCAAATATTATCCTTAAATCCGACCCACAAATCAATTTTCACCTTTTTTTTGGTATGACCTTTTAATGTTAGTCTGAGTGTTAAAAGGTAACTTACGAGGCCCAAAACTGTTCTGACAATTAAGTCACTCTTAAAAATGTCAAAACTTTTCTCTAAACTAGATTTTTAATGGAAGTAATTTTGTAGCTCATGCAGTGAGATTCAAATATTTTTCATGAGGCTTAAGAGTCCAGATACCACTGTATATATTTTTCAATATGGCTTATTACAGGTCTAAAACACAAATGTAAATTTATGGTAAAAGCTGCTGACTAGGTGACAACAAACAAGTCAGCGTGCATCCATCAAGAAGGTGTAGTTATGCCTGTCTACACCGGACGTGTGGTGCAACAAAACTAGATCTCTCTCCCATTAAAGTCAACAGAGCTGTCTACACTGGAAGCACCCCAATGTGCCTTCAGCTCATGGACATCTTTCTATTTTTAACTTGCTACACATAATCCATCCACTTATTTTTTACTGCAATAAAATGTCTTTATTTACAAATGTCAAATGTGTTATTTGATGGCTGTGTATTTTTGTCTTTGTTAAATAGCTTCACAGATTTAATAAAGACAGATTTTGATGTTTCTGGCCTCTTAATGAGACTGCTACCTGCCAGTTGCTGTTTTCAAGAAACAGAATTTCAGGCATCATTAGTTCACTGAACATGTAGAGCAGTGTGCTGCTGTAGATGTAAGGGAAACTAAACTAATAAATGTGCATTGTGATTCATTCTACATGTTAAATCGTTCCGCCAGTAGGTGGCGCCAATTGACTGTCTTCATGAGTGAGTCAAAGAATCATTCACTGAACCGATTTGTTTAAACACACCGGTTTATTCAGCATCAAATCAGGTGTCTTTTTTATTTGTGAGTCATTGAATCATGCACTCAAATTATTCATTCGAACACAGATGTTTTCAGGAGCGAAACATCAATGCTAATGCTTTGTTTGGAACTTACATGGCGGAGCAAAAACAGAGAGGGTAAATGTCCGGTTCACACAGAACATGTTTTTGTATAAGAAACATGGACTGTTTAATGGAAAACGATCACAGGAAGACTGTAACAGAAACGCTGCTCTAGATATGGCATCTTTCTCCAGTTACAAGGAAATTTAAGTCACCTGTAAATGTAAATTGCTTTAATTAAGACTTGGGTTTTTGGTACTGACTGTGTACAAGGACATTTAGTGCAGAATCATTTTGCGTAAGGGACAGACATTTCATTAGGGAAAGAGACAAAAATATTCTGTGAAATCAAAGTGTAATACATTGTAATGAGTTAAAGGGATAGCTTACCCAAAAATGTAAATTCTGTTCTTAGTTTCTTACAAAAGAATATTGTAAACTGTTTTTGTTCATAGAGTGAAAGTCGATGGGGACCAGAACAACATTGGACCCCATTGACTTACATTGTTTGGATGAAAATAAATTTTTCAAAGCATCCTTTTTGTTGTCCATAGAAGTCAATGACATGAGGGTGAGTAAATGGCCAGCAATTGTGTCTAAAATGTAAGTTACAAAATATCTAAGGGGGCATGAAGTGGATAATCAAATAGTCCTTAATATTTACACATATAAGAGGTAACTCCAATAAACACATACTAGAAGTTTCATAACGCAAAGTAACTCCCCAGTTTAAAATATGGATTTTTAGTTTCCACCCTTCTAAAACGGCAGGATTTGAAATTGCCCCAGTCATGATGTCGCGATTTTCCCCTAACATGCATTTCAGGATGGTGTGCTCTTAACCACTCATGTCAGTCCATCAATCATAAGAGCGCTACTGGCATGAGGGTAAGATGTCGTGTCAGACCATCCGTTGTTGTTCTGTCCCTGAATGTAGAATGTAGACTGCATGGTGCAGCACAGCTGTGATTACCTGCAGCAAGGTGGATTTAGACATATTAAATAATATTTTTGTCTGCAATTAAACTACTGTAGTTAATTCAAATGTTACAGCATAAAGGGCATTTTTA
>NW_015656594.1:88459-91278 GCF_001515625.1 Sinocyclocheilus rhinocerous
TAGGTGGCGCCAATTGACTGTCTTCATGAGTGAGTCAAAGAATCATTCACTGAACCGATTTGTTTAAACACACCGGTTTATTCAGCATCAAATCAGGTGTCTTTTTTATTTGTGAGTCATTGAATCATGCACTCAAATTATTCATTCGAACACAGATGTTTTCAGGAGCGAAACATCAATGCTAATGCTTTGTTTGGAACTTACATGGCGGAGCAAAAACAGAGAGGGTAAATGTCCGGTTCACACAGAACATGTTTTTGTATAAGAAACATGGACTGTTTAATGGAAAACGATCACAGGAAGACTGTAACAGAAACGCTGCTCTAGATATGGCATCTTTCTCCAGTTACAAGGAAATTTAAGTCACCTGTAAATGTAAATTGCTTTAATTAAGACTTGGGTTTTTGGTACTGACTGTGTACAAGGACATTTAGTGCAGAATCATTTTGCGTAAGGGACAGACATTTCATTAGGGAAAGAGACAAAAATATTCTGTGAAATCAAAGTGTAATACATTGTAATGAGTTAAAGGGATAGCTTACCCAAAAATGTAAATTCTGTTCTTAGTTTCTTACAAAAGAATATTGTAAACTGTTTTTGTTCATAGAGTGAAAGTCGATGGGGTCCAGAACAACATTGGACCCCATTGACTTACATTGTTTGGATGAAAATAAATTTTTCAAAGCATCCTTTTTGTTGTCCATAGAAGTCAATGACATGAGGGTGAGTAAATGGCCAGCAATTGTGTCTAAAATGTAAGTTACAAAATATCTAAGGGGGCATGAAGTGGATAATCAAATAGTCCTTAATATTTACACATATAAGAGGTAACTCCAATAAACACATACTAGAAGTTTCATAACGCAAAGTAACTCCCCAGTTTAAAATATGGATTTTTAGTTTCCACCCTTCTAAAACGGCAGGATTTGAAATTGCCCCAGTCATGATGTCGCGATTTTCCCCTAACATGCATTTCAGGATGGTGTGCTCTTAACCACTCATGTCAGTCCATCAATCATAAGAGCGCTACTGGCATGAGGGTAAGATGTCGTGTCAGACCATCCGTTGTTGTTCTGTCCCTGAATGTAGAATGTAGACTGCATGGTGCAGCACAGCTGTGATTACCTGCAGCAAGGTGGATTTAGACATATTAAATAATATTTTTGTCTGCAATTAAACTACTGTAGTTAATTCAAATGTTACAGCATAAAGGGCATTTTTAGGTTACCTGACAAAACTGTTTGTGCTGTATCAGTTGCCAACATTTCTTAAATGTCACTCACCGATTCTGTTCAAACAATCTGAAATACAATACACATTTCCGCCTTTATCTTAACCAGTCGCAGATCCATAAGTTTGCATGTTTCTTTCAGCTGTGTGTGCTGTTCTGTTGGGAATGCAGATCTCAGGTGGAGGCGAGGGGAGACTAAACGAGACGCTCCTGAGGTTGCATCTCAATGAGCTGAGAGAGAGCACACAGCTGTAATGATAAACAGAGCCAAAGCTGCTGCTGGGCTTTTGCTTTTATACTCAAGGAATTTATCCTTCAAACGGAGCTGGTTTGCTTTCAGAAATGAAAGGTCATGTTCTCGGTGTGTTTAGATATTGAAGGAAATGCCTCACGCTGAGGGAGTGTTGAAAGAGAAATGCGGGTATTAAACTTGATTGTTTTTTCACTAGCAAATTGTTGATATACTGTATATTTATTTATTATTATTTTGCCTGTAGAATCTGAAGCTGTAAAAAGACTGCATTGAAACCAATTTCTGAGTTTGTATCATATATATGTCACGATTCGCTGTGGGAGGAACGATGGAGACACAGAGAAACGTTCAACAGTCTTTACTACAATTCACAACAGGCACACGGGAAACACACGACATCTAACAAGTAGACCAGATAAACACAAACTGAACAGACTGGGACTTTTAAACACAGGGCAATCAGGGGAACACAGGTGCATGAAATGAGTCAATTAACTGGGACATGGAACACATGGGGAGGGAAAACACAACAAAACCAGTCCAGGGGCGTGACATTACTCACCCCTCCTGGAAGGCGCGTCCCGCGCCGTAACAATACCACCGGGGAGGGGGGAGCGGGCTGACAGAGTCCAGGGCAGTGATGAAGGAGGAAGGAGCCAGGGAGGAAACAGGAGGGGCCCCGGAGCAGGAGGAGCCATAATGTCAACCCACGGTGGAGCCGACGGAAGGAGGAGCCATGGAAGAAGAATGGCCACCGACTGCAGGGGGCCGACCAACGGCGGTAGAGCAGGTGGTGGAGGAGCCCAAGGCGGAGACGGAGAGCCAACGAGCCAGAGCCAACAGAGCCAGAGCGACTGAGGACCAAGGTGGAGCTGGCGGGAGGGAGGAGCCCAACAGAGCCAGTGGGACGGAGCGATGAGGTGCAGCCGGAGGAGCGGAGTCGTGAGGCGATGGCTGGTCGAAGTCCGACCAAGGCGGAGCCGGAGGGACGAGGGAGCCCGGTGGAGCTGGTGGATTGACGGGTGACGGTGGAGGCGAGGGAGCTATGAGCCAAGGTGGAGCAGCTGGGTCTACGGGCCGAGGCGGAGTCCGGGCCTCGGAGGCTGGAGGCGGAGGTGAGGGATTCTCTAGCCACGGCAACGATGGAGGATGGCAGACCCGCGGGGCTCGCACCATATTGATGGTGCGCTGAGGGCGAGCAGAGGGGCTGACAGACGACAGCAGAGGAGGAGGCAGAAGCGGGTGGGAGGGCGGGCATTTGTGAGCCTCCAGACTTTCAGGGCTAAACTCAGGATCGGGAGCCCCCTCTGGGCTGGACGCGGGAAACGGAGCCCT
>NW_015656594.1:91935-94640 GCF_001515625.1 Sinocyclocheilus rhinocerous
GGTGGGAGGGCGGGCATTTGTGAGCCTCCAGACTTTCAGGGCTAAACTCAGGATCGGGAGCCCCCTCTGGGCTGGACACGGGAACCGGAGCCCTCTCCGGGCAGGACGTGGGAACCGCAGCCCACTCAATTAAGTCCTTTTCCGTGTCTCCTCTGTCCAGGTCCATCATAAGCTCACCCTCAGCCGCGGTGCAGGGGATGGAGCTCCACTCCACGTTCTCACCGTCCACAGCTTGCTCCCTCGTGGCGGGCATGGTCGCCGGCTCTCGTACCTGCTCGGACGGACTGGGCATTTCATCTGGGGCAATCCTCCGCTCAGTCGCTCTGTAATGCGCTGACTCGTTGATCGCAGCGGGAACTGGCTCTCCATCCTCGGTGGGTTCGGGCTTGCGCTCCGCGCAGCAGGGAGTTGGTTGGCTGGGCTCTGGGTCTGGAGTGGCACTGGCGAGATCCCCCTCGGGACAGGCAGTGAACGGGGATCTGAGTCTTGCCAATGTCCACTCCACAAAGGCGGGGAAACTCGCTCGAGGGCCTTCCTCGGACGACGGCGCTCTGTATGCCGAGTTTAGGCTGGCATCATAGAACGCACAGAGCGCGTCATCCGGGTAGCTGGAGAGGTTGGCAAGGACCAGGAATAGTTTGTTGTGACCCTCAAGCGATCTCTCCCCCTGCTCCAGCAGGAGGAGGAAGGATTCCGGGCGGGTGAAGGGATCCATACACGGAACACAACGGAAAAAAAAACACTAAGGGAAAAAGGACGGAAACAAAAATGAAGGGTAGACACTCGGAGATAACGGTTTTGGTCTGGTCTTCTGTCATGATTCGCTGTGGGAGGAACGATGGAGACGCGGAGAAATGTTCAACAGTCTTTAATACTTGAATCACAAGGGATAATTCACAACAGGAACACGGGAAACACACGACATCCAACAAGTAGACCAGACAAGCACAAACTGAACAGACTGGGACTTTTAAACACAGGGCAATCAGGGGAACACAGGTGCATGAAATAAGTTAATTAACTGGGACACGGAACACATGGGGAGGGAAAACACAACAAAACCAGTCCAGGGGCGTGACAATATACATATACTGTACATATATATGCGAACGTATATATATATATGGAGAAATACTGATATCTGTACACATTTACTTTATATTTCTTTAGACATAATCATAATTTCAATTCATTTTCCACTGAATAATTAAATCTGATGAACATTAGCAGCTTCCAGCGCTGTCTGCTTGTGTTTTCTCTTCTGTGACGCTGTTCTGACTCAGAGGAAGCTCATTCGCTGCTCATTTGTCTCATATTATGCGTTCATAACTCTTCCAATGACGAGCTTCCCTTACAGATCCATGTTCTGTTCCATACATTAGAAACCCAGCGAAATGTTTCTACAAACATGAAGCTAATAAGCATGATAGTATATGATTTGTATGTGATTTTCATGAGATTTGGAGATTTTCATAACAATAAAGGATGTTTCATTTAAGAAATGTTAAGCAGGTGTACTGATTAGCTTTGGTATAAAAGGCTACAAATTTAAATAAATATCATGTATTTCAACAATATTATATGACCAAAAGTCACATCACAGTCGGAAGTTATTACAAATGCTCAATGGTGGTTTAAAGTGAGTTTTAAGAAAAATGCATAGTGTAAATCTTATAAATTGTCTTAAAGCATATGATGCTAATTGTAGCTCTAATGCACCTGTTACCCTGATGCGATTATACTTTATAATTTATGATTATAATGTATATTGGGATCAAAGCGATATGGGCTAGGAGACCATTGGACTATAAGCAGTGGATAAAAAGGTTTTATAAAATGAAAATAAGAGGCTGAAATGTTCTGCATTGGTTATGCACTGTATAGATGAAAACAATGACTTTAATGCAATGTTTAAAGACTTTATGTTTATGTTCAGCTACACTACAAAAGGGTTGTTGTATTTAATTAATTAAATGTTCAACAGGTTAGCTGTTTGTAGAATATGCTTTAATTTGATAATTGTCATTTCCTTCAATCACCTAATTATTTGAACACCTAAAATAAATTGCTTTTAAAAGTGCCCATGATCAGGATGATATCACCTCCTCCTTATTTTGTGTGTGTATGTATTGTATGGGCATGTGTGTGTGTATCTATGTGTCTGTGTCAGTATGAATATTTGGTAAAAATGTAAAATATATTGTTTTTTTACAGTCAGTAATTTTATATTGTACATATTTTTTACAATAAAAATAAATTTTTGTACATATTGTTTTATGTTGTATTGTTTTTGATTTGATTACATCATTTGTGGTGCATCATGGGAGCAGTTCATTCATTCATAAAACAATATAAGTACACAGTCTTGTACTTTTGTTGTTCTCTATTTGTCAACATACATAGGACTGCTGGGCTACATCATGTCAAAAAAGTAATTTCACATTTAATTTCAAAGTTTTAGAACAGATTCCATGTGGGCCTGAATATACAGGTGCATCTCTATAAATTAGAATGTCGTGGAAAAGTTCATTTATTTCAGTAATTCAACTCAAATTGTGAAACTCGTGTATTAAATAAATTCAATGCACACAGACTGAAGTAGTTTAAGTCTTTGGTTCTTTTAATTGTGATGATTTTGGCTCACATTTAACAAAAACCCACCAATTCACTATCTAAACAAATTAGAATACTTCATAAGACCAAAA
>NW_015656594.1:94759-95015 GCF_001515625.1 Sinocyclocheilus rhinocerous
TTCTGTTAATTGTGATGATTTTGGCTCACATTTAACAAAAACCCACCAATTCACTATCTGTCAGACTTTGTTCCGTGTTTTGTGTGTCTTGCTCCCCATGTGCCTTCCTACGCCCATATTTGGTTAGTTTCCTTTTCCTGTCCTGATTAATTAAGTTAATATGTCCCAGGTGTTTCCCTTGATGTTTCATTGCTCCCAGGTGTGTCTCGTCATCCCCTCCTCCTGTGTGTATAAATAGTGTTCCCTGTGTGTGCTC
>NW_015656594.1:95449-103797 GCF_001515625.1 Sinocyclocheilus rhinocerous
CCGGTGTCTGGGGAGTGTCCGGTCCCGAGCCAGAACCAGTCCGCCGCCGTCCGCGGCTTCCCCAAGTCAGCCGGCAGTTAATGTGGCAAGCCGAAAGGACGTTAATGTGGCAAACCCGAAGGACGTTAATGTGGCAAGCCCAACGGACGATAATGTGGTAAAGCTCGCTCCAGTGTCGGCTCCAGCCCCAAGGCTCGCTCCAGTGTCGGCTCCTGCCCCAAGGCTCCCTCCAGTGTCGGCTCCAGCCCCAGGGCTCGCGCCAGTGTCGGCTCCAGCCCCAGAGCTCGCTCCAGTGTCGGCTCCAGCCCGAGAGCTCGCTCCAGTATCGGCTCCAGCCCCAGAGCTCGCTCCAGTGTCGGCTCCAGCCCCAGAGCTCGCTCCAGTGTCGGCTCCAGCCCCAGAGCTCGCTCCAGTGTCGGCTCCAGCCCCAGAGCTCGCTCCAGTGTCGGCTCCAGCCCCAGAGCTCGCTCCAGTGTCGGCTCCAGCCCCAGAGCTCGCTCCAGTGTCGGCTCCAGCCCCAGAGCTCGCATATTCTAATTTGTTGAAATAGTGAATTGGTGGGTTTTTGTTAAATGTGAGCCAAAATCATCACAATTAAAAGAACCAAAGACTTAAACTACTTCAGTCTGTGTTCATTGAATTTATTTAATACACGAGTTTCACAATTTGAGTTGAATTACTGAAATAAATGAACTTTTCCACGACATTCTAATTTATTGAGATGAACCTGTACAATGTCTGACACATGACTTGAAATAATTCACACCGTTTTTCTCACTCAATATCTAAGTGTAACACATCTGTAGAAGACATGCACTTTTGATATTCTCTCTGTCTCAGTTGTTAGTCCAGGGAGACTCGTCCTCTAAAACAGCCTCATTAGAACCTAATCATAGTAGCTGCACATGAAGATTTTGTTTGCTTGGTTTACACATTTTTATACGTAGGTTGTGATCACAAGCAGATGGCAACTGTAGATAAACACGTTGGTGTGAAGCTTTATCTGGAAGACATTTCTTCTGCTGCTCAATTTGCAGGTAGTTTGCATTGTTGGATTAATTCAGCACACAGCAAAATTCTCATCTTTATCTGCTTTAAATGATATCAATCCAAAATGAGTATTAAATCTTATCCAATCAGAAATTATCCTTGTGGTTTGAGGCAGGAATATCTGGTTTCAGTAAAGTTGTAATGCATGTAGAGGACATGAAGTCATGTCTTTTAAAACTTTAATTTTTCTAACTTTGCAAGGTCTCAGATTCCCACAGGTATATAAAAAACCTGAAGTCTTGTAATTCCCAGACATATTCTGCTCTGACTGGCTTTACTGTTTTTTTATATTTGAGGTCCTTGAGACACCAGTGATGTATAAGTAATTTGAAATTAACTTATTTTCCCTTTAGATTGGTCTGACCTAAACAAAACCTTGGAAGCAGAAATCTACTGAGTGGCAAGGTTTGTGTTTAACTGGTTTTCGGGGGAAATAAACGTCACTTTGGTTTTTACAGTGTGAACAATTCATGAATCTTAGTTTGTGAAGATTCATTGCATTTACAAGTTATGTAACTTTTTTTATTATTAAGGATATTTGCAGCATTATTCATAGTCAGTTTTTAATTATATTAGGAAAAGACATGAAGTATCCACCTGAAAATGTATTGTCAAGCATTTTTAGCTGCAATATTACTGGGGTCTCTGAGTCCCTTTACAAAACATGAGCGTTAAAACATATGAACCTGCCACCTTAATGTTTTTCATTTGCCAAATGCAAATGCTTACATTATGCATTTGGCAGAAACTTTATTCAAGGCAACTTGTTTATTTTGTGTCTTAGAAATTGGACCCAGAGTCTTGATGTTGAACAGTTGAGCTTCAGGAAGTCAAGAAAAGATCTAAGAAAGAATACGCAGTAAACAATCACAATCCGTAGAACACATGAACACCTAGGAATCTACTGAACTAAAACTAATTTATATTAGTAGTAGTAGTAGTAGTATTGTTAATATTAAACATTTTTGTCAAGGGTTTCCCTTAGATTACAAGAATATTTAAAATATTTTTTTATAACGTTGTCAGCCGTGGGAAAGAAAAGGGACAGATACTCTTGCAGATACAAAGGACACTGCAACATATACGGCAGAATAATTTATTCCTCCCTTTTGCATTCGATTCCCCAAGATGGCATGAAGAAAGATAGCATCTCCTTTTTTATCGCTCTAATGACCTAAAAGTGCCATCATACGTGGCTCCATTACTAGTGACAAGTGTAAATTACACTGTCAGTTTTCTCATTGTTAAAGATCACGCTATCCATTTTATTAAAGGCATCACCTACCAGCCATTTCAGAAGCCACTGAAAACATTCACATTTTGATGTCTTCACATCTGTCCAACTCTGCAAGTACTGCACACTATTTTTAAAATTCCAGAGTTCAGGAACCACAAGCTCAACAGTGACATTTTTCGCTCAAGTAATAACCTATACTTTCTACAATTTTCTGCTTCTTCTATTTTGTTTGTCATTTGTTTATTTTGCTCATTTGTGTTCGGAGAATACAGAGAATCTTTGAATGTGGTGTCATAAATGTTTTACATCAAGAGTTGACCCTGTCTACCACTGCGTGATTTTATTTGTCTCAAGCTTCAAATCCAAGTAGATGAGGAATGAGTGATGAAAGATCTCAGTCTTTCAGGCTCTGGATCTTGTCACGAGTTGTCAGTTGATTTTATGCTGACAAGAGTTTGCTGTAAATAAACATGTTTGTCTGTGTGTTTCTTATAGACTTGCCATATTCGCACTATTCAAAATTCGGCATATTTCTCTCAGCGCGCAGCTGGTGCCGCCGAGGTGCCATCTGTCCCAAATTACAGAGTATCTTCCTGAATGTCTTGTATCAGCTTTTGTCATGTATCAGGAGTTGACTTCACAGAGTCGAGGCTCTTTCTCCTCAAAGCAGGCTTCAGGTTAACACATGCACATCTTTCAAATTCAAATGTCATATAAGCTGCTCTAAAATGCACAGCTCCATAAATACCACCATTTCCCAGAGCTATGGTTTAGTCATATAGTATACACTGTATATATATATATATAGCTTACAGAGCTTTTCTACTTTATTTCATTGGTGAATCCACGGGTTAAATTAGGCCATAGAGATCTGGAACGTCCTTGTGGCACTTTTCTTGTAATAACAGAATAAATACATATGGCCGGGGTTTTTTTATTTATTTTTTATTTTTTTTCATTTAGTTTTTTGTCAGTGAGAAAAGCATTGAATAGACATTACAGAAAGTAGCTTCAGAAAAAAAATTATTTATGTTAGAATTTATTGCACAAACATTTAAGGCTACAACATAGCAATAACATTGTTTTTCACAAGCTGAATACATTTGCACTGCAATTTAAATTGCATAAATAATGATAATAAATGGGTATTCATTTTTTACATAAATATTGTAATATGACATAATAAAAAAATGAAATGATACTTAAATGATAATTAAAAAATGAAATTATACTTTCAATATGAAACAACCCCCCCCATTAGATGTGTAATTTCTCCACATTACAAATTGAATCACTGAAATGTATCTCTCAAATAGCAGAGAAAGGCATGAAGTTATGCATTTGTACTGATTGGATTGTGTGATCTGCTCATGAACAGATCAATTGTAAAAGCCCTCCAAGGCACTTGTGAGATCTGAGCAATCTGACCACCACAAGAGGTGCTTTAATAGCATTTTCTTCACTCTGAGTCTGTATATAGTTTTTGTTCTTTCCATGACATAACATTCTCTCTTCCTTTACCTAAGATGTACAGTTTTTTCCCCTCTGGACTGTATCTGTCTCCTGGTGCACTTTTGCTGTTATAGTGCCACAAATCTTATTTAGAGCAAGATGAAGGTGCATGTCTCATCCGATGCATGGAAGCTGCGAATAACTCCATTTATCTTCTTCCCCCAACCACTGAAGAGCGCCAGTGCAGAGGCTGTCCCTGTCTAATGGCTCTGGAGATAACACCTGGCTCCAGCAGTGGCTGACACTTCTGCTTTTCCCCACAAGAAAGAGGCAACGGGAGAGAGGAAATCAAAGGAGTGATTATCACATGCTGTTGTTGTAGGAAGCACTATTGACGGTTCAATCATCATATTTATCAGTCTGTGTGTTCACCAGGAATCCATTCAGTCCTGCATTCAGCATGGAATTGTGTGAGTTTGTAATTTTTTCAGAGCGAATTCAATAAGCAGGTGCACCGCTTTAGTAAACAGTTTTTCAGCACAAATAACCACTAACCACACACAATCCAGCACAACTAGGCATGTTTAAATTAAGAAATTGTTCATGAAACAAGAGCTGATTTTATTCAATTACTCGTTTATTTATTTGTTTTTATTTTATTCTTATTTATTTTTCTTTCCTTATTATTATTATTTCTTCAAAATTTGAGTTATTTTGAGGGGTTATTAGGGTGGGGGGAAGATTTGTGGGAGAGATTAATATGGACAGTTTCCTGTGGTTTACTGCTTTTTTTTATGATGTGTTGTTCTGCTTCGTTTCTGATTTGAAATAATAATGAAACATGAGCTGTATTAATTTCTGTGTAAAATATACACTAATGTTCAGACATCTGTGGTCAGTAAGATTTTTTAATGCTTTTATTCAGCAAGGATGCATTAAACTGAACTGACAGTAAAGACCTTTACAATGTTACTAAAGGTTTCTGCTTCAAATAAGTGCTGTCCTTTTGAACTTTCTATTTGTCAAAGAATTCTGAAAAAAAAAAAAAAAATGTTTCTTGAGCAGCAAATCAGCATATACAAATGATTTCTGAAGGATCATGTGACACTGAAGACTGGAGTAATGATGCTGAAAATTCAGCTTTGTCATCACAGGAATAAATTACATTTTGAAAATAATTATTTTACAATATTACTGTTTTATTGTATTTTTGATCAAATAAATGCATCCTTGTTGTGCATAAGAGAACAATTCTCAAAACATGAACGATAGTATATGTAAAACATTCTTATTAAATTTGTGAGTTTTGTGTAATTTTTAAATTTTGGAAGTTTATTTTGCTAATTTTCCAAATCCCATTATCATTTAAGCATTCACTTTTCATGTTAATTAGACTTCTATTGATTATGTCTTGTTCACAAAAGTGAACACTATTTGCAAGCAGCATTAATGTAATAATTAAATCATGATTAACCATGATTGTTGATATCTAGATAATCGCCCCATTCGCCAACATGCTGTACAAGGCAGACAGTGCATCTATAAAAATCATTTTCCAGTGAATTCTCCCTTAGTGTTGAAATGCAGTAAAAGTGTGGTCCTTACAGTGTCAGTTTAAACAAGTTAATTGTAGGATCTCTTGAATTCACAGTGCTGTCACAGTTAATTCTCGCTGTCTGACAGAGATTTAGATTGTAAGTAATTATTGTAAGGGAAACAGGTCAATTTAGCTCAAAGGGAATCATTTAAGATTTTAAAGGGAACTCCACCAATAATATGTAAGGGAATTTGGACAGAATCACTGTTTTACGGCTGATCACTGAGACGGCCAGCGATTCAGTGAACGAGCCGTATGACATCAATTCTGCAATGGATATTTATATCCAAAATATAGTGAAAACACTAGTAATTAGCACAGTAACAAGATCGGCAGTTTAAGACATTAACTTGTAAGCACAAAACACAAGATACTTCTCTTTTCAATATAAATAAGGCTTTATTGGATAAATCTAAGACATATAAACTAATCTAACACATAAACACACGCATTCACACAAGTTGCAGAAAGACAGAAAGTGAGCCAAATCTTAGATTGTCTGATTCGGTCTGATATCCTACATTATTTAGAGGAACACATCAGCGTGACAGACGATCTTCATCTTAATCTCACTGCTGTCATGGAAATCTGCCCACTTACATTTCGGTCTGATAAAGTTCTTTCTCTCATTCAAAATACACTTGCAGTTTTTCACATTTAGCAGCTGATAGATGCTCATCATCTCCTGAAGAGGCTCAGTGGCAGTGAATACCTTTTACCTGTAGGATTTGTGTCCTTGGTCTTCCATGTCTGCTTTCTATATTGTTATCTTCTCGTTGCTTTTCTTTACATTTTTATTTTGCGTTGCCTCTTCGTCCTTCAATAGCATGTGATACTGGTGTTTCTGATAGCTTTAGAGAGGTGAGAGTTTATCCTCACTCAATTAGCCCTCAGCTCGCAGCTCTCTTGTGTCAAGAGTCGTTTACACTACAGAAGACATGCAATTATACCTAAGGGATAATATGAGTTTGACTGAGCCTGTCAGTCACTGCAGCGGCAAGCCCGTATCTCTCTGTTCTCTGTGCGAAAGCAAAATTTAGCAAGGAATTTTTTTCTAGATATTGTGGCATTTGATTGCACCACTGTTTGTTTTAATGCATGGTTAGTGAATGCACACAAAATGACACAGAAAATAAGTTTTATGAGCATAAAGACTGAGGCTATTGCAAAAATATATGTATGTGTGTGTTTGTATATACACGCACACACAGTATAAATACACACACAGATGCACAAAAAAAAAAAAAGATTATAACTAATGATTATAAATGTTGGGGGTAATGCTGTCTTCAAATTTCCACTGATTGGAGAAATGAAACAGTAACTCTCCAGTGGCTCTGTAGTTGAATAAATAGGAAGCTTCATCGTTTGACTGCATATCAAACAGGGTCTGATACAACAGCTGGTATCGCTCTCCATTTCAAAAGAAACAACTCTGTCAATACTGTGATTAATATTCATCATCCATGCAACTGTCCAGTCTTTTTAGCAGCGTTGCAGACTGAAACAAAACAGACAAACAGAAATGCTTTCATATTTGCATCAAATCTTTCAGTTTTTTGAGAGTGGATACAGGATTTGACTCCCTCAAGATTATGATCTTGAGGGATCAGTTTTTCATCAAGCTTGGAAAACCTGTTTGGGCCAATATAAAGCAGAAATTGACACTGTAAGGTCTTCATATTTTTCTCAGATTATTGACAATAATCATAATAACCCTAGGCAGCTTTTTCACATTATTAACAGTCTATTGAAAGTAGATGGTGCGAATACTCTAACTGCGTCAGTTCAGACCTGCAATGATTTTCTTAAATTCTTCAGTTTAAAAATTGATAACATTCGCAAAGATATTCTTAGTTCTCTTAGTTCTTCTCATGTTTCTAAAGCTAATCTACCAAGTTTTTCCGGTACACCCTTCTCTAATTTTTCCTTAGTCACCTCTGAGTCTCTTTGTGCACAGGTAGCTCGTATGAAAGCTTCCACTTGCATACTTGATCCCCTGCCCTCTAGTTTATTTAAATCCTGTTTTGGTTATTTGTGCCCTGTTGTTCTTACAATAATAAATGACTCCTTGGCCACTGGTGTTGTGCCAACAGCACTTAAAACTGCTGCTGTCACTCCCATATTAAAAAAGCAAAACAGATTCGAACAATCTCAGTAACTTTCGTCCAATTTCTCATCTTCCATTTATTGCTAAAATTTTAGAGGGTGTTGTTTCGTCTCAATTACACAACCATTTAACGGTCAATAATCTGTTTGAGCCCCTTCAATCTGGGTTTAGGAAACTGCACAGCACTGAAACAGCCTTGGTTAAAGTTGTTAATGACTTACTGTTAGCTTCTGATTCTGGCGCTCTCTCGATTCTCATCTTACTCGATCTTAGTTCAGCCTTCGACACTGTTGACCACATGCTTTTACTAAATCGACTGGAAACTGTCTTTGGTGTATCTGGAACTGCACTAGATTGGTTTAGGTCATATTTTACGGGTCACAGTCAATTTGTCTTTTATGGATGGTTTCAGATCTGATGTGGATCCTGTTTGTACTGGTGTCCCACAGGGCTCAGTCCTTGGTCCCCTGCTTTTTAGCATTTATATTTATCCTCTTGGTCAGCTATTAAGATCCCTTAACCTCAGCTACCACTTCTATGCTGATGATACTCAGATTTATATACATTCTCAACCTGGTCAATTTGTGGATGTCCCTCATCTTTCCAACTGTATTTCTGAGATTAAGTTGTGGATGTCTAAACATTTTCTGTCAGAATAGCTCTAAAACTGAAGTTACGCTTCTTGGCTCTCCCCACCAACTGCGAAATGCTGCTTCTATAGATCTATCAGTTGATGGTGTTGCCCTAGAGCTACACAGTAAACAAAAAAATCTTGGTGTTATCTTTGACGCCACCCTGTCATTCGAGCCTTTTGTACAGAACACGGTAAAGACCTCCTTTTTTCATCTTAGAAATATTGCACGTATTCGGCCTATGTTGCCCTTTTCTGTTGCTGAAAAATT
>NW_015656594.1:104197-112671 GCF_001515625.1 Sinocyclocheilus rhinocerous
TTGTGCCCTGTTGTTCTTACAATAATAAATGACTCCTTGGCCACTGGTGTTGTGCCAACAGCACTTAAAACTGCTGCTGTCACTCCCATATTAAAAAAGCAAAACAGTGATTCGAAAATCTCAGTAACTTTCGTCCAATTTCTCATCTTCCATTTATTGCAAAAATTTTAGAGGGTGTTGTTTCGTCTCAATTACACAACCATTTAACGGTCAATAATCTGTTTGAGCCCCTTCAATCTGGGTTTAGGAAACTGCACAGCACTGAAACAGCCTTGGTTAAAGTTGTTAATGACTTACTGTTAGCTTCTGATTCTGGCGCTCTCTCGATTCTCATCTTACTCAATCTTAGTTCAGCCTTCGACACTGTTGACCACATGCTTTTACTAAATCGACTGGAAACTGTCTTTGGTGTATCTGGAACTGCACTAGATTGGTTTAGGTCATATTTTACGGGTCGCAGTCAATTTGTCTTTATGGATGGTTTCAGATCTGATGTGGATCCTGTTTGTACTGGTGTCCCACAGGGCTCAGTCCTTGGTCCCCTGCTTTTTAGCATTTATATTTATCCTCTTGGTCAGCTATTAAGATCCCTTAACCTCAGCTACCACTTCTATGCTGATGATACTCAGATTTATATACATTCTCAACCTGGTCAATTTGTGGATGTTCCTCATCTTTCCAACTGTATTTCTGAGATTAAGTTGTGGATGTCTAAAAATTTTCTGTGTCTGAATAGCTTTAAAACTGAAGTTATGCTTCTATAGATCTATCAGTTGATTGTGTTGCCCTAGAGCTACACAGTAAACTAAAAAATCTTGGTGTTATCTTTGACGCCACCCTGTCATTCGAGCCTTTTGTACAGAACACGGTAAAGACCTCCTTTTTTCATCTTAGAAATATTGCACGTATTCGGCCTATGTTGCCCTTTTCTGTTGCTGAAAAATTTATTAATTCTTTTGTTTTCTCACGAATTGATCATTGCAATGCTTTCCTTGTTGGAGTGTCCAAATGCTCTCTTAACAAATTGCAATACTTGCAGAATTCAGCAGCTAGAATTTTAACTGGGGTTAGGCCTGGCGACCATATAACTCCTGTTTTGAAGATGTTACACTGGCTCCCTGTTAAATACCGCATAGATTTTAAAATCTTAATGCTTAAATACAAGGCTCTGCATGGTCTCGCTCCACAGTATCTGGCAGATCTTTTAACACCTTATACGCCAATTCGCAATGATCTTCTCAGCATGGTCTCTTAGTTGTTCCCAAAACACGGTTACGATCCAGGGGGGACAGGACCTTTTCAACGTATGCTCCAAAACTGTGGAATTCTCTCCCAATTGACATTAGGGACGCTAATTCTTTAGCTGTTTTTAAAACTTTTCTTAAAACATTCTTTTTCAGGAATGCTTTTATTTGATTAGTTTTTATTGTATTGTTTTGTGATTTATTTCTTGTTGAATTTATAGTATATTGTCTTATATTGTTGTGTTTTCTTTTATGTAAGCTTTCTTGGAAAGCGCCTTGAGAAAGCAACTTTTACAGGCGCTATATAAAATAAATGTATTATTATTATTATTATGAATACTGAAAAGAAACACATTAAACGGGTCAGCAATAACTGTTTGAGGTCAACCTGATTTTCATGTGTTCAAGTTGTTTTATGAGATTACTCATTAAATAGTGTAAATATGCCCAAATGGTGAACATAATGAATAATCAAAAGAAATATTTTGCTTCATGTGTTAATTGTCGCCAATATGGCTTTAGTAATGAATATATTTCAGAAAAACAGGATTCAAGTGATAGTCTAGCTATAAATGTAACTGCATAGTGGCACAGTGTGATTGAATATTTACTTTTTTAATTGAATTATATTATTCATAATTAAGATATTTTATGTACTTAAGTCTGTTTCAGTTAAAAAGATATGGTCTAAAATCAGATCTTATTTTAATGCTGTCATAAAATGTTTAATTTATTCTTGGCTAATTGTATATGGTTTATTCATGCTTAAGATACTGTGAATTAAATCCTTTTAAGCACCTAAATCGTTTGAATATCATGATTCTGGATGTGATCTTTCCTTGGATTTGATTTTAGCACTGCAGGTTTGCGTTATAATCATAAGCTGGCACTCAGACAGGAGTCTGCTGACTTTGTGAACAAACATTTACACCAGAGATACATTTCGACACTTTATACTTTAACTTACTGACAGACCTGGCAGAGTGGGTGGGGGTGCAATTTAAGAGATGCTACTGTTAACAATTCTTGTGTGCACCTCACCTCCAACATCTGGAGTGTTAACTGTAGCTCCATCTGGCTGGATGAGCCTGAGATGTTTGTGTTCAGCTGATGAGAGCATCCCTGAGTGCAGCTGACTGAACTCCACTCAATTATTAAGTAATTAAACATCAGTCATCAATACTTCTCATCAGTCCAAACAGACACCTGGATGAAATTAAGAGCACTAAAAGATGAATGGACTACAAGTTTATAACTACATGAGGTCCCGTATATACGAATTCAATAATTAGGCACTCGCTAGACTGAATAAATTAAATGCGACAGGATTCAGCATAGAGATATAGTTATGAATAATTTAGTACCTTGCATAACAGTTAATTTCAAGCTTCAGAATCATTTGCATATTGATGGAAATTTTTCAAACTTTTCTGTTTATTTTAGCCATACGAGAATAGTGGGGGCAATTCTTCTAAACAGCTGGTAATAAAAATCAAGGCATAGTGAACACATTTAAATAAACAGAGAATAAAGTCCTTATCAAATTTAATGTTCCTGTAGCTCTATTGGTAGAGCATGGTATTAGCAACTCTAGGTTCATAGGTTTAATTCCCAGAGAATGCACGATGATGTCAGAAATATGGACTGTTTGTGTTGTGTTTTTTCCCCATGTGCCTTCCATGACCTTCCATGTGCGTTCCTCCACAGTAGCAGTTGTGACAGAACACAGCACCGACTAAATAGTTTATTTGCGTTGTTCCCCTCCATTTATTTTTTGCGTTTTTTCATGGTTTCCTTCCTGTTCCTGTTCCTATTGTTTCATTGAGTCCAGGTGTGTCTCGTCATCCCCTCGTTTAGTCGTGTACGTAAGCCCAGTGTTTCCTGTGTCTAGCGTGCTGTGTTAAACATCTTATCCCGATGTCCATGTGCGTTCCTCCACAGTAGCAGTTGTGACAGAACACAGCACCGACTAAATAGTTTATTTGCGTTGTTCCCCTCCATTTATTTTTTGCGTTTTTTCAGTGTTTGTTTTCTGTTTTCCCCGTGTGCCCCATGGATTCCTTCGCTGTAAAGTTTACTTCCCTCGACCTCAAGGACCTTTCCCTCTTGGAGTATGCTGTGGAGTTCAGCCAGCTCACCGTTTAAACGGCGTTTGATGACGCTGCGCTGAACTCCCTGTTCTGGATCGGGGCCAACGACTACCGCCCCGTCGACCTCCGAAACACCACCGGACTGTGCTGGAGGTAGGCAATCATCCGGTGTCTGGAGAGCGTCTTCCCCTGATCCAGAACACAGCCAGACCCAGTGCCCAGCCCACCATCTCCCCGCTGCGCGGAGCTTAAGCCCGAACCCACCGATGACAGAGAGCCCGAGCCCGACGTGACCAACGAGCCATCGCCGCAAGGGGCAACAGAGCTGAGGATCGTCGCAGTGCCGGAGCTGCTGATGACGTCAGACCAGGTGCGAGAGCCGGCTACAATGCCTGCCACGAGGGAGAAAGCCGTGGACAGAGTGAGCGCGGAGAGGAGCTCCACCCCCTGCACCGTGGCTGAGGGTGAGCTGAGAAGGGATTTGGGTGAAGGAAAAGTGGATGAAAACTTAAGTGACTTATATACCAACCTGCCCCCTTTCACGTCCAGCCCAGAGAGGGCTCCTGTTCCCAAGTTAAGACCGGAGTGCCCGGAGGCTTACAAATGCCCACCCACCCACTCCTGCCTCCTCCACCGCTGTCGTCTGGCAGCCTCTCTGCTCGCCCTCAGCCCACCATCAGTACGGTGCGAGATCTGCGGTTCTGCCATCCTCCATCGTCACAGTGGCTGTAGAATCCCTGGCCTCCGCCTCCTGCCTCTAAGTCCCGGACTCCGCCTCGGCACGTCGACCCAGCGGCTCCACCATGGCTCCTAGCTCCCTCCTCTCCGCCATGGCCCATCAGTCCACTGGCTCCACCAGGCTCCCTCGTCCTCTTCGGCTCCGCCTTGGTCTGTTGTTGACCATCCTTCACCTTGGAACTCCACTCCTCCGTCTGCGCCTCGTCCCTCCATCCCTCCGGCTCCGTCAGGCTCCTCCTTCCCTTCAGCTCCACCTTGGTCCTCTGTCGCTCCGGCTCCACCGCGGCCTTCCGGATCCCCTCCTTCGCATCGGTCACTGGAGCCATCAGTTCCACCTCGGCCCTCCGGATCCTCCTCGTCACCCTGGCTCATCGGCTCTCCGTCTCCGCTTCGGGCACCTCCGCCACCTGCTCCGCCGCCATTGGTCGGCCCCCTGGAGTTGTCAGCCCTTCCTCCTCCATGGCTCCTCCCTCTATTGGCTCCACCGTGGGACGCCATTATGGCTGTGGTCGGGGTCCCACCTGGCGCCTCCTATTTCCTCCTTGGCTCCTGGCAGTAGCAGTTGTGACAGATGACATGTATATCTCGAAGAAACACTTTGGATAAAAGTGTGTCAAATGCGTAAATGTAATACAACAAACATAAAAGATCATAAACTGACAATACAACAACCAGAACATTTGGAAAAGTGCTAAAAAACATTGAATAGCTTATGCAATAGTATCTGTCAAATTTCTGTAATTTATTTACTCACACCTGTCATTTTTCAACTCTTTATTTTGTTTTGGGAACACAATTTTCTAAGATATTTGATATATTCAATTATTACAATTCTTTATAAAATTTCCCTAACAAAAAATATACATGTTTGAAAGATAAAAAATAATAAATGACTCATTTGAATTAATCATTTTTGGGTCAATTATTCTTTTAGTATCTAAGTCAGGGGTGGGCAAACTTGGCCCTTCCAGGCCACTTTCCTATTGTCTTCAAGACTACTAGAAGGCTACAGGCAGGTGAGTCACATCAGGGTTGGATCAAATCTCTGCAGGAAAGTGGCCTGGAAGGGCCAAGTTTGCCCATCACTGATCTAAGTGGAATATTATTTGACATGCATTAACAAAAATGATCATCACACTTGTCTTCAATCAGGCTGTGAGTGAAAGGAATAGGTCAGATAGGCCTCACAGTGTGTCAAGCGCTCTGCCAGTCTTTTGATGTTGTGACAGAAGCTGTAATGAATGGGGCTATGCCACAAGCTGTACGTGAGACCAAAAGAGGGGCAGTGAGATGAGGAGGGTCTGGCCAGTGATGGACTGTGTGATTATTCAGCTCTGGAGGTGTAGATCTCTGGAAAGGAACGGTTTGTTGTGTTTGCTGCTGCTCTGTCAGTGTAATCTCTCTGAATCATGCTGCTATAAATCACCCGCACAGCTGGTGCTGGAACAGCCGCAGTGGATGGGATGAGTCTGTGCAGAAACACCTTGTGCTGACCAGGTGCAGTGGATTGAGAGGAGCGAGTGGCTTGTTAGAGATCAGTGATTCACTGATTTTATGAGCTGGCTGGATCATCAACAATCAGCAGCTGTGTATGTGTGCAGGTGTGTACACATGTTGAGGATATTGCATGTCAGTTCTGCAAACTGAATGCTTTAACCCAAACCACCGGTGGGATGAAGGTGCATTAGTTTCACATAGCCAGATATTTGATCCACACAATGCCTGATCCATTTTGCTCCTTATTCTGGCTATGAACTGACAAATGCTTATGTACTGTATATACATACAAAATTCAAGATGTTACCAATAGAAGATCGGCTTGGCCTCTAAGCTAAATTAAAAGAATGTAAACTTTAAATCTGTAGGACTGGAGCATCGCAGTAAAGTGAAGTAGATTACATGTTTCTACATTTTAGATGTATTATATGTAGAATTATTATTATTATTTTTTTTTTTTTAAAGATGCTGGAGAGAGTGACATCATATTATGACCATTTCAGTGTCTATTAACATTTCACATGAGCAAAGTCTAGAATGATTGCGGCTTTACGCCATTAGGTGGAGACCTAAAAAAGTGAACCTTTTCATCAAGCGATCAGCCATAGTGTTCAAAACGTTGATTTATTCAGGAATTAGACAACTGTATTTAAGTTATTGAATTTTCAGTCAACAGTTTTGTTCAAAAACGTTCATTCAGTGTTTTAGTGAGTCAGTGAATAATTTACTCAACTGATTAGTTCAAAAATCCATTCAGTCTTTGAGTGAGTCATTGAATCATTCACACAACGAATTCATTTAAAAACGCTGAATTGTTTATTCTTTGAGCAAGTCAGTATATCATTTGCTCAAGTGATTCATTCAAAAATGCTGATTCATTCAGGAACATCATTCTGTGTGTCTAAAATGTAACTCATTATTAACTTCCTGACTAGTGATCTGTGTTGTTAAAACAATGGTCTGAATATTAACACAGCTCTGATTACCTGCAGCTGAATTACAGCTGTGTTGACAATGACATGTGGAACAACAACACACATTTTTGTGATATGGCTAACCAGTCTAGCATGGAAAACAACACTAGAAAGTCTGCCCAATTGATTAAGTACTAATTATTTTTGTGCATCTGTTTAACAGTGTGCAGCTCTCTAGCATCCCTATGCAGGTATATCTTTCATGCTAGGGCTGTGTTTGGCTGAGGATATATTCACTTCTCACCACATGGAGTGGGTTTGTAGTGTCTGTATTGTAGATATTTGCTCCACTCTTGATCCTTTACTCTAAAATGGGTGCTCAGCTTTTCAAACAACTGTACTGAGTCTGTGCCTGCTCGTTTCTGTACAGCCCCACAAGCTGTAGTTCACATTCGAATGTCTATGAATATGATTTTGAGGTTGAGAGTGTCTACACTGAGAGGGTTGTTCATCTGTGGTCTGTGCAATATAATATTTGCCTTCTAAATTTCAAGGTGATGTTTGGCCTCTAATTTTTTTATGTTAAAAATGTAACTTACTTAATATGTAGCTAAAACTTTAAGTAAGCCATTTGTAAGGTGATTCCCTTGCAGTGTGAAAACTAAGCATTTTTTTTAAACATCCTGACTAGTTTAATAGAGCAACATTGACTTAACCAGTAGCATGTGTTTGGGGCGAAACTCTCACTTGTAAATAATCATTATTTTTGCAGTTACATACTTTGAGGCTACTGACGCAGAAATTACACACTTCAGCTTCAAGTGTGAATTTAAAAGAACATAACAGCTGCATTCACTAACTGAATCGTGCGGGTTTTAGCCTGAAGTTGTATATGCAGGTACAATAACAGAGGAAAAATCAATCTTGATCCATTTGTGCATGTGTAGTCAGACTGTAGACTCAGGGGAAGGAGTCTGTGGGAGGCATTGAAATGCCTTTAAATGTTAATATTAGCTTGGGTTCTTTAGGGGAATGAACGTGAAATGATGGTGTTTACATGTTATTAGCTATTTTGCACATTTTGGCATAGGAAAGTGTGTATGAGACATGTAATTCCTTCAGTTAAATACATAAACATAGTGATGTGTTAAACCTGTGGCAGTGTTGCAGTCTCATGAAAAAAATTAATGATGTGCTCCAGTGAGCTACAATACTATTCAGCAGTTTAGGATGTTGTAGCTGAATATGCTGCTTTCAGGCTAGCATGGATTTTTAAAACCTTACTGTTTACCTTTTATTTTCAGTTTGAATAGATGAGCTTTTAATGTGGCCATCAATTTAGAAAGATAGAAAAAGCAAAAAATTATATCATTTTTATTATACATAGTCCCTAATAACACCCATGCTGTACAGTACATTGCCAACATGTCTGTTCAGTGAGTTTGTTCATTATTGGACATTACATTAAACATCTACTGTGCAATATGTTAATAAAATATTTCCTGTTTGGTGTTAAAATAACACTCAGTAGATGTTTTAGCAATGTTTTGTTAATGCACTAATTTTTTCAGATATTTATGATATTTAAATTGATGGTTCACCTAAAAATGTAAATTATGTCATTTCCCATGTAGATTTTCCAAATTATATACAATTTTGCAGTGTTGTTTTCCATACACTACCATTCAAAAGTTTGGGGTAAGTGATCAAATACTTTTGTTCACTGACAGTATATAAATGTGACCGTAAAGACTTTTACACTGGAAAGCTTTTATGTTTTACAAAAAAAAGCTATATTTCAAACAAATGTTCTTTTGAACTTTCTATTCAAATAATAATTTTAAAAAATCAAAATTTCCACAAAATATTAATTATAATACTGTTTTCAACTGTGTTGATATATATATATATATATATATATATATATATATATATTGTCGCAGTCTGCAGCGGGTGTGCCCAGGAGGGCCACCAGATGACTGTGTTCTGTG
>NW_015656594.1:112723-113096 GCF_001515625.1 Sinocyclocheilus rhinocerous
GCACCAAATCAGCATATTATAATGATTTCTGAAGGATCATATGACACCGGAGTAATGACTGCTGAAAATTCAGCTTTGTCATCACAGGAATAAATGAACTTTTATTTTAAATTGTAATATTTCAGAATATTCCTGTTTTTACTGTTTATGTGTGCTCACTGGGCTAAGCTTGTGGTTATGAGAGCTAATTTACATAACTATTTAAAGGGTTAGTTCTCCCAAAAATGAAAATTCTGTCATTAATTTGAAAGAAAAAAAAAACTACTTTATTCAACAATTCGTCTCCTCCGCGTATGTTGTTTACGTCCAGCTGATACTCTCCAAAATGGTGCTACAGGGTGATGCGGAGGAGACGAATTGTTGAATAAAGTCG
>NW_015656594.1:113428-118638 GCF_001515625.1 Sinocyclocheilus rhinocerous
GATGCGGAGGAGACGAATTGTTGAATAAAGTCGCTTTTTTTTCTTTCACGCACAAAAAGTATTCTCGTAGCTTCGTAAAATTACCCCTGATGTCACCTGGATTATTTTACAGATCTCCTTGCTACGTCTCTGGACTTTGGAACATTTCAGTTGTATTGCTGTCTATGCAGGGTCAGACAGCTCTCAGATTCCATCAAAAATATCTTAATTTGTGTTCCGAAGATGAACGAAGGTCTTACGGGTTTGAAACGACATGAGGATGAGTAATTAATGACAGAATTTTCATTTTTGGGTGAACTATCCCTTTAAGTCAATGAGTTGATTATCCTTAAAGTTAAAGAGCTAATGTTTATTATTTCATCTCTTATTTTCCAGGTCAGTGGGGCAGGTGCATAGGAGAAGAATGTGGAACTGGCGGGGTTCAATCCAGGACGGTGTGGTGCATCCACTCAGAAGGATGGACCACACACCACTCCAACTGCCGGCACTCAGACAAACCAGAGAGCCAGAGGCCTTGCTTTAAAGTATGTGAGTGGCACCAGGACCTCTTTGAATGGGAGGTTTCAGAATGGGGGCCATGCGTTCTAGCTCCATTCCAGTCCAACGAGCTCAAACCGAGGACAACAGAGTGCGTCACGGCCCAGCACGGCATCCAGAGACGGAAGGTCCATTGCGTGCGCACCTCAAACCGCACGATGGTTACGGAGAGGATATGCGAGTTCTTTTCCCCACGGCCGGCGCTCGAACAGGCCTGCCTGATCCCCTGCCCTCACGACTGCATCGTATCCGATTTCTTCTCCTGGTCCGGCTGCAGTCGAACATGCGGCATGGGTCTCCAGCATCGGACCCGACACGTTCTAGCGGCGCCGATGTACGGAGGAGCTAATTGCCCCAATCTCACCCAAACAAGGACTTGTGCAAACCTTCTGCCCTGTCCGGTTGGGGAAAGCGAGCATCACTACAGTCTTAAAGTCGGCCCCTGGAGCGAGTGCAGGCAGCCGCAACACAAGGGGCTCTGGATGAGCGGAAGGACCATGCTGGACTTCACCACGGGAGATACGGAAAGGAACACCGTGAAACGACATATCCAGAGCTCCCAGCAACACCATCACCACCTCCACCACCACCACGGCCTCAAGGGCTTGGATGTGGAGATCGGCTACCAGACGCGCCAAGTTCGTTGTGTGCGCAGCGACGGCAAGAACGCCATGCTGAGGTAAGAAGCCCTGAACGTGCGCAGACGCATCTGCCGTGTCTATTCAATTTGCAATAATCTGTGTACAAGCAATGCATACCTGAGAGACAAACCCTCTGAGAACATAAACCCTTTTAAGGTCTAAATCTCAGATTATGCTCTTGAAAGCAAGGTATTGCTGCTGCTTGTGTGAAAGGAATTGCTGTGCAGCTGGATTTTTGAAGCGGCTCTGTGAAGTGGGCCTAACTAAATCGGTTAGTCCTCCATTAATCTCCTTCCCGCTGCAGTACTATACAAGGTGAGCAGAGAGACATGCCTCTGGCAGCCGCAAAGGCAGCATGGGAGAGCCGGGCCTCTGAGCAGAACACGCTATGGCGTGATGGAAAGGACTGAATTTACTCTCTTGCTGCAATCTCTGCATCCATAGTATGAGTTTGGAAAGATGGTCAATCACTGTTACGCTGTAGTCTGTGCTTTATTCTCGTTTCGCTCTCGCTCTTGGTAGAATTAGAAGTCGCTGAGATGTAGCTCATCCTCCTCTCACAAAGAGTATGGATTTCCTGCAAACTGAGGTTAATGAATACTAAGGAACTAAGGCAGGCTTTGAACATGACTTTAAAGATGCCTCCTTTGCAAAATATTGATTTGCGGGTAGGCACTCCTGATAAAGGTTTTAAGTATCAAATACAGACTTTTATGTCTTTGCTCTATTTTACTTGTGTCATGGTGCTGTCTGCTGCCGCTTGCTATCCAAGGTAGTTTATGTCTACTAATATTTATATTATATATTAGTAGACATAAACTACCTTGGATAGCAAGCGGCAGCAGACAGCACCATGACACAGGTATATATATATATATATATATATATATATATATACAGTATCTCACAGAAGTGAGTACACCCCTCACATTTTTGTAAATATTTTATTATATCTTTTCATGTGACAACACTGAAGAAATGACACTTTGCTACAATGTAAAGTAGTGAGTGTACAGCTTGTATAACAGTGTAAATTTGCTGTCCCCTCAAAATAACTCAACACACAGCCATTAATGTCTAAACCGCTGGCCACAAAAGTGAGTACACCCCTAAGTGAAAATGTCCAAATTGGGCCCAAAGTGTCAATATTTTGTGTGGCCACCATTATTTTCCAGCACTGCCTTAACCCTCTTGGGCATGGAGTTCACCAGAGCTTCACAGGTTGCCACTGGAGTCCTCTTCCACTCCTCCATGACGACATCACGGAGCTGGTGGATGTTAGAGACCTTGCGCTCCTCCACCTTCCGTTTGAGGATGCCCATGCTTGGCCAATCCATCACCTTTACCCTCAGCTTCTTTAGCAAGGCAGTGGTCGTCTTGGAGGTGTGTTTGGGGTCGTTATCATGTTGGAATACTGCCCTGCGGCCCAGTCTCCGAAGGGAGGGGATCATGCTCTGCTTCAGTATGTCACAGTACATGTTGGCATTCATGGTTCCCTCAATGAACTGTAGCTCCCCAGTGCCGGCAGCACTCATGCAGCCCCAGACCATGACACTCCCACCACCATGCTTGACTGTAGGCAAGACACACTTGTCTTTGTACTCCTCACCTGGTTGCCGCCACACACGCTTGACACCATCTGAACCAAATAAGTTTATCTTGGTCTCATCAGACCACAGGACATGGTTCCAGTAATCCATGTCCTTAGTCTGCTTGTCTTCAGCAAACTGTTTGCGGGCTTTCTTGTGCATCATCTTTAGAAGAGGCTTCCTTCTGGGACGACAGCCATGCAGACCAATTTGATGCAGTGTGCGGCGTATGGTCTGAGCATTGACAGGCTGACGCCCCACCCCTTCAACCTCTGCAGCAATGCTGGCAGCACTCATACGTCTATTTCCCAAACACAACCTCTGGATATGACGCTGAGCACGTGCACTCAACTTCTTTGGTCGACCATGGCGAGGCCTGTTCTGAGTGGAACCTGTCCTGTTAAACCGCTGTATGGTCTTGGCCACCGTGCTGCAGCTCAGTTTCAGGGTCTTGGCAATCTTCTTATAGCCTATGCCATCTTTATGTAGAGCAACAATTTTTTTTTTTCAGATCCTCAGAGAGTTCTTTGCCATGAGGTGCCATGTTGTACTTCCAGTGACCAGTATGAGAGAGTGAGAGTGATAACACCAAATTTAACACACCTGCTGCCCATTCACACCTGAGACCTTGTAACACTGAGTCACATGACACCGGGGAGAGAAAATGGCTAATTGGGCCCAATTTGGACATTTTCACTTAGGGGTGTACTCACTTTTGTGGCCAGCGGTTTAGACATTAATGGCTGTGTGTTGAGTTATTTTGAGGGGACAGCAAATTTACACTGTTATACAAGATGTACACTCACTACTTTACATTGTAGCAAAGTGTCATTTCTTCAGTGTTGTCAAATGAAAAGATATAATACAATATTTACAAAAATGTGAGGGGTGTACTCACTTCTGTGAGATACTGTATATATATATATATATATATATATGTAGGGCAGGGACAGGAAAAAAGCTGAATTAATGTCTGTGAGTATCAGCTGGTTAATGTGCTTAAAATATATACAAGTTATATCCCAAATGACTTATTATGCACTAAGCACTAAGTATCATGCACTCAAACATATAGTGTATGAATTTTTGAAGCGTATTTCGACATTCAGCATCGGAGTCTGATTGCACCTATCCTTTCAACAGTTGAGTGCATGAAGTGTCCAACATTCCACACGTAATTTTTATTTATTTTTTGTTAAAAAGTGCATCCTTACAGTATTTTAAGTGCACTTTTTCAGAGTGATCACACTACTGTAATGACTGCAAAAACACAATTTATACTACAAAATGGCATAGAATCATGCAAACAAGTAAGTACCTAAAGGGATGCACATATATATTTCACTTCCTGAAGCTATGCTAATTTGTGTTTTTTAAACTTGTTTATCACGACAATTAATGTGAAAAATAAGGTTTGCAATTAAAAAAAAAATTAAAAGACAGTACTCAGTCAAACAGACAGAGCAGATAGTGTACTGACAAAAAAACATTGTCTGGAATTATTTCACACTAAATTAAGATAAAGCTAAAGGAATAATTTATTATTAATGAAATTATATAAATATGTTTTATATCTGTAGTATGGGTGGATTATGGCCTTGAAATGCAGAGAGTTGTATACCTATAAGAGCATAAAGCAACAGTTCTTCATGTTTCAGTTTAAACAGACTGTAAAATGGGGATCATCCCTTGTTAATCCTCATATCAGGTGAAAAGAGGCTGCTATGCTTTCACATACAAATATCTTCATTATTCACGCTTTTGCCATTGTCACCTGCCATTGGTGTATGAAGACAGAAGCTTATGAAATTAGAGTCGATGTAGTGAATCTTTGCATTTTTTGGTTGTTGTGTCATCTTTGGTTATTTCCACTGAGAGAAAATCTACAGTGGGTATAGAAAAGAATCACCCCTCTTTATAAAAATCAAATTTTGTTGCTTTGTAGCCTGAAGACGGACACAGATTTTTGTTTTATCCAGCTGTATTTACTCAGTGCAACTTATAACATCCAAGTGAAAAATATAACACCAACATGTCAGAAAAATAAAAAAATAAAAAAATAAACAGAATCACTGAGTTGGAAAAAGGAACATCCCCCTCCTAAAAATGACTTGTAAACTCAATCAAGTGTAGCTAATCACCTTCTCAGTGGCACACAAATCCATCTGACTTTGAACTGTGATCAGCTGTGCTCATTTTGATTAGCTCAGCATGAAAAGAGCTTTCCTGGACCATTTCAGTCCTTGGTAGTGCAACTGAAGCAAACAATCAACTATGGGTGGCAAGGCACTGTCAAAAGATCTCCGGATAAAGTTGTGGACAGGCACAAGACAGGAGACATACAAAAAAAAAGAGAGGCTACCAAGAGGCCTACAGCAACACTGAAGCAGTTGTAGGAATTTATGACAAAGAGTGGTCATTGTGTGCATGTGACAGCAATATC
>NW_015656594.1:118711-153396 GCF_001515625.1 Sinocyclocheilus rhinocerous
ATATATATATATGCAATTGTATATATTAATAAAATTGTATATACAATTATGAAATTATATAAATATGTTTTATATCTGTAGTATGGGTGGATTATGGCCTTGAAATGCAGAGAGTTGTATACCTATAAGAGCATAAAGCAACAGTTCTTCATGTTTCAGTTTAAACAGACTGTAAAATGGGGATCATCCCTTGTTAATCCTCATATCAGGTGAAAAGAGGCTGCTATGCTTTCACATACAAATATCTTCATTATTCACGCTTTTGCCATTGTCACCTGCCATTGGTGTATGAAGACAGAAGCTTATGAAATTAGAGTCGATGTAGTGAATCTTTGCATTTTTTGGTTGTTGTGTCATCTTTGGTTATTTCCACTGAGAGAAAATCTACAGTGGGTATAGAAAAGAATCACCCCTTTATAAAAATCAAATTTTGTTGCTTTGTAGCCTGAAGACGGACACAGATTTTTGTTTTATCCAGCTGTATTTACTCAGTGCAACTTATAACATCCAAGTGAAAAATATAACACCAACATGTCAGAAAAATAAAAAAATAAAAAAATAAACAGAATCACTGAGTTGGAAAAAGGAACATCCCCCTCCTAAAAATGACTTGTAAACTCAATCAAGTGTAGCTAATCACCTTCTCAGTGGCACACAAATCCATCTGACTTTGAACTGTGATCAGCTGTGCTCATTTTGATTAGCTCAGCATGAAAAGAGCTTTCCTGGACCATTTCAGTGCTTGGTAGTGCAACTGAAGCAAACAATCAACTATGGGTGGCAAGGCACTGTCAAAAGATCTCCGGGATAAAGTTGTGGACCGGAGATGGATACAAAAAAATTTCAAAGGCTTTATCAATGCCTAGAAGCACAGTGAAGTCTATTATTAAGAAGGATGGATTTTCGAGGATCCTCATTCTCAGTTCAAAGTGGAGGAGGGTGTTGTGGGGGGTATGTAGAGCAGAATGGGGTCTGATAGGTTTACTACAGGTGTAGCATAACAAGAGAGAGGCCGGGGTGTTATTTTACAGTGAGACGGAGCATTCGCTCTAATTAACATATTCATTTATGAATCCTACGTGCATGCTTAATGAAATGTAGTGATTTGAATATTTCCCTCCTGAGTTCAATTTCTGCAGTTTTTCCAATTATAGACTAATTATCATTTAAAATGAAGTGAAAATGAATGCTACACAAACGGATTATGATATACACAAGTAATTTAATCAGATGACTTATATGGATGAATCGCTTATTAGATATCCAATTTGTTGTGCATTTATTCATATTTCATATTGCAGACATTGCTTCGTAGGACACAAAGGTGAATAACTCATTTAAATATCCTTCACTTTACATTCATTACACTGTCTGGTGTCTGCTAAGCAAAAAAAAAAAAAAAATAAGATGCATATGAATCCTACGTGCATGCTTAATGAAATGTAGTGATTTGAATATTTCCCTCCTGAGTTCAATTTCTGCAGTTTTTCCAATTATAGACTAATTATCATTTAAAATGAAGTGAAAATGAATGCTACACAAACGGATTATGATATACACAAGTAATTTAATCAGATGACTTATATGGATGAATCGCTTATTAGATATCCAATTTGTTGTGCATTTATTCATATTTCATATTGCAGACATTGCTTCGTAGGACACAAAGGTGAATAACTCATTTAAATATCCTTCACTTTACATTCATTACACTGTCTGGTGTCTGCTAAGCAAAAAAAAAAAAAAATCAGATGCACTCGTTTGCTGTACCATCACTCCAGCATTGCAGAATGTTAAGAAAATGTTAACATCTCTGACAAATTATTTAGTTTTCTCTTGCCACGGATACTCTACTCATGTTAATAAATATGCAAATTATGCACTGAAAAGTTGGCTATGTTGCTATGGATTCAGAATCTTTTGTTTTGTGGGGGTTTTGTAAGTTTGTTTTAACTGAATCACAAATTCATCACAACAAAACACGCGCACGCACACACACACACACACACACAAAAAGAAAGGTTCTTCATTACGCCCTATTAAATAGTAACAATAGAGGAACAATTGATGGCATTTATCTCATAAAACATATTCTCACTATATGCTTTCAACTCTAAATGACAGAGACTTTCTTCTGCTCTTTTTTGGCAGCATTGAAATGCTTGAATATGTTTTCCCTGTGCATCTCATCCCTAATTTATTTGTTTTCTTGTTCTCAGTCTTTGTACCCTTGACAACGGTCCTGGAACATTCCAGTCGTGCATTATGCCCAGAGACTGTGAGACCTCTGATTGGTCCGTTTGGAGTCCATGTTCAAAGACATGTAGGGCATCAGATATGTCGCCTGGTTTTCGGGTCAGGACTCGAAGCATAACGCAGACTCCTATTGGACTAGGCAAAGAATGCGCCACTTTTGAAGAAAAGAAAGCCTGCAACATCATCGGAGATTTACTTCCGAACTGCCCTAGGTTTGTATTTCAGCCTCCCAATAATAATTAAATTCCTACTGTACATGTAAAAAAAAAATGTACAAAATGATTTTTCGAGAGTTTTGTTCAGGTATTTATTTACTAAACCCATGTTGCATCCGAGCATACCAAAGATTAGAAAAAGCTAATTAGTGAGATTAGGTATTTGATCAATAGCAGTAGACAGTTATTTCATTAAAACCACTGCTTTATGCATCATAACACTTTGCTTAGTCGATGCTTTTTCATTAGTAGATGGTTTCCTACCGGAAAACAGGACGCTAAGCCTATTAGTTTCTTTCAGCGGCAGCTCACTGTGTCCGTTTATCCAGTGCAACTTTTGAGAGGAGCCCAGCACGATATAATGAGGCTATAGGGCCAAAACAAAAGAAGTGTGTTTCACCACAGCGGGAATGTGCTTTTGTTCTCCAGGTATGTGTGGAAGAGCACAGATTGGGGGGACTGTCAAGCGGCCCCTCTTCTCAGCCAGCAGGACAGAAGGCTTAACAATGTAAGCGTTCTCTGCGGTGGAGGGATTCAGACCAGGCAGCTGAACTGCGTCCAGGTCCCTGACAACTCCACCCCTCATCACAGAAAAGAGGGTAAGGATCAGTGTCTAAATGACAATGAGCTACAGTAGTATGGCTAAGCTATGCGCTGTGCATCTCTTCAGCTGCAGATGTGTTGATTTTCACATTGCAAAGGCTAATTCATTTTGGTTTAAGAAATCCAGATCAAAAAGTCTTTTGGTTAGCCACTTGTGTTAGCCGTGAGTAACTGTGCTTGTAAAAAAAAACTGTTTCTAAGATTAAAGGTAGTTAAAGGGAGTCACCTTGCTCTGAAATTAATTTCGAGGAGCTTCACTAGCCAATGAAAGTAGTGTTTAGATGGATTCAAGGCATGCTGAGCTGAGAAAGGCATACATATGAAGATGACTCTTTTCAATCAATGTTGTTTGGAGATATAGATCAATGAAAACCAACAGTGGTGTTTGCTTTCCACCTGACCCAGATGACTCTCATACTAATGTTAACAGACCACAGTCAAAGTAAGAGACTTTCAAGAGGTTTGCCTAAACTTTTGAACACTTGTTTGACAAAAGTCACATTGAGAATCAGTGCAATTCAAAGTCAGTTCAAAATCATTTTACTTTCTTACTGCATGTTCCTGGTTTTATTGGGAACTATTCATCCAGTGCATGTTACTCTAGAACAGGAACAAATTGTATTAATTTTCCCATCCACTGAAACTACTTTACTTTTCCGCTGATGTCTCTTAGGCCATGCAGTCTATTGGATAACATTAATCAATAGCCAAATAGTTAAGGATTGTTTTAACAAATTCACATTCAGTCTGCCTCCAGTCTGGTATGTAACACTCTCAATTCACAATCTATCTAATTTCTGATGGATACAATTATGTCCCACCATAAAAGTTTTCACCTTGAATATATTGTTTCACTTGAAGATACACGAAATTCCAGAATTAAAATGTGTTGGAAACCACAATACATGTTAATTTTGAAGTTAACATGATATGGCAATTTGCCCTATCTATTTTCTGAATGCATATTATCAATCTTATTGTGAACGTTATATCCATGCATGTTTCATTTTTTTTTTTTTTTTACTTTGTAATGTTTAATCAAAAACTCTGTTCTTCCAGTCAAATGACAGACTTCTCTCTAGTGGTGTATGTCAGATTTCAGTCATTTAGTCTGTGTAGGTCTGTCACTTACAATGAACAGCAAGCTTGCATTCAGATCTGCCTCCATCCAGTCAACAACCAATGGAGAAAACGATGGGTTACTTAACATAAACCCCGGTTCTTTGATAACAGAGTGAGGTGTTTCACTATGGGAATCGCTTTGGGCGTGACTAACTGCGGAAGCTCTTATGACACCACATCTGTCTTTGACAGACAGGTCGACCTGTGACCAGGCTCCGCACCACCTATATTAGCCAGGTCGACCCATGCCATTAGCCCAAGTCATTATAGAGAGATTACTTCCCGTACCTGTGCAAGGAGGGAAGTGTGGATGAAACATCTCACTCTGTTTTCAAAGAACCTAGGTTTACATTAAGTAACCCACTGTTCTTTTTCTAACTTCGCTCTGTGTTTCACTATGGGAGATATGGACCACTCCCAGATTGCACCCATATCACTGCTATCACCCATAACAATTAAATGGGCACAGACCTACCGGCTCCCAGCGCTGCATGTGCTAAGGATGGCTCAGACACGTCCTGTCTATAGAATCTCACAAAAGTATGTGGCATAGCGCAACTTGCTGCTGAACAAATATCTTGAACAGAAGCTCCCCTGAGTAAGGCTCTCAAGCTCTTAGGCTGTTGAAGACCCTTGCAAACATAAGCTAAAGATATAGCCTCAATGATCCAATGAGACAGCCATTGATGAGACAACGGCTTCCCTTTGTGAGGAGTAGCACAAGACACAAACAGCTGTTGAGGAGTCCTGAAGCCTGCTGTTCCTTTCACATGCATATGAAGAGCCCATACCGGACATAATGAATTCAACTTCTGCTCCCCCGGAGAAGAGAACAGAGGAGGGTGAAAAGCTGCCAGTTCAGTAGATGGGCACCTATACGCTGAGTCAACTACCTTAGGCACAAAAGCAGGGCTAGAGCAAAAGGAAACCTTAGTGACTTTGGCAGGGGTCGAACTGGCTGATATAGGTGGAGCTGAGCCTTGTCACAGGTCGACAGATGTGGTGTCATAAGAGCTTCTGCAGTTGGTCATGCCCGATTCCCAAAGTGAAACACAGAGCGAAGTTAGAAAAAGAACCAAGTCCTCTCTCTATATTTTTTCACTTGAATGTATGTCACAATGCAGAAGAAGAGATCTGTCAAGACTTTGAGCTAAATACTTGCATTGGTTTACAAAGGCTTTGCAATTGATTTTATTCTGTGTGGGAGTTGGTGCTCAGCAGGAAAGTTCAGAAAATTATACTTATTAAACTGAATTATATTTTGCCAAGAAAAGTTCTGGCTAAATTTGCCTGACATATGGATTCTTTCTTTCTATGTCTCGGTAGTTTCTAGGCCGGTAAGTGGGCATCTGTGTGTAGGAGAATTGCCTTCTGCGGTGCAGCCCTGCTCCATACTATGCCCACAGCTATGCCTGCTCTCGTCCTGGTCCTCCTGGGGGGCCTGTCTCCACGACAACTGCATGGAAACACATGGACGAAAAGGTGGGACAACATGGGAATGAAATGTCATCGGTGGGAAAAAAAAATGCTCTTTTATTAATAGAAGCTATAAAATCCACTTTAAATATGTGTTTAAAATTGATGATTGGTACGCCTCTCCACTGAGCTGAACCCGGAGGTAACAGAGTATCTAAAACTGACACCATTTTTGGTGAGAGGTGATAACATCTGTCACTGAAGCGAGCTGCCAGAGTACTGCCCTATAATGAGAGAATTTAGCAGAGGGCAGACTGATGTCACACAAATCAGTCATACATAAGTGAGGCTTTCAGTCAGAAATGACTCATTCTGGATAAGAATTATAAGAATAATCCCAGCTTTAAAACAGTGCTGCAATTGTATCATTCACCTGCCTTACTGAAACAAGATGAATATTCTAGAGGTATGAAGATCTAAATTATGATGTTAAATGCAGAGGCGGACAGTAGTGAAGTATTTTTACTTTACTCAAGTAAATTTAAAAAGTATCTGTAGTTTATCAGAGTGTTTTTCTTTGGAAAACTTTACTTCACTACATTCCAAAGCATAATGTCATACTTTTTACTGCACTTCATTTCATAAATAAAAGTTGTTGTTTGTTTTACCTTTAATACTTAAGAACATTAAAAATGTAGTACTTTCTTGTACTCAAGTAAATCTTTTAATTACTTTTACTTGAGTAAAAGTAAGAAAATAATAGATTTCTAATGTAATTAAGTATTAAATGATATGTAATATGAAACGTAGTGCAGTAAAAAGTACAATATTATGCTTTGGAATGGTGTGAAGTAAAGTTTTCTAAAGAAAAACACTCTGATAAAGTACAGACACCTGAAAAGTACCTTTACAGCAGAGTAAAAGTACTTCACTACTGTCCGCCTCTGGTTAAATGTGAAAATAATATGATATAATATGTTGCATTAATTTGATCAAGTGACAGTAAAGACATTTATAATAGTACAAAAGGTTTCTATTTAAAAAAATGCTGTTCTTTTGAACTTTCTATTCATCATATAATCCTGAAAAAAAATGTATCTCAGTTTTAGCATATTAGAATAAACATATTAGAATGATTTCTGAAGGATCATGTGACACTGAAGACTAGAGTAATGATGCTGAAAATTCAGCTTTACCATCAGAGGAATAAATGACATTTTAAAATATATTGCAAAATCAGAAAACAGTTATTTTAAATTATAATGATATTTCACTGTGTGTGTGTGTTTCTATTTAAAAAAATGCTGTTCTTTTGAACTTTCTATTCATCATATAATCCTGAAAAAAAATGTATCTCAGTTTTAGCATATTAGAATAAACATATTAGAATGATTTCTGAAGGATCATGTGACACTGAAGACTAGAGTAATGATGCTGAAAATTCAGCTTTACCATCAGAGGAATAAATGACATTTTAAAATATATTGCAAAATCAGAAAACAGTTATTTTAAATTATAATGATATTTCACTGTGTGTGTGTGCGTGTGTGTGTGTGTGTGTGTGTGTGTGTGTGTGTGTGTGTGTGTGAAATAAGCTAATATGGTATTATTATTATTTTTTTTTTACATTTTGGTATTCAATTGTTTAATTATTAAATAATAAATAGAAGTTAGAGTATAGAACTACAAAATGTAAAAAGTATCATCAAGATAATTTAAAGAACTTGATGTTCATATTGAAATCTCTAACTTTTGATTGCACACTTGCAGATATTTTGGCAAATCAGTTTGAGACATTAAGCTTTCTTCTGAAACTCTCGAGGATAAATATCGGAAGAAACCCATCTGAGAAGGATTTGTTTTATAACTGATTGCTGTCTTGAAGATTTTGTGATGTGTTTTCCCAATGGGAATGTCTAATAGGTAGGGTGTCTAGATTCTCTTTTATTTGTTATTTAGACTGCACCTTGTTAGACAAGAGTCTGTTTACTGTTTTCAAGCATTTCACCTCACTGCTGTTTCAGAGTATTTTTTGATCTTTGATACTGGATGAACTATGCAGAACTCCCAAGCCTAGAGTTTTCATAAATAGAAAAATGAAGTTCTTTCCTACACATACAAACATAGATTTCATCAGAGGAGCCTCGTGGATTTATTTTTTAGTTGTTTTATTAACATTTCTAGTGCATTACAAATCTACAATTGCCCACAGTCATTTTTTTATCCTCTTTGTGTGATCTTGGGTGAATGTAAGCGTGTGTGGAGGAATGAATTGAACACTGGTTTGGCAATGATTGTAAGTGGCAAATTCTACCCAGCATTAATGTGAGTAGGGAGCATTGAAGTGGGACTGATAAAGTTCTAAAGTATTGGAAGTGAAACGCTGCCTGCAGCCCACCTGTCTTTCCCATGAATAAGTCCGATAACTCCCGTGAACCTTTCAATTATTAATGTCCGCAGGGATATGTCTCCACCAAATTGTTTTTCACAGTTTGGAGGAGGGCATCGCCCATCCAGACATTCCTTTTGGTCCAGAAACAGGGCTGTTGGTGTGTGAACCGTGTCTGCATGCATGTTCTCCAAGGGAGTACGTCCTCCACTATGCTGCTCAGGTGTAGTTTCAGAATGATGTGTAGTTGTAATTTGTTCATTTACTGTCCTGGGGTTGAGCTGTTGTCATCTACAGAAGAAGGATGCTGCTTTTGGGGCTCAGAGGTGCAGGAAGTTGTTTGTTACAGCTTCAGTCTGTCATGTTGCATCTTCAATGAAGAAAACTTGCATTTTAGTGCATGTGCTGAAGTATATATTGAAATATTGTTATATATTTTGTGTGTGTGTGTGTGTGTGTGCGCGTGCGTTTTTGTGACAAATGAGAACATACATTTGTATAATGACAAGGGCAAAATATGTTACAATACTCTACAATACAAGACTATTGACCTGTTATCTGTGGAAACAAATGCTAGTGGTTTACAAAAGTTATAAAACAGATTCATATTGACTGTCCCCGGAGATAAATGGACATTTTTTTTGCCGAAGATGCCATTGTTGTGAATACATATGTAGAATATAGACAAGTTTTATGGAACAGAACAAATGATTCATAATGCAGTCTACAGAATATACATCTGTTCTTAGATACAGGGTGTTATTCATGTCGTCTCAATTATTTTGTGATAAGTGAAACAAACTGGTAATACCCCAGGGTTTGAATTATATATATGATATATAGAGCTCTCGTCACACAATACACACATGTCTTATAGGGTTTACCGTTTTTTGTGTCAAAGCAGTGTTGAGAGCTGTGGGGTGTTTTGATTATTTCAAAGGCTTGGCTGAAACTATGATTTTCCAAGGACTGCCAAGTCAAGCCCCCTGCAGGGGTGTGTGATGAACCAAATCTCAATACTGGCATGCACATAGTCAAGGAGCAAAGATATGAGGAGTTGGTATCTACTCATCACAGACCGTAAACAGGATCAGATGGTATCCAGACAGCTAGCATCCCACCCTCATGTTAGTCATCAGATCATCTTGTTTGATAAATTATGCTTGGAGTAATGCCTGATTCATCTTTTTTCTCGCTTATGCACTGTATTGTAATGCATATTGATATCGGCTGGAGCTGGCTTTGAGAACGTATGCCAATTTATGAAATATTAATTACAGTTGGTCTAAGAGTTTTGTATTTTGTTTTTGTTTTTCCCTGACAGACTAGCATTAAAAGACGATGACAATCTTTCTAGCAGCACAATGCATAGTTTTTTTTTTTTTAATGAGAACAATGTTTTGCCTTAATGTTTAACCAGTACTTTTAGGTGTTAAATGTTCATATTCCAGTGCTATTTCATTTAGGACTGGCGTCTCAGTTTGCAGTCATAGCTCATAGCTTTACAAATGAGTAAATGAAAAGAGTGTATTCAGGCAAATTACAGCAGAGCAGGAGTAGGAATTTATTCTGCTAACAAAAGCTGTGTCAGAAAGCCTTTTCAAATGAGTTTCTATTATAGACTTATTTAGCCACCACTAGAATTTCAGTTCCGAACTCACTGGCCAGAAACTGATACTCATTTTCCCTCACAATAACCCTAATCCACCTGTCTCTCGCTCTGTTCCCAGGCTGCAGGCAGAGGAGGAGAGAGGTGCTGGAGGAAGGATCAGGAACAGAAAGCTGTGCTCATCTCCTGGAGTCAATGCCCTGTGAGGATCCAGTATGCTTCCTGTGGCAGGTGCAGTTTGAGGGCGCTTGTGTGCCCAGCGAAGGGAACTGTGGAAATGGAAGCAGGACTCAAACTGTGGCTTGCATCAACTCAAAAGGTATACAATCAAAATACTTGTATTTATTGAAAGTAAATTATTTAATAAAATGTCTTTATGTGCGTATAGGTAATACACTGGTTTAAGGGTGTTGAATAAAGCATAAGCAACAGTAATAGTGCTGTTTTAGCCAGCACCATGAATAAATTGTCATATCAAAAGTTTTCTAATATCCACCTGTAGCAAAAAGTTAATTTTTACAAAAACTAGTAATGGAAAGTTGTTTGGCTAAAGAGTACTGTGTCTGCGTATTCCATTAGAGCTCTGCATGATTTGTATATCTATAAAGCATTCTAATATTGAGAGTGATATAATAAAGGAAAGGCTTTTAAGAGCAGCTGAACACATTGACCTGCATCATGTCAGCGTCACAGTGTTTCATCAGTGCATTACACTAGATGATAGGCGGCTATAGAGCTGTCTGAAAGCGTGGCTTTGGAGATCAGTTAGTGTGACCCATTTTAACCTAGCTGTGTAATTTATGAGAGATGCCATGAAGATGAGGAATCCAGCAACGTGAACTTGAGGAAGCCTTAGCGAGACCTTAATTGCCCATCTTTACAACCTGTGAAACTAATTGCAGCCTTTTTGCAAGTTTTATTATTGTGTCATAATAGATTATGGGTGGATATATTAGGGAGACAGGGAAGAATCCAGTGGAATTACCTAATTAACGTTCCTGAGGAGAATTGACACACGGGTCTGAGAGGTGAGGGTGTTTGAAACGGGTGTAATTAGAACCAGATATTTTTCTCATAATTCTTAATTCCAGTTAAAAAGACATCAGATGTGTGATCTTAAGTAACACCAGTGTCAAATACTCTATTTAATCTTCCCTGCACCTCAATTGATTGATGAAATTTGACACAATCAGGTGTTTTGTGGATGAGAAAGAGTGTCTTATAATTTTTTTAATTTGTTTAATTCATTATTTCAGACTTGATGAATATAAAGGGCCTCGGTGTTATTATACAAATTTAGTATGACATTACATAGTACTTCTCATTTTCAGAAGTGCAGCTTTCTCATTTGAATACAATGCTGCTATGTGAAATTTAATTACCCAGTATTTATAGGTAAAACAAATTTGTGTAGCAAAGAAGCGAGTAATCATTGCTAACAGCATCAAAATGGCTCTCATGATTTTGATAATTATGTTGATGAGAAGTCTGGTTAAATTAAGCGTGAAGTGTCTCTGCTGCTCTATTGTTTAACCTTTCAGCCCAAACTTAAGAAAGAGACTGACAGAGTAATGAAGGATTTTTGGGCATGTGTTGTTTTCAATGCAACTTTCTTGACTTCCTTTTGCAGGAGTTAATTGGGCTCTGGAGGACTAGGCATTTCTTCTGTTTCTGCTTTATTTCCCAAGAATGAGCATATTGAAGCATGAATATCGGGGTCTGTTCCACTCTGACCGTGAGATGGAGCATTTTTCTCTGCACTGATGTTCAGACTGCTCATTGCATAGTGATCTATATCCGTCTATTCTGTATTCAAGGGCAGGACTGAACTCTTATTACAGCCTGGCAGTACTGTTAAGAGACGTCTGTCATGCCGTTCACAGTCTGATTGAAATCCAGCTACAGCCTTGAGTGTCTTAGCACAATTCTAGAGTATGTACACTCTGGACTACTGGACTTTGACTATCTGCATAAAGTCTGGTCCACATTGCAGATCATTTTGCCCAAGTACTGCCTGCTTAGAAACAGAAAGACACCATCTGATTGGCATGTCAGGTTCCCTGCATTGGTTTGGTTTATTTATGTGATGTTTAGGGGTTATGGTGGTGCTTATAGATACTTTTTTTTAAAACTAAGAGCAAAATAGAATATGCAGCTGCTCAAGGGTATCTTCATTTTTACATATTTTTGTTTGTTTTAGTCATAGTTTCATAGTTTAGTTACATGGCTATATGTAGATCCTTTTGAGAGGTTTAATCAACTGGTTGTAAACGGTGTTCATTCCCTGTTCTGCTTTAACTCGTACAGCTGAAGGAGGTCAGTCTGTGGCATTATTGATTTTGACTGGAAATCAGTCATTTTTTGTATAGATTTGTCTTCAAAAAAGCATTATTTATATCTTACAGTGTTATTTGTCACATCATTTTCAGTTTGTTTAATTATCGTTATGAACATTTTTTGTATTTTTGGTATTATTGACATAATCAAAAAACCCTTTGCTAGCAAACTTTTTTGGCAGTAATTTCATTGATTAGATTAAAGGCAGGGTAGGTGATTTGGTTCAAAAAAAAAAATTGTTATGCTGGTTGAAAGTCTCTTCACATCCCGAAAGCAATCAATAAGTTAAGTGGTCTAAATGTATTTATATGTATTTATATCGTCTGTGGAAGGCGTAGGTCCATAAAATGTTTGTCCAATCATATTCCTTGGTCGGAGGGCTACGATAGGCTGTGCTACCTGCCTGTGGCTGTCAACATATGTATTTGCATACCTCCGTGCACCCTGTTTGCACAGACATGATACGTCATCATCGCAGACCGAGCGAGAACGGAAGGCGTCATTATTGCAATATTATGTGCTTTGTACTGTAATGTTTTCTCACCGATGAATGAGACATGAGGTAATCTGACAGCGTGGCATTCAACCCTCCACCAATGCTTTCTCTTATATCGCTGGTCAGCCTCTGGTCTGCCTGTGTGCGTTCATGTGTTTTGGAGGAGGCGTGGCTTTGGAGATTGATTTGCAGGGAGGGTGGGTTCTTATGCTTTCCAAGCTAGCTTGCTATTGCTAGCCTCTCCGAAATTGTCTACCCTGCCTTTAACACTGACTTGCTGCAATGTGTCTCAAACAAAATTCCTCAATATCTTTTTTGTGCTGAGTGTAGCAGCATGGGAGTGTGAAAAACAACTTTGTTTCTAATAGAACAAATAAAAACCTATTCACACTGAATAGTAGCCAACTGCTATATCAGCCGGTATTTTTTGCATGTTTTAATTATTAGTAAGTTTTTCTGTTTTATACGAAGCAGGACTTTTAAATTGATAGCGCTGGGACTTTTATTTTGACAGCGCTGAGCACGCCTATGCCTGAGTGCATACACACAGGAGCTCCCATTGCTCTTCTCATTAGTTTACAAATTTTTCTTTAACAGTTCTGTATAATATATATCTAAAATTATATATTTTTTCCTTTCCCAAGTAAATTTTATATTGTGTGTGTGTATGTATGTGTGTGTGTGTGTGTGTGTGTGTGTATACACACAAACAAAAATACTGATTGAGAAAATGATTTTCAGCAGTGTATGTGCAAGCTTCTACAAAAAATTATGTTCACCGACATGGGGTTTTCAATTTGATGAATGAACAGCTTGAATTGTCCAGGATGTCGATCTCTTAGATGCACAGCAGCATGGAATGACTCCAGGGAACAGAATAAAGAAGACTGCACTTTTATAATGGCTACTGCGAAGCATTCTATCAAAGTCAAAGAATGTCCTGTTTCAGTGGAATTAAATAATGTTCCTGATCCTGGTGTTTCAGTAACCTCCCTGTGTGAACTCCATATGTCCAGACCCTTTGTTTTCCAGCAGCTAACCCACACTGTGGGCAGTCTAATAAGGGCTCTTGTCAGTGAGGATCTCTGACTATCAACTCCAGGTGTTTATGCTTGCCAGTTTCTCTTAAGTTTTCGACTCCGTCGGGCAAACGAGGAGTGGCAGTTTCCATCTCTGGACTCTGTAGCAATTCCGCATTTCCTTAAAGGAATTCAAATAAACTAGTAAACTCCTCCGAGAAACAGAATTTATTCATTATTTTCACAGCACTTCAGGTTTACTGTGCAGCCCCCATGTTCATTTACTCTGATAACAGAGGCTCTATTACAGCTGGATGTGAAGAGAAAAAAGTCATAAATAAAGCAATTCCTCTGGCAGCTGGGAATGTTTTACTGCATCCTAATATAAATGCTTTTATTTCTTTTTCACTTTTCTTAACATTTTCATACCTCCAAGCTTCACAGTGCTTTGTCACTTAGTGGCAGTGTGGTGTGATGCTACATCTTAAGTTCTGCAGCATTACAGCTCATGTGTCAGTCAACACCCTTCAGCTGAGGCCTATCTCTAAAGCAACATATTGAGGAAGTCAGTCATTTAACTTTGTGTCAGCAGCACGTTACTAAAATTCATTGAATCCTGTAGTCACGGTTGTAATTTTATGCTGGTTTATGACCTCAGCGTTGTAGTTCTCCAGCACTGCCAGAAATTCACAGAACACATGAGAGTCAATAAAATATGAGGACCAAGGTCACCTTTTTCTATGTTTTTTTCTCCTTTTCCCCCCTTAAATTTACAGCAGGCTAAAATCGTTGTGACCTCTAGCTAATCAACAGCAGAATCTCAGTGTAATTATAGCTAATGTCAAACCCGACACAGCTTTAATCGATACATATAGAGCTAGATCAGCGATTGGTAGATAGATGTGAGAAAAACAATTACAAAATGCATGTGAAATGTACAAGAAGTTGCCATTATCTCGCAGTTTTTCATTTATGTTGAGGTCTTAGTATTAATGAAATCTTTCATCTTTTCACCTGTTTGCTGATATCTTGACTGTGCAGAGCAATGCCCATCCAAGGTTACATTTTAAGTGTACATAAGTTATTACTAGTGCTGTCAAAGTTAATATATTAATGCATGCATTTTATCAAATGTATAATTTTGTATGAAAAAAAGTCAAAAAGTGAAATATCACCCATAAAGTGTGGGGAAAGTTATTTTATTATTGAATTGTCATATATTTGCATTTCTGTATTGGGGTTTAATGCTGAGAATTGTAATCTATTTGTTGTGCAATTGAGACAAGGAAAGAGCTGTTTTATAGTGTCATTATATAGACATATTCCACTATGAGTGTGTTGATTTATTTTTATTTTTTTTGACAAACTTAATTATTCATATTATTTCGTTTTCTTTAAAAGGAACTGGATGTGTTAACTACAAAAAAAAAAAAAACCTATTTAAATAAAGTATTTCTATATTATACCCTACTGTTAGAAAATGTGGGATTGGTAAGACTTTTTAAATGCTTTTGGAAAGTCCCTTATGCTCATCAAGGTTGCCTTTATTTGATCAAAAATGCTGTAAACAGTAATGCTGTAAAATATTACTACAATTTAAAATAAGTGCTTTCTATTCAAATACAATATAATATGTAATTTATTCCTGTGACGTCCAAGCTGTATTTTCAGCATCATTACTCCAGTCTTCAGTGTCACATGATCCTTCAGAAATCATTCTAATATGCTGATTTGCTGCTTAAGAAATATTTCTTATTATCAATGTTGAAAACAGTTGTGCTGCTTAATGAAGTGTAAAAATCGTGATACATTTTTTCAGGATTCTTTGATGAATAAAGTTCAAAATAACAGCATTTATTTGAAATAGAAATCTTGTTTTAACATTATAAATGCCTTAACTGTCACTTTTGATCAATTTAGTGCATCCTTGCTAAATTGATTTATTTTTTATTTTTTCAAAAATAATGTTAGTGACCCCAAATCTAATATTTATATTGTAATTTAAATATATATTGATATTACATATTTTATTTGACAACACACATAATATAGAACTACTGTAGTGTTTTATAGGACTTGGAGCCCATGGGATTAGTTGTTATTTTCTATCTGGCCCATCACACATGCTTTAGTCATTTCTGCCGTTAAAATGCTAATAACATTTGCCAGGCCATACACTAAACATTCGCCATAAACTAAACATTTGCCAGCTAGTCACGTGGGGTGACAGGATGATGTGCTGATCAATGAGAACTGTAATCTATGCAGCAGATTAGAGGTTTGCCACTGTGTGGTCTGTCCCAATAAGGCCATTTATCTCACCTGAATGTGGTGTAATCAGGGATGCGTTTGATGGATCTCACAACATCTTGCTCTTCTCTGTTCAGAGCTGGAGGAAAACATGAGGCACTTCTTGGATGAGCACTGAGCTTTGTGCTTCTTTCAGAGAACTCTGCTCTTAAGACCAGTTTAGACACATGCTGGTTTTGTGCTGGTCTGTTCACAAAACTTACTTGGTGAAGCCGTTTGTCATACATGGCCTTTCTGGTAAAATTGGCTTGCCCTATTTGGACAGAATTAGTTTTACATGGGAAGGTGGAGTACTAATTATCAGAGATTCTCTCTGATTTTAATTTTGTTATAATCGGGTTTGTTGGTAATATTTCGGACTGCACATTTCTGTGCCGGTAAAGATTACAGCTTCTTTTATGTTCTGTAAAACGATTGGAAAAAGTAACCAAAAATAATAGCAGTTGAAATGGCATGCTAATAAAATTCTGTAAATCTGCTCTCAGCAGCCCATGTCTAGCATTTAAGCACATCAAGGTAGACATAGGTCAGTGAAAAGACATGTTCACTACTTTCTGAGAGTTAACACTTGCTGTTCCAAATGGACTTAAGGATGCAAAGCATATAGGTTTTTTTGTACTGAGCATTTATTGAAAAGATGGTAGACCATACAAATTTGAGACTTGTAAGAGGAACAAAGTGAAATTCATTCATTTGTTACCCATGTAGAGAAAGAAGAAAGGATTCTGATTTCTTTTGGTCTGAAAAATGAGAAAAGTAGCCTACATAAGTATGTAATTTTGTGATTACGTGATCTGTGTGCAGAATGATGGTGAAGGTTCAAGTGTTAAGGTTTATGTGTGTTTGTTCAGACTGTGCTACCTGCCTTGCTTTTCAGAACACATTTTCCAGAACAGTAAAAGCAACAAAGACTTAAGGCATACATTCTGTTGTTTTTTTTGCTTGAAATTCGAGACAGTTCTTCCAAATAATCATAGATAATTCTTCTTCTTTTTTTTAAGGAAATTAATACTAAATTTTTACTACATTTTATTTAGCAAGGAATCATTCAATTGATCAAAAATGACAGTTAAGACATTTATAATGTTTATAATGTTTATTATAAATAAATTATGTTCTTTTGAACTTCCTACTTATCAAATAATCCAGAAAAATGCATAATGTTTTCCACAGAAATATTAAACGGCACAAATGATTTTGTTAAGAAATTGATGAAACGCTGATAATAAGAAATGTTTCTTGAGCAGCAAATCAGCATATTAGAATGATTTCTGAAGGATCATGTGACACGGAAGACTGGAGTACTGATGCTGTAAATACAGCTTTGCATCAAATAAATTACATTTTAAAATAGAATAAAACAGAAAACAATTATTGTAATAATATTTAAAAATAATTGTAATATTTACAATATTACTGTGTTTTGATCAAATAAATGCGGCCTTGCTGAGTGTAAGATACTTATTTTAAAAACTTTAAATTAATCTTACCGACCCCAAACTTTTGAACGTGTCTTGAAAAACTTTTTGAACAATATTGAATATTTCCTCCCTGAAAAAAAAGGTACAAAAGCTATCACTGGGGCCAGGCGCGGATTAACGCACACGCTTTCCTAGGCTGCAGCCTAGGGGCCCCACGTGTTAGGAGGTCAAACGTTCTAGAAGCTCATAATTCATGTACAGTTCTAAGGTCTGAAGAGACTCACATGAAATTATACAGGAGAGAAGCCAGTCAGCCAGTCACAAAACCTTTTACAGTACTTGAGTGTTGTTGTTTTTACTGCATATGAATATTCATACTCACAAAGTAGAACTGAAATGACATTTATTACAAGATGATTAGTTAAATACATTTTTCCAGTCATGTATTTGGTCTTTGAGAATTTTTTTTTTTTAAGTGTGTAAAAATATCGTGTCTCTTATCTTGCGTTAAGTGTCTGCATTAATTATAATCAAGAAAAGACGAGGAGAAAAATCACTCCCTGCTCTTGACAAAATGGCATTTGTAGCTTTTTAAAGAATTTATATAGTGTAAATTGTTCCCTACCATCACATTTACATATGCAACCAATAAATAAATTACTACTACTAAGAAAGAGCACACATTTCTTCATTGATCTAGTCACTTGATTCTGCTCTAAAAATGCACCAGATTTATGCATTTAAATTTAAAATGAACAAAATTTTCTTATACCCGCAGAACCCCCTAGACTAGAGGAACCAATGTGCACCTATCACAGTCTCACAAAATCCTGTGAGGACACTAGAGGAAACACTGTAGGATTGGCTGTCACAATGTGTGTGTGTATGCCAGTTCACCTTACTATTTGCGTGTGGACCATGTATGGCACTAATTAAATTTCTCCAGTAAAGCATATTGATTAGGGGGGTGGGGGTGCTCACACAAAGAGCAGCCTAGGGGCCCCTGACCACCTTAATACCAAAAAGGTACAAATTTTCAAGAGATACACATTTATACCTTATTTACCCCTAAAGGGTGCAAATTAGCACCTTAAGTCAGTGCCTTAATGTAGTATTAATACTTTAATGGTACATGTATGTACCTTTCAAAAAGGTGCCGCCCCAGTGACAGTGTAGGTTGCATCACGGCTAAATGCATTTTCTCAAAGCTTAGTTATGTGTGGCTGCAATATACAAATGCTCCCGAGTTCCATTCTGGGCGATTTTTATAGACACGGCTTATCCTGTGTGAAAACATTACAGACATCTCAAGAAAATTGCTTTACAGACATATCCTTAAAACAAATCCCATTCAAATAGGGATTAAGGATGTCTTGCGAGTTAAAACACTTGATGGGGGACCACAGTATGCTGTTCTTTTCAGCAGGAAACCCATTAGTTAGAATAATAGCTCTGTTTGACTTACTGGAGCACTGACCCTTGCAGCATCAGTAAGAGTCATCTGCATCACAGATGTCGACATATGCCCTTGGGCAAGCCGCACTGATTGCTCTTTTAGCGGGGAAGACGGTGCACACAGTTGTACTTTGTACAGCTTCTTGGCTGTCACTTAGTAAGTGATGTGTCAGGCCAGTGGTGCACGGCTCTAAATTATGAGTGTTGCGAGTTAGCTGACATGATTGAGTGCATCGATGCAATTTCACTGCGGGTGACCAAAAAACACTGTATCACACTGATGGTTTCTGAACTCTGACCTTAATTCCATCTCAAAATTGAACGTTCAAGCTTTCAAATAAAGGTTAAACTTAACATTTCAACTCTGAAAGGGCAATCCACACCCTATGAAAACATTGGGCAGTCTAGAGGAGCAAGTTAGAAGGGAAACACAATGCTGTTTGGGCTCACATGCTATTGTGATATTATTACTGTATATTTTTGAGAGTGAGTTTCTAGCGATAAACACCCATACATTAATAATTCAGAAAGAACCTGGAGCTGAGATCCATTTACAGTTTCCCCACACATGGCAGGTGCTTTCTGCTTTTCAGGCATTCCTCACTCAGCCTCCTCTAATGCAGGGTAGATGCAAACGCCACATTTTTCCACTTAACTTTTTATGATACAAGTATGACTGGCAGATGTGTTTGAGTGGCTGAGCAGAGAAAATTATGGCTGCTCTCTTCTAAATCCGTCTATACAGAAGAGTGCCTGGTTTATGACTAGTTATTCAGTTTCCTTCATTATGTTAGATGATAATGAGGTTTAGAGCTTCCACTCAATAGTTAAAGGGGTCATATGATGCTGCTACAAAGAACATTATTTTGTGTATTAGGTGTAATGAAATGTGTTAATGCGGTTTAAGGTTAAAAAAACACATTATTTTCCACATACTGTACATTATTGTTTCTCCTCTATGCTTACTAGAAAATATGAAGGAGAAAATGCATTTTTTTCTGGCTCATTATGAAGTGATTGTTTAATGCAATATGTCTTTACATGCTTAGAGCTGTTGCTTATCATTGTATTTCTTAATTTGGTTTAGTTTTTTTTTTATATGGTTTGATCAAGAAGCAGTTTTGGCACTTTTGGGTATGGCGTGAGCCCCCAGTGTAGTATGTGTGGGACACAGATGGCCTTTCATGATTGTCTTTATTATGTTAGAACGAGGCTGAGAGCCGCCCAACTGTTCCAGTGTTGTTTCACGTCGTGGACCTCAGACAGCCTTTAGGCAGTACAAGAGCTGCTCCCGCACTAATGTAGAATGTTGTCAAGTCTTACATTTCTTTCAGGAAATGTATGTTGCTGTCTCCAAGCATTTGAAGAAGCCTTTATGAAATGAACCGCAGAGCTTTGTACTTAAAATAGTTGAACGACTTAACCTCACCTTAAAGGAGTCTTAAGGGAGAATTATGATTTGAAAGATAATAATTGTCTTTAAATCCATATGAGACGACAATCCTGGATAACTCCAGACAGAGCTTGTGCTGCTATTTGAAATGGATCAGAGAAGAGAGTTGGAGGGTTGGCTATCGGTTTTCTCTCTGACTGTGTGATCAGTCAATGTGCCAGTTATCAGTGTGTCTGATCAATGCAGGTGACACTAATCTGGTAAATGACCTGCCAGCGTGTCAGGGCTGTCAATATCTGGACTGAGGTGAACTAATTCTGATCAGTTCTCAAAATCATCTCTTACCGACAGGTGAAGTCTTGGTTCTGGCTTTGAACCTTAAATCGTTTGATGGTTAAAGAAATGACAAATTGAGATGATGTGCCAATTGTACAAGAAGCAAAGAACAATTTACTGAATACTCCATTTTTCCATATACTAAGTGTGTTTACTACTTATATCATCAAATATAGATGTTTTGAGAAGAGGGACTTAAGTAAGAGTTTATTGTACTGCCAATTTAACATACTGTTACTTTCAGAACTCTTCTTCCAAAGCAGTTGAAAACAAAGCACTGTTGCCCATTTCATTTTCATAGGAGTTTTAAAAGCAGTAAAATATGGCACGTTTACTTCTAATGGTCAAAGAGAGAGAGAGAGAGAGAGTGTGTAAAACATTATAGCAAACCTCTGAGAAAATATATAATTAATGAGATAACAAAATTAATAAAATACAGAAACAAAATAGAGTCAGATTTTTGTGTTACAGTTATGTATATATGAATATATTCACTCTCAGAAAAAAAGGTACAAAAGCTGTCACTGGGGCGCTATATTGGTCCATATTGGTACCTTAAAGATACATATAAGTACCTAAAGTGTACATTTTTGTACCTAAAAGGTACAAAAGTGTACCTTTTGAAAAGGTACCGCCCCAGTGACAGCTTTTGTACCTTTTTTTCTGAGAGTGTTTAGTGGAGATCAACATTACAGAAAAAAAATTATAAACACTTAATTTTTTTCTGAAACAGTGTTAATCTTCATTGCTAAAAATTTGAAGGAATATTAGAGGGTATATACTATGGGTATACCACTGTTCTACTAGCATGTTTTACAAAATAACTAAAGCACTGGAGCAAAACCTTTATTTTGTGGAAAACATAGTGATCAAAATTAGAGAACAGTAACCACTATAGCATGAAAGATTAAAGAAGATTAAAATAAAAAAAATAATAATAAATTTTTGATTGTTACAGCCAGTAGCCCCTCGGGTAGTGGAGACGGGTAGGTTTAGGTATATGTAAGGTGGGAGGAGTTGGATCTGGATCCAACCTTAGTCGCCCCCTGGATCTTGTGTTCTGCAGTGAGGACCATCTCCTTACAGCTGTCAAAAATTAGTAGGAACTGTAGATGTCCCTGCTTTGAATGACTTCAGCACATCCGCAGGACATCACTACAAAAGGATTGCAGCTATGCCATAGAACAACCATTTTTGGATCCCCAAAGAAGAGCGAATGACACTTAATGACAGTTGTCATAAACATGCATAAAACCTCCTTCATATTCATGACATGTGTCATGTCATGATTATGAAGGTGTCATGTCAGTCTTATGCACACCCCTTCAAGTAAAGTGTTACCGGACTAAGCACTGACCTTGAAATTTAGGAAATTGTAGGTTGTTCTGTAATTTTGACCTCCACCTGGATCTCCTGGTGGCACAGCATAGGTCATAAACCCCTAGGTCGCAAGCCAAATCAGATTACACTTCAAATAAATTTTGCCCAAAGATGGTTTCTGTCATTTTAGGTAGTTCTTATCATGCTGGTGTACAGTATGTTCAAGTGTTAATTTTTCAAATAAGTTAAACCTCATTACCGGGGCTTCACCTCACTATCCAAATGACGTCATTGGTGCAAGATGACCGCGGCCATTTCTGGGACATTTTGGCTTCATTTTTCTGCAGTGGAAGGAAATGTGTGTGTGTGTGTGTGTGTGTGTTAGTGGAGACGGGTAGGTTTAGGTATATGTAAGGTGGGAGGAGTTGGATCTGGATCCAACCTTAGTCGCCCCCTGGATCTTGTGTTCTGCAGTGAGGACCATCTCCTTACAGCTGTCAAAAATTAGTAGGAACTGTAGATGTCCCTGCTTTGAATGACTTCAGCACATCCGCAGGACATCACTACAAAAGGATTGCAGCTATGCCATAGAACAACCATTTTTGGATCCCCAAAGAACCTTTCAGTGAACTGTTCTTAAAATAACTTAGTGTGAAGAAGAATTTAATGATCTAAAGAACCTTTTTTGGAATGGAAAGGTTCCATGGATGTTAAAGATTGAGAATAGAGAACATTTATTTTTAAGAGTGCTGCTCTAGTGTGATTTTGGTCCACTTTTCTTCCAGTCTCTTCCACAGTTTAGTAACTGTGGTGGGTTTCTTATCCCTAACTCTGTCGCCAATAATTTTTTTAAATTAAAAGATTTTTCAATCGTTTTTAGGTCAGGACTGCTTTACCCATTTTGCAGTGAGACAGGGGGCATTGTCTTACATGAAAATTGTGGGCCGATTGTGAGATGCTCACAGGGAAGGTTGCCGAAGGAGGTTCCAATAAATTTGCATTCACCCTGCCATGTAGCTGTACAAGCGGCCCAACTCCTTCTGCAGAAAACATCCCCCAAACCATGACACTTCTTCCTCCAGCATTCACTGACTTCTTTACACACTTTGGGTTCAGTATTTTGATGCTGAACTTAATGTTTCCCATCAGACCCAAATAAATTAACCTTGCTCTCATCACTAAAGTGAAGTTTGGACCAGTTCTTCTGTGTCAAGAGAACATGCTCCCCAGCAAAGGTTAGCTTAGTTTTTTTATTTTTGATTCTTTCTGCTGACGAGAGGCTTGGTCACTGCAGAGTGCGCATTCAGTTTGAATTCTCTTAAACAGCAAGACACTGTATGCCGAGACAGATCCTTAGAAATGCTGCCAGTTTAATAGGGTTTGCCAGATAATTAAGGAAATTAGCAACAGGTGCCAGATTAACAGAAATAACTGGGAAGTATCTAAAAGTGAAAGATTTATTTTTTAAATGTCTCATTTAATTTTTTTATATATATTTCATTTATATGTACATATTTAATTTAATATATATTTAATTTATGAAATCTGCTTAAAAAACTGGTCTTCTACATCTATTAGGATGACTTCAAATAGGACTAAGGGTTACACTTTACTTGAAGGGGTGTGCATAAGACTGACATGACACCTTCATAATCATGACATGACACATGTCATGAATATAAAGGTTTTTTATGCATGTTTATGACAACTGTCATTAAGTGTCATTCGCTCAGTTATGTAATTTTTAATGCAAAGATGACATTGTTTGAGATGTCTTTGTTATGGGCTATGGTTAGGGCTAAGGGTAGGGGTAGGGTTAGGTTAGGGTTAGGTCAAATAATGTCATATTTGCATTAAAAATGACATAACTGAGCGAATGACACTTAATGACAGTTGTCATAAACATGCATAAAACCTCCTTCATATTCATGACATGTGTCATGTCATGATTATGAAGGTGTCATGTCAGTCTTATGCACACCCCTTCAAGTAAAGTGTTACCGGACTAAGCACTGACCTTGAAATTTAGGAAATTGTAGGTTGTTCTGTAATTTTGACCTCCACCTGGATCTCCTGGTGGCACAGCATAGGTCATAAACCCCTAGGTCGCAAGCCAAATCAGATTACACTTCAAATAAATTTTGCCCAAAGATGGTTTCTGTCATTTTAGGTAGTTCTTATCATGCTGGTGTACAGTATGTTCAAGTGTTAATTTTTCAAATAAGTTAAACCTCATTACCGGGGCTTCACCTCACTATCCAAATGACGTCATTGGTGCAAGATGACAGCGGCCATTTCTGGGACATTTTGGCTTCATTTTTCTGCAGTGGAAGGAAATGTGTGTGTGTGTGTGTGTGTGTGTATATAGGTGTACATATGTGTCACCTCAATATTTATTCATGAATTTTCCTCCTTGGCCCTCATCACATTCAAGTGTTGAGAAAAACTGACATGTGAAACTTTTCATTTCAGCCATAGGTTGTTGTTTGTATTTTAATGACAGCTGTCCTCTGTCTCCCTGACCTTTGTGCTGTGACTTTACTCAAAAGAAGGTTGTGTGAGGTGACACGTTCCACCAGTCTGATGTCTTCCATGGTTATTTTTTTATTTCCATTCTCTAAAGGTCATAGTTGTGATATCGCTAAGGGTAACATTTAATCTTCAGTCTGTTCTAGGGTGATGATCACATTTGACATTTCTTTGCTGCATGTCTGAACATTATTTTCTCTTTTTGTATTTGTTTACATCATTGATTTGCATTACACTGTCATGTACTCCATTCCTTTATGAGTATCATTAGCTGTTGCAGATATCAATATTAATATAATGTAACAGATAGGATTGCCCCATACTGAGGTCTGACAGGTGGGTTTCCCATTCATTGCCATTCTATCTCCATGATTCTCTCTGGTATGCTGCACTGCATAAGCAGCCGCTGTTTGTACACACCTCTGTTGATAATGAGGATTCAATGTTTACATGGACCCTTCAACATTAATATTTATGCTTTCTTGATGTGTCAGTGAATACTAAGTGGTAAATACTGAGTGGCTGAGCTGGAACAGAAAAGAAAATTGTTCATTTTTAACAGCGTAGTCAGATCTTGTCACTTAATTCAAACGGCATAGAAATGTAATGCACTAAATCCCTTCGCAAATTAATTTAATCTTTAAAGGTAAGGTCATTTCTTTGATATTAACATACATTCTGCTTAATGTGCAAAGACAACAGTAAAATAAAACACTGTGATGATTTCAACTTTTTTGTTTATCTGAGCAGTGCAACTTCTGGCTTAACCAGTCAATGTTTGTTTTTGATTGTTAAATTGTTTTCGTTGCAGTTGTACATGTTGAGAGTTGAGAGTGGATTGTGGGTAAAGGCTGTGCAGTAGGGAACATTTCTATATATTAGGATCCAGCAATAATTAGAACCACAGCAAAGACACAGAGGAACTTCAAATTCCAACGTTCACATTGCAGCTATCAGGCTAACACACTGTAATGAAAAGAAAACTACTGCTCAACAATTCCTGTGTATTAGATACATCTCTGCCGCAAGTTTTTTTTTTTTTTTTTCCATTTTTAACAGAAGAAATACTCTTATTAAGTGGTGGGGACAAAATTGGCCATGACAAAAAGTGGTTGTGGTTTTTATCTGTTTTTTAAAGGTAAGATTTCATTCAGTGAGAATAGGTATGCAAATTATATTGGTAGTTTTTAAAACAACCCGCACAGACTGGCTCATTTGTCTGAAATTGCTCTGAGCCGTGTTATGCTGCTCTGATTGTTAAAGTTTCATTCCAGTTGCCAATTAGAGAATGTCTAATCTAAGCTAAAATTAATTGTACTCATCTTCTATTGTGTGGACAGCTTTAGCCATGCCTCTGTTAGTGCCGCTAATTTACAAATTACATTTCAACCTCGCTTTTGTTAGAGTTTGAAAGTTTTACAATTTTATTATTATTATTATTATTACTCGATTCAGAATTTTAGTAATTAATTTCAGCTCTCTCAGACTGTAAAAATAATTTACTGCAATCCCCTATGAGCTGTTAAATGAACAAGTTTGTCCTTGACTCTGAAAAATGAATGATGAATCAGCCTAACTTTCATCCATATGGAGGAGGTGTTGACTGAGAACTGATCTGTGAACAGGTCTTGTGTTACTCTTGTTATCAGTTCCAGTTATGACATTGTCTCAGCTCTGTTCATAATTTAATGCTGGATTAAATTAAAGTTGTTGTTTTTTTCTTTTTCCCACAAACTAGTTTTGTGTCTGTGCTTGCAGGGGAATCTAGGGTTACTCTCTTGATCTCTCTCCCTCCTACTCTTTCATTTTTGAATAGAGGGTTTTGTACTTTGTGAACAGCGTTGCATGAAATGGTGCACAGATTAAGGGGCGCTCACAAGCAGCACTATTTTATTTATTTATTCTTCTCTCCTTTTAAATGCAAGTGAGCCAAAGAGATTTCAGCCAGGAAGATGTGGCTCTTTCAGTGCTTTTTGCTCTCTGTGTGGGCTGTTAAGGTTAATTTCCCCAATCTGCATGCACATTTTCATCCAGCTCTCCTGGGGCAAAGTGTTCCTTTCAAACTTTCACAATTATTTTTGATATATTGTATTACAGAGGGGAAGTGGATTGATTTAGGGAGGTGGGAAGCTGAAATCATTTGATGCCTGCGATATGACCCATAAGTCAGAGCTGTTATTTGGAGCTCTGGCATTATTCTTTCTGCAATTTAACATATTATAGTTAGGTGTTCAAATTGCCAAGCAGCTGTTATGGTATTACAGTTTGTGCATAATTCAGAAGAGGAGAATAACAGCCCTGTGCAGTTGGTTAAAATGAAAACATTCGATGCTTAGTTTTTATTTCTGACTCTTGAACTGTCATTTTTTTGCTACGAGAATACTTTTTGTACGCAAAGAAAACAAAAATAACGACTTTATTCAACAATTTGTCTCCTCCGTGTCACCCTGGTGCCATTTTGGAGAGTATCCACTGGACGTAAACAGCTTATGCTATTCTGTGTCAGCTGCGCCACACGGATACCTTTTCTATGTTGTTTATGCTTTGATTTGAATGAAAACAACGTATCCACGTGATGCAACTGACACAGAATAGCATACGCTGTTTACGAATTGAGAGACGAATTGTTGAATAAAGACGTTGTTTTTGTTTTCTTTGAGTACAAAACGTATTCTCGTAGCTTCGTAAAATTACGGTTGAACCCCTGACGTCACATGGATTATTTTACCGATCTCCTTGCTACATTTCTGGACCTTGATCGTGGTAATTACATTGCTGTCTAGGGGAGGGTCAGAGAGCTGTTAGAATTCATCAAAAATATCTTAATTTGTATTCCGAAGATGAACGGAGGTCTTACGGGTTTAGAACAACATGAGGGTGAGTAATTAATGACAGAATTTTCATTTTTGGGTGAACTAACCCTTAAAGCAATACAACTGTTTCTTGGGCACCAAATCAGCATATTAGAACAATTTCTGAAAGATCATGTGACAATTCAACTGTGCCATCACAGGAATAAATCACATTTTAAAATATATTCAAATATACTGGTTTTATTGTATTTTTGATCAAATAAATGCAAACTTGGTGAGAATAAGAGACTTTTCAAAAACTTTTAAAAATCTTAGCGACCCCAAACTTTTGAAAGGTAGTTTATATAATGCTTATATCATGTGTCACAATTTAATGCAGGTAGTCTGACTTTCTTTTGTTGATATTTCTCTGCATTGCAGGAGCCAGTAGAAATGCTAATGCACTTGTTTTAGGTGGTCAATAAATCTCCTTAATATCTTGGATCCCTGATGTCAGTGTCAAGAATAGACTAAATACATCTTTTCATGATGTCGAGATCTCGGTGTGAATGAATGGAGGTTTCTGGTTCTGTCTGCAGTTTAAATTGCGCTCAGGGGTCCTCCACCTCTTGCGCACAACACTTATCCTCAAACTCATTGACGTCCGGGTCACTTGGCCACCAATTTGATTGCCAAGAACATGCCTACAGCCCCTCCTCGCCAGCCCCTTTGCTTTGATGACTCAAGAAGCCTGGTGCTAAAAGTTTGAGGCGAAGGTCTGGAGACTCGCCTTGGGGAATATCCATCTATGCCTCATTGGATCAAGAACATCACCCATCTCACGTTAGCCTCTTTACATGGATGCAGTTACAGCAAGGGGAAAAATAAATCGATAACAAATCTGTCCCTGGGTTGTTATTGCTTAACTGTGTGTTTGAAAGTGAATGACAGGGTTCAACAGAAATAATAATGCCTCGTCATGAGTGCTGACGTTCTTCACTCATTCAATATTTAAACTTTTCCGGAAATTGATCCGTTGGGTGTGCGCCTGTTTGTTGGGGATGTTTTTTAGGGTTTAATCATTATAGGAGAGTTTTGTGTAATCCTAGAGAAGTGAATGGAAGGATTAATGTCTCTCTGTCATGCATGAAATGAGAGTTTCCCCCTCACCAACCTCAGCAGACAGCAGCTCTCTTTCTCTTCTGTCTTTTGATAGCTCACTGGCATCCAATAAATTAAATGGCCTTTGGTTCATCCTCTCAAATACCGTTTCCTGTTCAAATCCTCCTTCCTGTAGGCGAAAGGAAACAAATTCTTCCCATCTTATCGAGCAGTCATTAGTAAAATCAGTGGCAGCACACAAAGCAAATATTTCCGTTGGTTAATTTGTTTGAAGATTGAAGAGCAGATCCTTTTTTATAGAGAAATTGATGGCTTTATCGCTACAATGTGATATGCAGCTGTAGCTTTGACAGGCTTGTCTTAAGTCTTTGGAGTGTCTTCAGAATATTAGAGGAATTGGTTGTGTTCATCATATTGAAATCTAAATTGCCCCCTCTATTTTCTTGTTTCCCATTTCAGTGATTGAACACAAAAAGGCTGATGAATCACAATTGTTGATCTCTTATTTGGAGATAAAAACCACTTTGTCTTCATCTAAGTTGCATTGAAAAGATGAAAGCGCTGAATATGAGCACATTTATAATGGGGGCCTCACAATAATCATGATTTACTCTTGTAACGCTGAGTTATGTGGCTATTTCATTGAATGGCTTATTCCACCTCAATGCAAAAGTGCATTGAATTTCTGTCTTGTAAAGGTACCATTGGTTTGTGAGTTTTTCAAGGCCAATGGCAATATCTACAGAACATTCAGGCCACAGAAAGTGTGTGTGTGTGTGTGTGTGTGTGTGTGTGTTCAGCTATGTTTTTATTATTGTATAATATTATTCATGTATACACTAATGTACAAAAATTGAGGTTGGCAAGCTTTTTTTAAATGTTCTTTAAAAATGTTTTTATGATTACTAATGCTGTATTTGATAAAAAAAAATATTGTTAAATATTATTACAATTTAGAATAACTGGTTTGTATTTTAATAGATTTTAAAATGTAAAATCTATACACATGTTGTATATTACAATATACTGTATATTGTAATAGTAAATGTTGATAATGGCCAGTATAACTCTTTTTTTCGTTCTTTCAGTAAAGAAATAGGCAAATGTACTTGCTTTGAAGCAACAACAATAACCTCTTCTATCTATGAACACCGAGTAAAGATGGTGACATTACAACTCGTGTCATGCTCCACTGAACAGGGCAGCTTGTTCCTGAGGAGCTCTGTGAAGATGAGCCGCCCCCTAAAGAGGTGTCCTGCGTGATGGCGTGTTCAGGTGACTGTGTGCTCAGCTCATGGTCTGATTGGTCCTCCTGCTCCCACAGCTGCTCCAGTAAAAACTCAGAGGGCAGACAAAGCCACACACGGACCATATTAGGCTTGCCAGGAGAAGGTCAGTTGACTTTCATCTTCCACAGAAATTGGATAATGATGTTTTTACAAATGTCTGACCAATTCATTTTTAATTAAAGCGTGTGACATGGTGCTGATACAGCTTGCAGTCTGACCTGCATGTGTCACTTCCTAACCTCTTTCATTCCCACCGTGTTCCAGACTCTCTGCACCTTCCTATCTATTACAATAAAAATATTTATAAAATGAGAAAACAAACAAACAGATAATTTAATGCTGTGATATTGATTTGACAAGGGACAAAGTTTTCATTTATTATCATCTGAGGGTGACACCATTAATCGGTTTGTTTTTGTGAGTGGAGGAGCAATTTTGCATTCTTTGTTTCAGAGGATCAGTGATAAAAATGTGTTCACAGGGTTTCATTTTTCTGTCTGCCTACATACAGCTGTGGGCTTTTCCAATCATGCACAGTCCTTCTGGAATGACAGAAAGAGCTGTGTAATTAAGACTTAAATATACCTTAGTCTGAAGACTGCTTCTGCCCACTTCATGCATCTAGAAAATGGAAATAAAGCCCCAGCCTCTACACACCATCTACCGAGTGTCATTAATCAGACAAGCCCTTATTAATATTCAGCCAGTCTGCGTTACACTCATAATGAGTCCCTGTGTTATGGAGAAAGGCTGAATGTCAATACAATGTCATTAGCTTCAAGGGCAGATGGTGTAGGAATTACTTTTAATTATAAAAAGTGCAGAAGTAATTTTGAAGGCTGATCCCAGAGAACTTGTCACAGGTGTTCCTGCATCACGTGTGGAATACATATTCAGTTTCCTGATTCAGGTGTAGTATGTTGAGTTGATTTCAAGTACGAGGAAGTTTTGATTAGGACATTAAAACTCTGGCTGATAGAGATGAGCTGATATTTATTTTGATTTTATGGTTGATGGCAGATTCTACACTGTTGTGTGGTTAAATGATATAAAGGGATAGAAATGTTGTCGTCATGCACTTTCCAAACTTGTACGACTTTTCTTCTGCAGAATACACAAAGCCAAATAGTTTTGGTGATGACTTGCATCCAAAAATAAAAAAATAAATAAAAAAATCTTATAATATCAACTTTTATGCTCCACAAAAGAAAGTCATACAGGTTTGTAACAACTTGAGGGTGAGTAAATGATGACAGAATTTTCTCAGACTGTTCTTCATTGTTTGGACACAGAGGTAAACTCAAGCTATTGTTTGAGCTGTTGTTGCTGTGTTGGGGAAGTTAAACAATAGCAATATTCTGCTAAAATATTAGTATATATTTTGACTGTTAAAATACTACATTCATTCTTTATATACACCATCGAGGGTGATTTATTTTTCCCCAAAAAAACTGCAAACACCAGTGTTATTTTAGTATTGTTTATGTAATATTAAAGATTTTTTAAATATCATTTTGAATTGGCTTTTTCATTTTCATTTTAGTTTAAATTACATTTTTTGTTATTTTTATGTGCTTTTTTAAATAAATAAATTGGAGTCATTTTTAAATAGTTTTAATTTATTTTTATTTTAATTTTAGTTTTACTTCTGTGTTAGTACCGTATTGGCCCGAATATAAGACGACCCTGATTATAAGACGACCCCCCCTTTTTCCAGATGTACCTTTTGGAAAAAGGCTTTTTAAAAAACAAATCTTGTTTTTTCTCAGTAAAACACATTTTGTCTTCAATTATTTTCATATTGCATATTTTTCCTATTTTAATTTTTGTTTTGAAAGTATGGTAAAAACTGGTAAAATGTACCAACAATCACATTTAAAAAATATCGTCTTATATTCGGGACTTAAACTTTTTTCAGTTATTTTTAGTTTATTTTCGCCTCGTGGTACCATCACAGAGAGGCTCAAAATCACTTTCCAGAACATTCTCATTCACCATTCCTGGCTGGTGGAATGATCTTCCCACCCCTATCCGGAATGCTGAATCCCTAACAATTTTCAAGCGACAGCTGAAAACTCATCTCTTTCGACGCTACTTTACTTCATCCTAAAAAAAAAAATATTTCTCTTTATTTATTCCTTCACGTTCTAGCTTGCACTTATTTGAACAATGCCTGAAACTTGGTATTACAAGCACTTCCTGTGACTGTTTACCTATTTAAGAAGAATCGCTTGTATTCCCCAATTGTAAGTCACTTTGGATAAAAGCGTCGGCAAAATGACTAAATGTAAATGTATTTCAGTTACAACATTTCAAATTATCTTTTCAAATTATATAATTTTTCATCTTGTATTTAATTTAATTTAATTTATTTTTATTTCAATTAAGAATTTAAATTTTCTTTAATGATAACAACACTGTGACATTGGCTCTTTTAGCATTGCGTTGAACAACCAGACAGCAACATTAACTCAACCAATGGCTTGAGTTTGAGGCAACCAAACTTTGTTTGACTGACCAAAGAGATAAATATTATTATTATTATTATTATTATTATTGTTGTTGTTGTTTAATTTCATTTGATGCTGCTAGTGGTTCAGAAATTACATCATGAACAGTTTTTAAATTCTTTTTAAGCATTTCTTGTACCACATAACAAAGCTCAGCCTATTTCTCCTTTCGACATGCCTTCACATGTCCCAGTAGATTTCTGTTTCATGCCTCTTGTGCTCATGTAGCTCGTTAACATTTTATGGAGCATTAAAGCAAACTTAAGAGAGGCTTTTCCATCTGCAATGCAGTTAATGATCTTTCCCATTCTCAGCTAAGGCATGTCCAGCTGCTACTGCTCTGGAGGAGTGGAGAACTTGTAATGATCATCCATGCATCACGTTCTACTGGGAAGCTTCGCCATGGGGACCATGCATTGAGGACTCCTCCATGAATCTAAATGGCACCGGCTACTGGAACGGAACGGCCACCTGTGCAGTCGGTGTGCAGATTCGTAAAGTGGTCTGCATGAAAATGGGCGTCGGGCCAGTTATTCCCAAAAGGTGACTTATTTTTATGTATGAAATTTTTAATCTGTGGATTTGTGTATTTCCACACACCACATTGAAAGTGTTCACAGTGGCATTTTGTGGAGGTTAGATCATTAAAGCACATAGATTTTCCACCACTGCTCATAGCAGTTGAAATTGTGTATTTTACTAGTCTTTGGTGATCACTGCTTTTAATTTGAAATAACATAAACCACTTACTGTAGCTGTCAGATACAGGCAACAAGGATTTGTTCAAACAGGCAGCAAAATCAGAATAAATTTTTTATTTTTTTGGCAAATTCAAATTAAATCTCTTTAGTTGTTTGTAGTCTGAACAGCAAAAATATTAATTGAAAACCTGTCCTTTTGTGATTTTAAATCAGATTTAAATCAGATTTTGGAAACTTCATTCAGTACAGTAAGATCATATCGAACATAATTTCGTTTTTTCATCATTTGGGATTAGGTGTGACTAACATCATATACAATTTAGTCGCAGATGTGGGCACTATTGCACTTTATCTCATTTACATGAATGTAGCACTCGCTATGTATGAATGATCAAATAAGGGAATAGTTTTGGACACGGTGTATGTATGAATGAGCAAAATGTGGTGATGCCTTTAATGCTTATGCTTTTTTTGGTCAATATAAAAACATGACAACAGCTTAACAAGCACCTTGTCAAATACATTCAGTTTCCTCATCAAATATGTGCTGGCATAAAAGTTTTGCAGTGTTCCTGAATCCAGCCTATTTCCTTTATTGGATCATCCATTTTTATAGCTTTATCTTTAAAACATTGTCAGCATTTTGTCTTCCAGATATATATATATATTCAAATACAAGAGGCATAATATCACACACACAAATTTGGTCAATAATGTACTTCTCACATGGAAATATTTCCGTCTGCTAGCTTTTGTGAATATATGTACATTTTGCTTGATCATAGCACTAAATTAAGGCAGATATTATTAGATGCTGCTTCTCTGGGATGCGTCTTTGAACAGCAAAACTGGGAATTAGTGTTTCACATATTCTTGCTACACAATCACGCAATCCTGAAATCCCACTTTGATAGTTTTCCATTCAAATGCCTTCGATCGAGCAGCAGAAGCTGAGATTCAGAAATATTGGTGGGGCTTGCTGCAGCTTGTGGTACTTTTACACAGCATGAATGAAATATACAGTAAAAACTGAAAACGGTTCTCAAGAGTTTCGCATTTCCCTGACCTTTTCTCAGGAGAAGATTGCTGGTTTACTTGTGCTGAAACCATGTCTTGTATAATGAGTCTGTCAATATTCTCAGTCTTATGATGTAAGTGACTCTGAATGCAGGCTCGACTGATTTTTCTGTATGAGAGGAGTGGAGGTTCGTGTTGCCCCAGGTCTTTCCTTCATAAATGTTTCCTGTGGGAGTGTTGTAATGGCGCTTTGGGTAAGATAAATGTTCTATTGCATTGCATGGAGAAGATATTGTGTTGCGCATCAGGAAAAAGGACTCATAAATAATGCAGCCGTTTATCCATTTCTTTCTTTTATATTAATGACAGCAACATAAAAGTGAGTTTATGAGCTGGCGTATTTCATTGGCCTGGTAATAGGTTTTGGCTTGACCTCAGTTGTGAGAGGGGGACTGTCTTGAAAAAATAAAAAAATAAAATAAAAAATAGCATTTTCCCCAAATTCGATAGCAGCATAATTAAGATCTACTTTTTGCAGCGCACCTATGATGTCAACAGTACATAGATTTTTGAAGAGACCAAGTATATGTTTATCTTATTTTATTTTTATTTATTTATTTATTTTTATTGCATGCATGCATTTAAGAACCATTAAGATCTGGAATTTTTAAACTTATATGTGACCCTGGACCACAAAACCAGTCATAAGGGTCAGTTTTTTTTTTTATTTGATTTATACATCATCTGAAAGCTTCATTTAAATAAGGGTTAAATAACCCTTTTAAATAAGGGTTGTTAGGATAGGACAACATTTGGCCGAGATACAACTATTTGAAAATCTGGAGTCTGAGGGTGCAAAAAAATCTAAATATTGAGAAAATCGCCTTTAAAGTTGTCCAAATGAAGTTCTTAGCAATGCATATTACTAATCAAAAATTAAGTTTTAATATATTTACGGTAGGACATTTACAAAATATCTTCATGGAACATGATATTTACTTAATACCCTAATGATTTTTGGCATAAAA
>NW_015656594.1:154246-163970 GCF_001515625.1 Sinocyclocheilus rhinocerous
TATCTTCATGGAACATGATATTTACTTAATATCCTAATGATTTTTGGCATAAAAGAAAAATCAATCATTTTGACCCATACAATGTTTTTTTGGGCTATTGCTAAAAATATACCCCAGCGACTTAAGACTGGTTTTGTGGTCCAGGGTCACATATATTATCTGAAAACAAATCTTCCTTTCTGAAAAAAAAAGCAAGGCAGGCATACTAATTAATAACAATTATTATTTATTTATTTATTGCTGCAGTATAAACCCTATATTGAGTTCACACTGGGAGAGCAAAAGGCATATAGTTGTGTTAAGGAGAAAGAGTTGTTAGATACCACTGTGTTTACAAATGAATTGGTAATCTAGGCTTCTTTACAGTCAGGAGAGAACAAATCACACTCTGGTTTATAGTGACCTGACACACATACACACACCTGCTCTCACCCACAGATGTACTGAAGTATAAATCAGAGATGGATGTGCTGTATATGGCATATATGCGTTTGATGGTGTGAGTAAATTTATGTGTTTGTGTCACACACATATCATATCCCTTGTGCCCTGCCGCATGTGCTGGAGGCAAGAACAGAACATCAGTTATATAGCGCGTGTTCTGTCGTCATGTGGAAGCAGCTGATGTTTCATACGTAGGTGGAGTGTGTTCAGCTCTCCACTTTATTTAAAACAGCAGGGCTGAGCTATTTAAACACCCTGATATATGAAATGGCCCAACAGGGAGATGTTTGTTTATCTTACTGCTGCTAGGCCGCTTCTTTATTAATACTCTTTTCCTGATTATGCTTGCATGAAGAGGAAAACAAACCAGGTTCTATATAGGTGCAATGCGACACATTTGTCTGACAACTATTTATCTGTCAAATTAAATGTAAAAGCGCTACATGATCTCAGCCAATCAGAGGATATTTAATGTTTAAATTACAGTTATATGGAACAGGATTATTTTTTTATTTTTTTATTTTGGACCAATGAAATGTGGGGTGATGCAAGTTCAAGCTTGATTTTTCCGATGCTATTCCCCCCTCATTCCACATCATTTCCTGTCTTCTTTCTCTGCTGCTGCTCTCCACACTCTCTCTGCTGCCACATAATTTCCTGCCGTGTCTTTTAATAAATAGAATCACTTTAATCCATGGCCTTCTAAAACTATGACAACAGCAAGATGATAAAACAGTGTTAATTTTTTTTTTTCATTATTATTTATTGTTAATAATAATAATCGTAATAATAATTATTCAATTAAGTAATTTGCCTACAGATAGGATAGAACTGTTTGAATCAGAATAGTTTATTATTAGTATTGTTGTTGTTTTACAACGGATAGGGTAATGAACCCTATCAATCAGAATAGTTTTAATATTAGTATATTAATATTAATATTATTAAACAGAAATGTGTCATTTCTGCACCACCCGCCTCACCAAATTGCAAAAAAAATGTTTTTTGGCATTGATCTCACCAAACTTATGCCATTGGTTGAGTCAGAGTTGCTGTGTTGGGATGAAACGAAGAGGAAAAGAAGAGGAAATGTTAAAAACATTAGTCACAGTCACACTTTTAAGGGAAATCAGCTTTAATTATGAATTTAACTAGTGTTTTTATCATATTGCTTTTGTCATGAGACGTAATGCTTGCTTTTACAACGGCTACAAACATGCCTCATCCAATTATACTACATTTTATGCTGGAAAAAATCCAAACACATGCTTTATTCGTGCTTGGTTTCCATACAGAGGAAAAGACAGGGTCAACCTGTTGTCATCTGTGATGTCTCCTCTGCTCTGTCTTTCTTTCTACTGATTTCTTGCATTTATCCTCCACCCACTCTTTTGTTCCTTTCCTAAAGCTCTGTAGCATCATTGCCTTTGGGTGATTGCCCTCTGTAATGACATTCTGCTCCACAGAGCACAAAAGTGAGAGAGAAGCAGATGATTCATGCCTCTGTTCTTTCTTGTCCCCTGCTTTGATGTGTCCTGTTTGCTGGTCTCCAAAGCCTGTAGTTTGTAGAGCCCTGCTGAGCCCTGCTGCCTCTCTTTAGAGCTGCTGCATGCTGGGAAATGAACCAAGCCTGGAAAGGAAATGTCCAGAATCCAGCTCATTGGGTTGGACGTTCTCTATGGGGCAACGTGCACTTAAACAAAAGCATGCACATACTGACACTCACAAGGACATGCATGAGACAGACTCCTCAGCAGGACACACACCCTGGTGCATATGTAAGAGATCATGTACAGTCATCCAGTCATTATTGCAAAATAATGGGTCTCGTTTCACCCTAAAGGGGTTTGTTTTGTGAAAATGACCAGCTGCCTGTACATTATCCCTTATATATTCACCAGGGAGAATGTCATTATCCCTCCTGCGACATGGCTGTTTACCAAATAAATCGATGTACAACGGATAGGGTAATGAACCCTATCAATCAGAATAGTTTTAATATTAGTATATTAATATTAATATTATTAAACAGAAATGTGTCATTTCTGCACCACCCGCCTCACCAAATTGCAAAAAAAATGTTTTTTGGCATTGATCTCACCAAACTTATGCCATTGGTTGAGTCAGAGTTGCTGTGTTGGGATGAAACGAAGAGGAAAAGAAGAGGAAATGTTAAAAACATTAGTCACAGTCACACTTTTAAGGGAAATCAGCTTTAATTATGAATTTAACTAGTGTTTTTATCATATTGCTTTTGTCATGAGACGTAATGCTTGCTTTTACAACGGCTACAAACATGCCTCATCCAATTATACTACATTTTATGCTGGAAAAAATCCAAACACATGCTTTATTCGTGCTTGGTTTCCATACAGAGGAAAAGACAGGGTCAACCTGTTGTCATCTGTGATGTCTCCTCTGCTCTGTCTTTCTTTCTACTGATTTCTTGCATTTATCCTCCACCCACTCTTTTGTTCCTTTCCTAAAGCTCTGTAGCATCATTGCCTTTGGGTGATTGCCCTCTGTAATGACATTCTGCTCCACAGAGCACAAAAGTGAGAGAGAAGCAGATGATTCATGCCTCTGTTCTTTCTTGTCCCCTGCTTTGATGTGTCCTGTTTGCTGGTCTCCAAAGCCTGTAGTTGGTAGAGCCCTGCTGAGCCCTGCTGCCTCTCTTTAGAGCTGCTGCATGCTGGGAATTGAACCAAGCCTGGAAATGAAATGTCCAGAATCCAGCTCATAGGGATGGACGTTCTCCAAGGGGCAACATGCTCTCAAACAAAAGCATGCACATACTCACACTCACAAGGACACATGAGACAAACTCCTCAGCAGGATGTACGGCCTAGTGCATATGTAAGGGAACATGTACAGACATCCAGTCATTATTGCAAAATAATGGCTTTTGTTTCACCCTGAAGGGGTTTGTTTTGTGAAAATTACCGTCTGGCTGTACATGATCCCTTATATATGCACCAGGGAGAATTTTATTATCCCTCCTACGACTTGGCTGTTTACCAAATAAATCAATGTGTTTGAAATATTGATTTAAGTTACATTTATTTTAATATGTTAGAAGAAACTGTTACCGCAGAGTGCTAGGAGATGTATGATACAGGTATATATGAAAAAGTAAGTACACTCCATGGACAGTAAATGTTGGGGGTGTACATATTTTTTTTCAACAGAAAACAATTTAAATTCTGTTGATAATTTTTTTTTGACAAATAACTATACATTTTTACATTTGTTTCAGTTATGTCACCCATCAATACTGTCAAGATAAAGTTCTACCGTTCAAACGTTTGGAGTCAGTAAGAATGCGTTAAATAAAAAAGTGGGGGAAAAAGTGACAGTTAAGACATTTATAATGTCACAAAAGATTTCTATTTCTATTAAATGCTGTTATTTTGAACTTTATATTGAAAGAATCCTGAATCTGTCACGTTTCCACAAAAAATATTAAGCAGTACGTAAGAAATGTTTCTTGAGCAGCAAATCAGCATATTAGAATGATTTCTGAAGGATCATGTGACACTGAAGACTGGAGTAATGATGCTGAAAATTCAGCTTTGCACCACAGGAATAAATTACATTTGAAAATTTATAAAATAGAATATTTTAATACATTTCAATTATTTTAAATTGTAATAATATTTCACAATATTGCTGTTTTTACTATTTTTGAAAAAAAAAAAAAACTTTCTTAAAAAAATCTACTACTAATACTAACCCCAAACCTTTGAATGGTACTGCATGATCCACATATGTTGGGAAAAAATTAATTGGGTTTACTATTTTTTCACAGCATTGTATGTTCGAAATTGGTTGACAAATGCACAGTCATTACACAAAAATGTGACCTTAGAGCACTGATTGACCAATCAGAATCAAGTATTGTAGAGAGCCAAATAATAAACACACTTTGCATTAGATGAGAGAGTACAGTCTAGAGAGCTCTGTGTGGGTGTTCTCTCTTATCTCTCTCCCTCTTAAGAAATCTAAAGGCTTACATAACCTCTTGCTCCCTGACAGTCATACCAAAATAACTCACCTTTACCGTATACTCACTCAGATACAATCAGCTGCAGCCTCTTCTGGTAAGACGCAATAAATATTACATCAACTTCCCCTACAATGTGGCCGTGATCTTCTGTTACACAGATAGTGTCATTGTAACTGTGTTGCATCTGTACATGATAATGTCTGGGTTTGTGGGGTACAGTAAATCAAACAGTACTTACAGTCAGCACAGATGATATCTGCACACATGCTAGAAGGTCAAGGACAAAGTGACTGCAGTGTGAATCAAGACAGCTTATCACTGATCATGAAAACATTTTCCTTCTCTCTGTTCTCCGTATGTGTGTGTGTGTGTGTGTGTGTGTGTGTGTCATAGGTGTCCAGAATCTGCCCGACCAGACACCATTCAGCCCTGTTTACTGCCCTGTAAGAAAGATTGCATTGTGACTCCTTTCAGTGAATGGACAGCCTGCCCTACCACATGCCTGCCAGGTATTGATACAGTCTCTTCACACAACCTTTAGCTGTGACATTTCAGTGCTACTTCACTTACAAGGTACCACTGAAATGTCAGTGGTATAAGAATTTTCACCTGAAAATAAAAAGTGTGTTTATTTACTCACCCTCATGTGGTGCTGTTATTTTTCCTGTAGAACACATAAGTAGAATTTTTTGACTCTTACCATACAACAATAATGTTTTGTTTTTTTCAACTAAAAAAAATAAAATTCTGTCATCATTTACTCAACCTCAAGTTGTGCCAAACCTGTATGAGAAGACATTCATACAGGCCTGGAGCAACTTGAGGGTGAGTAAATGATGACAGAATATTCCTTTAATACAGTAATAACAGAAATAATGCTACAATTTAAAATTACAATGACACTTTCTGTTTGTATATATTTTAAAATATAATTTATTTCTGTGAAAGCTGAATTTTCAGCATCATTACTCCAGTCTTCAGTGTCACACGATCCTTCAGAAATCATTCTAATATGCTGGTTTGCTGCTCAAGAAACATTTCTTATTATTATCAATGTTGAAAGCAGTTGTGCCGCGTCATATCTTTGCAGAAACTTTTTTTTTCCAGAATTTTTTGGTGAATAGAAAGTTGAAAAGAATTTAAGCACTTAATGGAAATAGCAATATTTTGTAACATTATAAGTGTCTTCACTGTCACTAATGCATCCTTTCTGAATAAAAGTGTTAATTAATCTGAAAAATTCTTACTGACCTTAAACTTTTGAACAGTAATGTATAGTATATGTAGCTCCATAAAGGACCAAAAAAGCACCTTAAATGTATCGTAGAGGTGGTCCATATGCCTGTCATAATGTTCCCTGTCTTCTGAAGCCATGCAATAACTTTTTGAAAAGACTGAAATATAAGTTATTATTAGCTGAACATCTTGGTGACCTAAGCTCTTGAAAGGACATTATAAACTGTAGGATAGAAAGGCCTGTGTTAACTTTCTTCAAAGAACTTCTTCTTTTGTGATCCACAGAAGAAGAAAAAAAGTTCGGCAGGCTTGTTTGCTCAAAATAGCCAATGCTATGGCTGCAGAGTGAACTGACTTTCTTTTAAAAGGGACTTTGTATAAAAAATAAAAAAGGAGCTACATAACTTAAACAGAGTTTATTGTGTTGCCTCATTTAAATTTACTCTAAGTGCCTTTCTATAAACATGATTTTTGCTTTTAAAAAATCCACAAATGCTGTGGATGAATGTTGTGTATAATGAACCAGGAATATTCCAACTTACATTTGATTGAAAACCACATTGCCTAATATTTTGACTCATACCAACTCTCTCTTATCTAATAATTTCTTTCTTTTCCTAGGAGATAAAGCATACTATTTACAGAGTTTGTTATTATAAACTAGAATTCATTACCTCCATGAGGACAGTGTGTTGATAAATAATCAGGGATTTACACTTTCACACACTCGAGACTGCTAGGATGTGATGTCTTACACCTCTGCTGTAAACATGGTGAAAGCCAGACCACATACGTGCAGATCATTCTCAGAGGGGCTTTTCTTACCCACAGAACAGTTTTATTACTCTTTAATGAGACAATTAATTGACAATTACTTCCACTAAAGAAACGAGGAGTAAACAGGCATTTATTATGATTGAATCAAATGGTAACATTTGAAGAAATGTTTTAAATAACTGATATCCCCTTTGTAAATAGTGTGCTTTACCCTGTTTTGATCTTCTGTTAATGAGATCACCTTCTTAATTGTGCTATTATCAGTCTTTTAATAATTAGCAATGTGTAATGAGCCTTACAACGTCTGTTAAATGAAGTCGTTACATCAGCTTAGGGTCCATACAGGGAACAGGAAGTGAACACCACCAGAGAATCATATCATTACCTCTTATCTAAAGAGCTCTTTGAATTGTTCCTGCTGTGGTAATCGCTGTCAGAATACTAATAAAGTGAAAGATGGGTGAAAATAATGTTTTCTTTGTGTTTGTACTGTGCAGTGAACAGCAGCATGCCCTCGCAGTCACGATATAGGATCATCATCCAGCGGGCGGCCAATGGGGGTCAAGAGTGTCCAGATACTTTATATGAGGAGAGAGAATGTGAGGCTCTTCTGGTTTGTCCTATTTACAGGTGAATAAACTGCAGTTGCACTAGTGGTTTACCAATTTCTCAGCTAGACCGATACAATGTTTGCGGTCCAGCCTGTTTTGGTTTTGTGGAGTTGAGAGTATCAAAACCTTTTACAACTGCACACAGCAGTTCAGAATCGCATGCAATGAAATGCATGAATAAATATATTATATGCTGTTTTGTAAGCTTGCAATACTATCCTCAAATTACACAAGTAACACATTGTAGCTGTAATTTACTGCACAAGTAAATGCCAAGCTATGTGCACGTTTCTCTGCCTCATGAATATATGTGAATGCGATTTTGCAGTTGTAATAACTTTTTTAATTGTTATTCTGCCAAGTTTATTCACAAATAGAAGAAGGTTGATTTTTTTTAACACAATAGTTATAACAGATAACATTTTGTTTCTGTCAATTTGTCCCATTAAAAAATAAATAAATAAAACACTTGTATGCAGACATTTCCGGAGGAATAACCTGTAGCTCTGGCGCATTGTGTGACTACTTCATGCTTTTACACCATGCAAATAAACCTCAATCCATGCTTCTGAATGCCTGAAAAGTCACAGGGCATTGTTGAATAACAATGATGTGCAGCTGGCATACACTAACATTCAAAAGTTTGTGGTCAGTACATTTTTTTTTTTTTTTTGCTTTGAAAAATAAATACATAAATACTTATTTAGCAAGGATGCACTAAATTGATCAAAAATAACAGTAAAGACTTAGATTATTTAAAAATATTTATATTTCGAATAAATAGTGTTCTTTTAACCTTTTTATTCATCAGAGAATCGTGAAGAAAAACATTTTCAACATTGATAATGATAAGAAGTGTTTCTTGAGCACCAAATAAGCAGTTTTACATCAGCTTTTCATCACAGGAATAAATTACAAATGACATTAAAACATTTTTACAAATTTACCAACCCCAAACTTTTGAATGTTAGCATATTAGAGAATTCTCATACTCCACTCCATCATATCCAGTAATGCTGTATGTCATGTTATGTAAAGAATAATTGACAACGGGCCGTTGAATTATTAGAAAATAATGCACACCCGAGGTGTGCATTATTTTCTAATACAATGAACTTGTAATTCAACGGACCAGAGTCAAGGGCCAGCCAGGAGGCCCCATGTCAGGGTTCAGTTTAGGGTTAAATAATTGTTAAAAGTGCTTAATAAGCAAATATATCTTCATCTGTATTTATTGAAAGATAAGTACTGGGTAGATACTGATAAAGTCAGTTTGGTCCTTTTTTTACAAAAAGGGTTATTATAGTTAACAAAAAATAAAAAATATATATTTATAAAAAAAAAAAACATTTTTGTTACTTCAAATAAAATATGTTAACTGAAATAAAATACTTAAACTGTTTTATTTTAGCTAGTTGACAAGGCAATATTTCCCATTTCATGTAGTTTGTTATGATGTTCTAAAATAACTAACACTAAAACTGAAATAAAATGTAATAACTGTATAGACATTTAAAAATAACAAAACAATAAAAACAAACAATAAAATTACTAAAACTTTAACTAAAATTAAAATGTTAAAGGCAGAAAATATAAAAATAATTCCAAATATTATCAAAAACTATAATAGTATCTGAATGATACTAAAATAACAGGTGTCAGTGTAAGATGTGTGTACGATGGGGTTGGTTATGGGGGGCCCTCTTTTGAAAATCTGCTTAGGGCCCCTAAAATGCAAGGGCCGGCCCTATTGCCTGACTACTGAGAAAATGACAAGTAGCTTTTAAGTTGCTGAACTATTTTACTGATAAAATCGTCAGAGTGGCGCTGACAACACGTTTCTATGCGTGTGTATGTTTCCATGTGTTTGAGTGTGTGTCTGTACTGTACTGCAGTGTTTCCCAACCGGGGTGCCGCGGCACCCTGGGGTGCCGTCTGTCGAGAGCAGGGGTGCCGCACAAAAAATAATTTTTTAATATTTTTAAATTGCTAAAATGTTCAAAAAAGCAGCTATTATATAATATCCATTTCTGATGTCGCCAATAATTAGAGATGCACTGAAATTCCGGCTGCCGAAAATTAGTTCACTGCTCAGGATTCACTTTCACGTGGTGTGACGCTCTGCGTATTATCCCACTCTATGCGTGTGTGCTCCGCTCAGTCGCTCACGGCCGATGTGAGTGCTCCACTCATATACCGTTCATGCTCATCGGAGCAACAAAGTCCACTCAAAAATCGAGCTGACAGGAAACATCTATGTAGTACAGTATTGTTTCTGTCTACAATAGCCCTACTGTGTTGTAACATGGTGTTGTTATATGGGCAACTCTGGTAACGCTGCCCTCTCATTCATTGATCTGCTAACCGTTATGGATTTATTCAACAGTCACATTTTTATTTTTTTTTGCAAGGCTAGACCTGGGTCACATGCATATGAGCGCGAGCGCATATTTGGAGGTTATGCATTGGTCCTCAACATATTTTTGACCGTGACCAGTCAGCTTTCTTCAAACTCGCGCCCTGCTATAAACATAGTTACATACATTAGTATAGCTCAGTGGTTCCCAACCCTGGTCCTGGAGGCACCCCAACACTGCACATTTTGCATGTCTCCTTTCTCTGACGCACCAATTTCAGGTCTTGAAGGAAG
>NW_015656594.1:164008-189321 GCF_001515625.1 Sinocyclocheilus rhinocerous
GTTGGGAACCACTGGTATAGCTCACTCCAAAACAAATCATATAAATGTAACGGTATTCAGAACAGAACAAGAATGAAATAAAAATATATAAACCAAAACAAAGCGAAACTGAAAGTACCAGTCGTTAATTGGGCTCACGTAGGCTACCTCTCATTCGGCACAAATCCTAATGTTTCCATATTTGCGATGTATTTGAATGAAACTATTATTTATAATGTAGAGGCTTTGTACTTCACGCGCGTTCGTATATCGACAGAAATATCATCTTCACATGAGCAAAAATGTGCTTGGCATACGAGCGCGCGCACGAGGCGCCGGCGCGATCGAACAGATAAAACACAAAATAGCCTACATAATTTTTGGTTATACAGATAAGAGTAAGACATAATTCGAAAGCACAAAGTGTTTACTTTTATTTTTGCACACTCAAAATAACAACAGAACTTTTGTGATTTTGTAAAATAAAGCAAGGATGTGTGTTTAATTAAAACTGTTACTTAAGTCAGATATTTTTTGCGTATCTATACCTATACTGTGATTTAATTTTATTTTTATGAAAATAAATTTTGTTATTTTTAATGTATCTTAGATATACATTTTCCTAAAATCATCCTGGCAACCCATTTTTGACCCAGGGTTTGAAGCTGTGCCCTAGTTCATTTACAAATTAAGCACCGATTGTAACCATAAGACTATTGATATGCAGTGCGATTATCATGAAAGGTCTGCTTACATGTGTACATCTTTGTATTATTTTTTGTATTTTTATAGTATATATACAGTATTATATTCATAAGTGCCTGTCTTGGACTATAAAAATACATTAAAAATGTATTTCATGATAGCAATGCAGGGGATTCTATATCACTATAAATCTTCATCTCTTTTTTCAGATGGAAGACACACAGATGGCATCCATGTACTCTGGTCCCAGATTCTGTTCAGCAGGGAATGACGGGAGCCAGTGAATCGTGTGGTAAAGGATTAGAGATGCGAGGTAAGAGAAGTTTGCTCTATGTGAAAGAGTGGGTTCTCATGGTACACTAAATAGCCACCTGTTGTTGCTCTCCGTCTGAGATATGCGCATCACTGTGGACGTATATGGCTGTGTTCATGGCTTTGAGCTCTGGTTTGTTCATTGGCACTGTACAGTGTGTGAAGTGTGAATGCAGCATGCTGCAACCCCCGGTGTGATTATGACAGAATGGAAGTGAAAGATGTCAAACATCACAGACAATGAAATGGAACAGTCTGCCTTAAGGGCACAGGTGACATGCTTTGGGGGGAAAAAAGCGTGTGAAGTCACATTACCATACTTTTTGATTTACAGGGCTGTTTCTGTATATGCTTTTATTCTGTAATTTTCACTGTAAAAAATTTTTTTTCGAAGCTGTAAATAAAACAGAGATTATTTGAATACGTTTTACAAGAAAATACTATTTCAGTCTTTCTACTTTAAAGTTTCATGTTTAATTCAATGTGTTTAACACCATTTTTTTTGTGTGTAAACATATTCTGTGTAGAAATATCAACATATTCTGACATTTTTGTGCAAATGTCAGTATTATTCCAGATATTAACTGGATTCATTTGAGTACAGTTTTTGATTAACTATATGTCATCACAGTTGAATGTGATTTTCTTTTAGAAATGTTGAAAAATACTCAAATAATATTTATTTATTACTTATTTAATATTTCCATTCAAATAGTTTGAAATATGATGAGTTTTTGATTTATATGAAAATATCTGTATTCTTTTTTGAATATACATGTTAAACATTTTATATATATATATTATATATATATTTGATAATGGCGTATTGTAGTTATTATAAAGTGTATGTAAAAGAGAGAGCTCAAAATTGGAAGCCTATCAAAATTATTTAATAAATAGATTTTTCGAACATCTTCAATAATATTCAAACATTCCGTATTTTTCACAGAAACCTTGAATTTATTGAGATCCAATTAAACTAAATGATTGTGTCCAGAAGTTATTACGTTTAGACACAATGTAATGTGACATTTTAGTGACCTTCCCCGGTTTTTCAGAATATCATATTGGTACAGTGGAAGAAAGCTGACATTTTTGTGCCGAGTCAAAGGTCAGTATTATTCCAGATATTGAGTGCATTCATTAAAATTAATGAGGCCATTCATTGGAAATAATAAGTCTGTGTAAATGTTATCCTGCAATGGAAGATTCAAATAGCCAGCAGTAAGTAGCCCCCATAGCAAGGTTAGGATACGGGTTATGTGAAGATGGACTGCAGTGAGCACTTGCCTGTGTGCAGATTGAATTTCATGGTTTATTTAAACCAGCACTTGACATACTGTTGACCTCCCCTTGGATCTCACTGCATGAGGGCATAAATTAAAGTAAACAATAAATCTCGGCTAATTTACAAATGTTCACTGATTCGTTCCTGCTTTTTATTCTACCAGAACTAACTGCGAGTACCGCCACCGCAACTGCCATAAGCTCTTGTTTTAGCTTAGCCAAGTGATTAATTAATTACGCAGGTTGTTTATGTACCCGGATGATTTATTGTTGTATTTTAGGCAAGCATCCCCGGCTGGTGTAATTTGATTATGCTTGGCGTACTCAGGTGGAGTGGTAGCTTGAGACAGGCTCACCGCCACACAGATGCAAATGAGCCAGCAGCAGAGTCCTGCTGTGTTTGAGAACACTTGCTCTATCAGCATCCTCCAAAATAAATAACAGGGCTAGAAGGCAATGTAGTAAATGACACTAAATGAACCAGAAAGACAGACACCTCTGCAAAACTAATGCAAACCTCACATGTATTGTGCTTTCACAGATAGTTTTACAACGACAGAGTAACCACAAGTCATTAGATTTCAGTGAGAGTTGGAGATGTGAGGTGATATGAGTGACTGCATCCGTTGGTGATCATGTGAGCACCAGTGTCGCTCTCTCATTGGTAGTCTGGTCTGATCTCATTACCCTTGGCGTATAATGTTAACATGTATGTTTTTGTAAATTTGGACATATGCATATGATGTATTGACAGCATCTATAATATATGCACAGCTTTAGAAACTAAAAAGGTAAAAAAAAAAATGTTAATAGTTACAGTTTACTATTATTTTTGGAGCCATCCATACCCTAAACCTAACCACCATATAAAAAATAAGCTATATAAAAAATGTAACAGGCAAATATATATATATATATATATATATATATCATTTGGACCAATCAGACACACAATTTTTCAGAATTCAAAGATTTAACAAATCAATTATTCATTCGATTAACAAATAATCAGACCCCTCATCCAATAAACATGCTGGGTGCCAGCATTTCTGTGAATGATCCCAGGCCCCTGGTTACCATGGCAACCAGGACACCTCAGCCAGATCAGATAAACTGAGCAAAGTTCCTTGATTATTACACCGGAATGAGAGTATAATTCCTAGCCATATCGGCCTAGAAAATAGCAACTTTTCATTTTCCGTCGATGTACACGATGTAACTACAGAAGAGTCAAGTTTTAAATAGGAAAAATATCGAAACTCTTTGGTCATTTTTGAGCGAGATGCTAACGGTCTAATCAGATTCAATGATCTATGCTAAGCTACAGCTAAAAGTGCTACCGCCAGACCCGGAGATCGGCTGAATGGATTTGAAAACGGTAAAACTCAACAGTTTAACTCTAGGGGAGTTGGAAAATGAGCCTATTTTCAAAAATAGTGGAGTGTTCCTTTAAGTCAATATTCTATGAACCTAAGAGGATGCATGTAATGCATTTGTAAGCATGTATGTAAGGTGATTCATATAACTGAAGTTTTAGATGCTGTTCTTGATCAAAACTTTACATTTAAATCCCTGTGATCACTAGTGAAATCGTGCTGGAGGGTGGAATTATGTCATTGTTTGTATAAAGTTAAACTCTACTCACCTTTGTCCCACTGCCAGCAGTCACTGTCATTCATATCGCCTCAAATCACCAACTGTCATCGAAAATGTATGACTGAATTTCAGTGTAGGCAGGAACGCTCACGTTGACAGCGCTTAACACTTTGGAGGTCACCAAGTCACTGTAAAGTTGGTTGCTAGTATGTGTCCTTGCACAGTGAACCCCCTACCAGCAACAAACAGTACAACGAACACTCCTGTCATAGTCTACAAAACCTTCTGCACATGCAGAAATCTGTATTATCAGATGGGTTGTATTTTCCATTATAGCATGTCAATGACTGGAGTATTTTTGGATTTGCTCTGGTAAATTTTAGCTGGCAGAAATTTGCATCACATTCAGTGTAAGTACTATTAGTGTGAATTTTTGCAGCCAGTGATCAACGCTTTGTCGTTTCACTTTTGGTTTTAAAAAGCTGCTTGTATTTAAAAAAAAAAAAAATTTGAGCAAGGGTTTTTTTCAGTTGGGGATCTTATTTTGCACATTTTGAATTGAGCAACTCTTTGGTATCCACTAAATCATGTTGGGGGTATTTAAGAAGGCACATATATTGATTATACTACACATGCTAATCTTCGTCTCACATTATGGATTAAAATGTCTTAGTTAATCAGTTCCCATTATTATTGGGTGGCTATGGGAGTGTTTCTCACAGTGCCTGTTGGTGTTGTGAAGAGCTTCTGTAGTCATTTAATTGGGCTTAGATTCCTACATATCAAGACCTTAGTTTTAGGAGCACATGAAAGGGTTACTCTAATGAAAAGAGTCGTCTTCGGGGGGGTGCGTTAATGAGTACTGAGGAGCTTAGCTGGCAAGTCTGACAGAGTCTTTTTAAGGGCCAACAAAAGTTCTCTTCCGTGTCCTTTTTGGCGCTTTTCCACTGCGTGGTACGACTCGGCTCGGTACCGCTCAGTACGGCACGGCACGGTTCGGCTCGGCACGGTTTGCGTTTCCACTGCAGTTCAGTACCGCTTTAGAGTGGGCGGGATTATTCACATGTCGTTATAGTTGTGCCGCCTCTACTACCACGACTCCTAAAAAAAAACGTTTTCATTCCGCGTCGCCCCATCAAGCTCTCGCTGAACATATTACTGCCTTGGATATTTTAACTTCACTAATCCACCTTATTGCCATAATTATTGCAAACATTTCTCCAGTAAACACTGATAAACAAGGCTGTGCGGATTTAAATCTAGCGGTTCTTTTGTGTTTGTGTCGCAAGTTCACGATTCTCTCCGGCCAATCCGTGATCAGCAGAGTTTACACGTCACGTTTTGGTAACGGTACGGTTCACTTGGAACCCCAACCGAGGTGATACTAAAAAAAGTACCAGGTACCAGGTACTGTACCCAGTGGAAAACCCCCAAAAAGTGAACCGTACCGAGCCGTACCGTGCCATACCATGCAGTGGAAAAGCGCCATTTGAGTAGTCAGCAAACACTGTCACCTTTGTAAGTGGCTGCATTATTAAGTTGATCCCTGTCATGAGCCGAGATAAGAATAAAATGTTAACAATAGGTGGAGGAGATAAACTGAAAGAGAGGGGTATAGGGATGGAGGAGAGAGGGGAAATAATTGTGCTAAAAATGGGCAGCCTGGGCGCTCCAATCAGAATGTCACTACTGTCAACCTTTCTGTCTCTGGGGCACAGTGGGAACCGGGAACGCATGTGAAGAAGAAGAAAAGGAAGCTAGTAGACACAGAGTAGGAGGGAGAAACTGATGTCTATCCTGGCAGGCATATGAAATTCTAAAGATTAGGGGAAAAAATAATCTCATATGAAAACTCATATTTAACATTTGAATCTGAAGGGCAAAATGCTCAGAATCAATATTCAGTCCTGTGCACAATGCCATTTTAGGACATAATATGCTACACAGTTCTGTTGATTCTGATTGGTCTATCGTATCATTCAATGTTTTTAATGACCACTAGTCACTTTATTATAATATAATAATTTGAGCTCAAATTGGTATGTTATATAGCCTACCATTCAAATGTTTGGGATTGGTGGGATTTTCTAAATGTGTTTTGAAAGAAGTCTCTTTAATGCTCACCAATAATGCATTTATTTGATCAAAAATACAGTAAAAACCGTAATATTGTGAATATTATTACAATTGAATATGTTTTCTATTTTCATGTTTTTTAAAATGTAATTTATTCCTGTGATGGCAAAGCTGAATTCTCAACAGTCATTACTCATTTCTCCGGTCTTCAGTGTCACACGAAAATTCAGAAATCATTCTAATATGCTGATTTGGTTCTCAAGAAACGTGTCTATTTATTATCAATGTTGAATAATGTCCCTTATGTGCATATACTGTAGCTAACAAACAGCGGGCCAGTGCAAAAATACAGATAAAATGCCTTTGCAATCCTAATCTGAATATGTAATTTTTATGACTGTAGAAGCACGAAAGCAAACTGATGTTTTATTAAAACACCATCCCACGTCTATATACTATCTCCACCCACGTTACTCTGAAGTGGAGAGAGCAAACAGTTTGGTCAGAGAGCAACATTTGAAATTTAAATAGGAATCAATAAGATGTGTTAAAGGCATATGTTTACATGTATGCCTCTTCAAAGACATCAGAGGGTCACTTTCTGAGATAACAGCATCACATTGCCCTAGGGAAGGTGCCGCATGCCCATGCGGATGTTAGTCAAATGTGATTTCGGGCTCTTGAAATGGCACTTCAACATGCACAGGGTCTTTGTTCTGTATTCTAAACTCTATATTGATCCCTCTCTTCTGTGTTCAGAGAATGTCTGGCACAAATCTGCAAGGGTTGGAATTTTATTTCCTACAGATCTGAGTCAATGCATTATTAATTATCAAGGTGGCACATGCAGTGGAGAGTGAACACCTACTAAACACTGACAAAAAAACGTTGGGCTTGGAGACTCACTGTAGCTGAAATAACAGAATTTCATCTGTGTGCACAATAAAGTGCAAATGTCATATATATATATATATATATATATTTGACATTTGCACTTTATTGTGCACACATTATATATAGTTACTCTTTTTGAAGCAAGCTGGTGAAATAAATGAAAAAGTCTATATCTGTATTATTTGCTTTGTGTTATTTCTTGTTGTTTTTTTTGTTTTTTTTACACTGACAAAGAACTATGGAAGAGGTACTGTTGTTCAGTCATGGTATCAGACAGTAAAATATTGTACTTCAAAGAGGACCATGGCACATGTCCAAGAAAAGATAATATTGTTATGGAACCACACCCACATGGTAACACCATGGTACTTTTTCTAAATGCATTTAGTATTAATCTTATTACACTGTTTTTAAAGGGCGAACTAAACTGAATATATTCTGCTCGAATTATTAAATGATTGCCATTTATTTTATTAATTAATGTATTTATTTTCTTTTATTAAATGATTGTAAAAAAAAAATATATATATATATATATATATATAAATGTACTGTACATTGTAATATAAAATTATTATAAAAAGTTTTATGGTATTAATATAAACAAGAATTTTCCCTATACATCCAAAAGTGTATTGGTTAACAAAATCACTATAACGCTGCCACACTCAGACTTTTTTGCCGCTAGCTCATCCAGCTATAGACTAGCATACAGGACTTCTGTCTTGGAAATATAAAGTTTTAATTAGAAGAGAGAAACTTTTTTAATGAGCTCAAGAGCATGAGAAATCTTAACAAATTACCATTGTGAGAGGTGAGAAATTAAAATTTGGCAGTTTAGTGACAACGTTTACCTTACCTTAATTTGTTTCTTTGTCTGCATCTGTCCACCACATTCCTTTAATCCTTTCTGAATGAAATGTTGGTATCCTCAGTTTGCATGTTTAAGGTACAAAACACTTGATTAATTGAGATTTTCACAGTATGGTTAAATGCATTTGTGTTCATCAGTCTGTATGGATGATGTGTTTGGTTAATTTGTAATAGAACTTCTAGACACCTTGTCAGTAGTCACTAGATCACTGGTGAGGAATACAAATACAGACAGCATCTGAGGATCTCTTTGAAAGTTTTTTTTTTTTTTAAAGAAGTTATTACTTTTATTTAGCAGGGATGCATTATATTGATCAAAAGTGACAGTAAAAACATTTTTTGATGTTATAGAATTTAGTTCAAATAAATGCTGTTCTTCTAAACTTTCTATTCATCAAAGAATCCCGAAAACGTATCACAGTTTTCACATTAAATCATTAAGAAGCACAGTTGTTTTTAACATTAATAATAATAAGAAATGCTTCTTAAACAGCAAATCAGTATATGAGAATGATTTCTGAAAAATCATGTGACACTGAAGACTGGAGTAATGATGCGGAAAATTCAACTGCCATCACAGAAATAAATTACATTTTAAAATATATTTCAAAGTTATCTTAAAGTGTAAAAATATTTCACAATATTACTGTTTTTACTGTATTTTTGGTCAAATAAATGAAGCCTTGGTGAGCACAAGAGACTTTTACGAGCCCAAACTTTTGAACGGTAGTGTATAAATAAAATGCATATCATGCAGTGATGATTGTATTCAGTTGAATTTGCATTGTCATGTATATTAAACTTAGTTACAAAAACAAAAGTTTGTTTGAGATCATCTTAGTAATGCTATTGATAAAATATGGTCAATAAAATGTGTGTAAACATGTGACCCCCTATCAGTGGAGTTATGTTAATGCAGTTACTTGGCAATGAAAATAGTCTACGTACATACTATATACATTATAATTCAAATAATTTAATTATAATTATGCATTTTTTAACATATTGTCAGACTCTGTTTCATGTTTCGTGTGTGTCCTGCTCCCCATGTGCCTTCCCATGCCCTTATTTGGTTTGTTTCCTGTTCCTCCCCTGATTAATTAAGTTGATTTCTTCCCAGGTGTTTCCCTTGATGTGTCATGGCTCCCAGGTGTGTCTCGTCATCCCCTCCTCCTGTGTGTGTGTATATAAAGTGTTCCTAGTTCTCTGTCCGATGTTGAAGGTCTTCGTGTGAACGTCTTCCTGTGTTCGTCTCCCTTGGTTCCTTGGTGCAAATAAAGTCCTGTTAAAAGTATTCTCCAGCGTCTCCTCGTCCCTCGTGTGTGTGTCACCCGTGACACATATACAGTATTGCTATTGCCACAATTAAATCAACTTCTGTTTTTTCTATGTTAAATTATGTGTAATGTCTTGGTCGTTGGAGCAATTAATGTTATTTTAGTTGTTCTTCATTGATATTCTGTGTAAACATTGTGAGCTCGACCAATAATAAGACCTGCTATTTAGTCTGAAAAGTTTCCTTCAAGTGCCATCGTTACAGCTAGCTATGTGTTAACTGTCCTCCCATGAAAAGCCTCTGCTAAGTGGAAGCAAACCATGCTGTGGAGGACTCTGTCAAAACATGTCATCACGTAAGGCAGAGTGGCAAATTTAAGTCAGTGAGCGAAAAGTCCTCAGCACAATCTCTGCTGTCTGCAAGGAAAGCATCACATTGTGGGCGGAATGGATGCAGTGTGCTGAAAAGGTAACAGGCGGCTTCACATTTGCAGAGCATATCATTTATCGTCCCTCAGTGGCGGTGATGCAGAGAAGGACTATTTTCAAATCAGAGCAGAAGAAGAAAGAGTTAAGGTGAAAAGGATTTTAGTGTCCATACCATGTGCAGTTCAGCTGTGAATACATTTCCACATTAATGCCCAAGGAATTGTCATGTCACATATTTTCTGTCCATAAATGAGGCTGATTGGATTGGTGTTGACTGAAGTGTAGAATGACTTACCGTGTAAGCAATGTTTATTACATTTTTTAAGTAAACATCAATAACTGCAAATGTGCTGTTGTATTAAAGATGTGTTTGATTGTGTGTCCTCGCAGGAGTGAGTTGTGTGGACGAGTATGATGAGATGGCAGCTGTGTCAGAGTGTCTCCGGTGGGCCGGGCCGATGCCGTCACGCTTCAGGAGCTGCTGGGTGCCATGCAGGGATGACTGCACCTTCAGTTCCTGGTCTAAATTCTCTGAATGCTCTGGCTGTGGAAGCCGACGTACCCGCAAACGCACACTAACAGGTGAGATCCACTGAGAGAACACAAAGCTGATTCACAAAGTTGTGAATAATGTAACATTTATTATGATAGCTCCACACCTTATGTGCTAATTACAAGCTGTGTAACTCCTGGTTGATTCAAGAGGCTGTAACTTTAGCTTTATCTAGACTGAGTTCTCTTTTGCAGCTTGTTTTGCTTGAACAGTCAAATACACAAAAATATGTCTGTCTTGGTGAGAATTTATATAAACAGAATCGGTGAGAATTTATATAAACAGAATCAGTTATATCCTAAGTAAGTGTAAACTGTTGGGGGGAAAAAAAATTATATAATTTATCAATATATTTGAACCGTGGATTGGATCTTAAAGTGACAGCAGCCTAATATTCCTGCTGCAAAAATAACTGAATTATAATATGTATTTCTTTGTCATGAAATGAAATTACTTGTGTCATGAAAAGATTTTGGTCAAATTACCCACCCCATTATGGAGAACTAAACAAATAAACATTTTACAAATAAATGTCAAAAAGTGTACTTAGAAACATGTACATAGACATGTTCTGATGAGACATTTTCCAATGACAACATATTTATGCTTTCACTATTTGTGAATTATTGTATTTATTATTCCCATATTTATTTATTTATTTCCTCTATATTTTTTACACACTTGTTTCATTTATATTTTATGGATGTTTAAATAAATGTTTGTATAAATAAAAAATGTATGTAGAAAATAATGTAGAAAAAAATAAATACAATAATACATGAATAAGGAAGTAAAACTATAAAAGTAGAAATTTATAGTATAAATTAGAATTATAGTATAGAGTAATTTTAGCTCAAATCAGTCCCACACCACACTCACACCACTGGTTGAGCTGACAACTGACATGTCAAACTGTTCAGTCAAAACGTTTCCAGTAAACTGGCTGTACAGTGCTAAAGATTTGATTCTGTTTATTTTTTCATAAATATACTGAAGAAGAAACAAGTTCTTTAAATAATCGTGTAAGTACTGTTATTGTCAGACTTTTGGACCCATTTTGACCCCGTAGTTCTTCCTGTGTTTCCTTATTTGGTCATGTTCCTTTTCTCATTTAGTTTGATTTAGATTCCTTGCACCTGTATTAAGTAATTACCCCTTGTATTTAAGTTCCTGTTTGTTCAGTCTGCCTTTGTCGGGTCTACTCATTGCTATCTCGTTGTGTTCGTTCATCTCCTATGTTGGATTATCCTGGTGTTTTGTCATTAAAGACTGTGAGCTATTTCATGCCTCCTGCGTGCTACCTGCATAGACACATTGTGACAGTTATATGTGTGTCTATGTGCTCTGGCATGTTTTATCAAGATTTAGATTCCTTGCACCTGTGTTAAGTAATTACCCCTTGTATTTAAGTTCCTGTTTGTTCAGTCTGCCTTTGTCGGGTCTACTCCATTGCTATCTCGTTGTGTTCGTTCATCTCCTATGTTGGATTATCCTGGTGTTTTGTCATTAAAGACTGTGAGCTATTTCATGCCTCCTGCGTGCTACCTGCATAGACACATTGTGACAGTTATATGTGTGTCTATGTGCTCTGGCATGTTTTATCAAATAGATGTCACTTCCCTCACGAAATATATGAACAAGGTTAATTATATTAATTCCTTACAGTCAGTAGGGTGTTTGTTTAGTGTTGAGAATGGAAAAGTCACCCAACAAAACAAATACTGTGACAGTGAATAAACTAAATCCCTATACCGTAGCAAGTCGATAAACTTGTTTATATCCTGACAAGGTCGGGTACAAATTAGTGGCGTATTTTTTAAATCTTTTGAGAGCAAGTGCCAAGATGTACAATGGCTCACAATTGTATTATCACTTGAGGAATATCATTTTAACAAAGGGAGTAAGCTGACAGACAAGTCAGCTTTAGTATATTCCTTAGCTGAGCATAATCAACTTAAGCTCGAAAAAATGGTCTTGGAAAAGGAAGTCATTTAAAGTGAACTTTGTGTTCAGTGCTCCAGTCAGTACCGTTGAGAAGAATTGACTAATTATTTCATTAATGATCCTCCTCTTCTTTACTTTTCCTTTTTACTGCACCTACCCAACATATTTTGACAGTCCTGTCTATCATAAGAGATCAGAGACCTGCTGTGAACTGCTCTACAGGCAGATTTGGATCTGTCTTTTAGGGAATTACTGCAGTGTTTTCTCCTTTAGTTAGTTTGTTCGCATAAAAATCATGATTGGCTCTCATTAAGATCCAGCACATCTCACAATGTGACGTATTCACTGTGTCAGATCAACTTTCAAAGGCTTTCTTCACCTCATACTTTTAGGAAATCCCACATCAAAGGCGATCACACTCTAAAATGTCAGATTTCAACCTAGAAATTCAAGAGCATCAAAAAAAGAAAAAAAAAGAAATGAAGCCTGAAAATTGCAAGCTAAGTTTGTGCTTCTTGCTTAATTGAATGTACAATATCCAGCAGGCAGGGCCGTCGCTAGTGGGGTGAAAGGTGGTGATGATTATAGGGACACACGGCTGTGAAGTTCAAGGATTTTACATTTGATTATTCGGTTTCTGTACACTCTAAAAAATGCTGTTTTGTTTCAACCCAACTTTGGGTCAAATATGGACTAACCCAACCATTGAGTTAAATTTTTATATTAAAATTTTAACCCAAAAGTTGGGTTCCCCTTCAGGAACTTGAGCTGCGTCGGAAAACGCTTTGGGAGCGCCTTCAGCGTGACCACGCTCTGAATCACATGTAAAATCAGTCCAATGGAAGGGCGAGACGTCACAGGCGGGGGACGTAGAGACCAGGAAGCTATAAAAGCACGTGCGGTGGAACCGGCGTCAGCTTTCTGTCATTCAGCAAGCGCTCTGTCCGTGTGGCAGTCGCTATTTGTTGTGAGTCTTATTTAGTGTTGTTTGTCCACTTATAAGCTCCATTATGTCAAAGCTTCAGCCAAGAAGAAGCATTTGGGTGGGGAGCGGTCATGAGTGGCCTCTCGGCCCACGTCTGTGGAGTGGTCGCCATCTCATGTGGCACATCAACTGCCTGGAGATGCTGGCGAACGAGTAGCCTCGTTCTGGCCAGTCCGAGTATGGTTCTCAGACCTGAATTCCCTTCTCGACGGCTCTCCATGGGAGATTTCCGTCAGGAGGGATCTCCTCTCACAGGCGGAGGGTACGATCTTTCACCCCTGTCCTGGGCTGTGGAAGCCGTGGGTGTGGCCTCTGAGGGGGCACAACTCGTAGCTTCCGGTCTCTCAACCGAGGTTGTTGAGACCATCCTCCAATCCAGAGCTCCCTCTACGAGGAAACTGTATGCCCTGAAGTGGAAGTTTCACTTCTTGGTACAGTGCTGGAGTTCTTGCAGGCCCAATTCTCTGCAGGGCTGACCCACTCCACCTTCAAAACCTACGTGGCAGCTGTTGCGACCTACCAATTGCGACTCGCACCTATCGGTGGCCAGTCAGTGGGCAGACACCCCCTAGTTACACGTTTCCTCCACGGTGCGCTGAGGCTGAGGCCTCTGGTCAGAGAAGCTTATGCTAAGCAGTGGATCAGGATGCTATTCCATAGCCTCAAGTCCTCTGATCTCCCCTCTCCTTTGGGGGTCAAGGCTCACTCCTTCTGAAGTTGGCCTTTGGGTGGGATGTGTGTGTTTTATATACATATGCACATACTCTCATGAATGCAGTGAAAGCAGAGAGCAGATTGTCAGTGAGGCTGCAGTGTACTGCCAGAGATTTCCCACTGTTAGAGCTGTTTTCTATCACTGACCGCCTCTGTACACCAAAAACAGATGACGGCTGGCAAACACTTCTCAGGAAGCTTCTGGACACCAGTGAGAGTATGAGTTTCTCTTTGCCTCTACCTCTGTCACTGTGTCCATCTCACTCACTCACTCTCTCTCTCTCTATACTGTATGTTGAGGCCTGCTGTGAGACAGAGGCCAGGTACACACTCCAGCTAAATTCGGTTGCCAGTTCACCTTTTACTCCTTAATCGCGTTCTGTACACACATAATTTACTAAAATATGAGAGTGACAACCGCAATCGACAACCGCATTAACTCCCGAAAAATACAGGTAGTGACAACCGCATTTACAGAAATTCTATGCAGTGTGTACGGAACCAAACTGAAAAACTTGTTGTAAATGATGATGTCACGAGAAGCACGCCAATGTCCATGAATTCTCAGGCGTCAAGTGTTTACCTCGGATCTGACAGGATGGTGGAGAGAGGTGCATTGTGGGCCTAGCAGTTGTGGTCAAGAGAGTGTAGGCTGTTCAATAAAAAGAGTTTAAAGACCAAAGTTAGATTATGATGCCTCTGATACCACACTGATTCATTCAGAAATAAAACAAGTGAGTCATTGAATTATTTGTTCAACCGGTTCATTCATAAACAGGATTTATTCTATACAGATTGATTCAGGTTCAGCTCTGTTGTGCGTTGCTGCAGGGGACCCCCAAGCAGTAGTGGATGAAGTACACATATCAAGTACTTGAGTAAAAGTGCAGATACCCCAATAAAATATTACTCCAGTAGAAGTTTTAAGTACTCTAACAGTACAGATGTATTGGATTTTTAATGTACTTAAGTATTAAAAGTAAAAAGTACTGATCAACCAATGTGTAGTTAGTAATTTTAACGTAGATACTTTCATGTTGTGTGTGAAGTGTGAAAAGTCTGATATTATGCTTTGGAATGTAGTGAAGTAAAAGTTTCTCAAAATGAAAATACTCAGACAAAGTACAGATACTTCAAAAATGTACTTCAGTACAGTGATGAAGTAAAACAGAAAAGGGCTGTGGCCTTCCATTTGCCAAAAATTTCAACACACATAAGGTTCTTTTAGTTTTGGATCCAACTGTCTACAGGTGGGAATTCAAAAATCCATGACTTTTTGTACTTTTTGATTTGTACTTTTAACAAAACCCCTGGAGCTGTCAAAAGTCTGCCGGATGATTCAAAATGACACATTTTGCATCATCCCGCAAACTTTTGCTGACAAATAAACAGGGATATCTGAGTGCAGGTAACATGGAGAAAGAGTACACATTGTGTGTTTTCATATACTAACATATTAGCAATACAACGTTGGTTGAAAATTGCCAAACTTATCCTTTAACTATCTATTGAACTATTAAACTGTTGCATAAAAGAAAGTCATAAACACTTGCACATATGTGACCCTGGATCACAAAACCAGTCTTAATTCGCTGGGGTATATTTGTAGGAATAGCCAAAAATACATTGTATGGATCTCGGCCAAATATTGTCCTGTCCTAACAAACCATACATCAATGGAAAGCTTATTTATTCAGCTTGCAGATGATGTATAAATCTCAAATTCGAAAAATTGACCCTTATGACTGGTTTTGTGGTCCAGGGTCACATATGATATTTGTTCATTATTGTACAAATTTGAAATACTTTAATCTGTATCCTTAGATATATGAAAAATAAATCAATTTTGCATACACTATAAGCCGATACATGTAAATCCCAGCAACAAGTACTTCTGATTTTCTTGGTTGACCCTCTGTGCAGCTAATTTGAAACACAAGAGCAAAGCTGTCTAATCCTATATTCTCTGAGACAGTCTAATTTAGCTTTTGACTCAACCAGAGACTGACTGAATTCACTGAGTATTGCATCATGATTGACGATGCTCTTTCATCAGCATTATCTTAAAAACTTTAGCTGTCAGCAAAACCACACCGATCTCATTGATGCAACACAGCAGCATCCTTCAATCAAACAACAAAACGCAAAAAGCTTCTGAATCCAGTACATCAAAGCATCATATTTCACATCTCTTCAGCTTGACCATGTATAATTGTCCGGTGCGGCCCACAGGTTTGACAGGCTGATGGAATTATGCTTGACAGGTTTGAGGACCCTGTTGAACGCTGGTCTGTAGTGTCAGTGACAGCACGTCTAAAAAGGAGCATCTCTCCTCATGGACAGATCATTTTATTTATATAACCTAATAATATTCATCATGTCTAATGGACATGATTAATTTGAAATGTTCCAGGAAGTGAAGTGTGCAAAGAGGAACTAATAGCCTCTTAAACAGAAGCCTTTATGATGTGAAATCTATTCATTTCTCTCCTCATTAGGTAAATTAGATGTATATGGTCCACTGAACATGTGAGTGCTCCGGGTCTATGTTTGTATATTTAAAAATAAAGAATGTTGGAGAGAGAAAGGAAGACACTTTTGGTTGTTTCAGTTCTCAGTCCCACGCTCCTATAAGACTTGGACCCCCCCAAGAAAAACTAAAAAATAAATAAATGTGCTTCAATGATTTGCTAAATATTGTCAAGTTATTGCTCTTCTTAACTTTTATCTTGTTTAGATGATGAATTTTTAATTTCTTATTTATGTATTTTTATTTTTCATCAGTGAAACACACGTGAGAATAGACAGGAGTGAGAGAGGGGTGGGTTTGATTGGGACTTAACCCAGATCTTTTTAATGAAAAAAAGTAATTGCTCATAATTTTGAGTTATGCGGTATGTTACCCCATGCTTACCTTTGTACTAAACATTTAAAACAAACTAGCGGTTAAATTTGACACTTATTATAAAACAACATAAAAGTTAAAGGGTTATTTGTTCACCTAAAAATGAAAATGTTAATCTTTTACTCGCCCTCATGTTGTTCCAAACCCATGAGACTTTCTTTCATCTTCAAAACATAAATGAAGATATTTTAATGAAGCCTGAGAGATTTCTGTCCCTCCTTTGAAAGTGTCATGCAAGCACGTTTGAGCTTCAGCAAGAACCAGTGAAGTTCTTGCATGTCAAGCATTTAAGGTTCAGCTTCTGTTTAACATATTTGATGAGCTTTATGCCTTTATGCTTTATGCCTTGATCAGTGTTTATATGTTAAACAGCCAAGTTCAAAATTTGATTGTCATAGTTTTTGGTGAATGGACTTTCAATGGAGAGACAGACATTTCAGACAGCATGTTTATTCTGTGCCTCTTGCTCTCGTCACTAAGCGTTTCCATTTCAGTCTACTCAGAACAGTTCTCTAATCGTTCCCTGGGGATGTTTGCAGTGGCACTTAGCAGTCCACAGTTGCCAGCAGAATGAATAATGGTCCAGTTATCCAGACATCATTAATGTTTTAATAATTTTCAAAGACAGATGAGTATATCACACACATGAGCTCCCAGAGTGCATTCTGAATGTTTCACCCAAATGGCACCTAAAATTCAGATGACTAGTCTCTGTTATTTATTGATCCCTCTCTCTTCTTCCATCTTTCTTTCTGGCTCTCCATCTATTTTCTCACCATGTTTAGGTTGGAGCCGGAAACAAGACCGCTGTCAGCGGGAAGACTTGTACCCTCTGGTGGAGTCCGAGCCCTGTCCGTGTGAGGAGTTTGTTTCTCAGCCATATGGTAATTGGACGTCTTGTATCCTATCGGAGACCCCAGCACAAGGATCCCTCCAGGGATGGAGGGGTCAGCAAGAGGCGCGTGACTGCGGTCAGGGATTGCGTTATCGTGCTGTGGTCTGTCTGGACCACGAAGCCCACCTGGTTAGCCCAGACCGCTGCAGTGAATCAGGTTCGTCTACTCATTTCTACCTCCTTTTTCTCTCGTTCTCTCTCTCAGTAAAGAGCCAAGTAATTTTTCCTCCGCTGGGAAGGCAAGCAGTCATTAGTCATATAGGAAGCTGTGGGGTGCCCTGAACTGTCAGTGTAAATTAGACTGAGGTCTCAGCATCGGCACCAGGTGTTTCCACTAACGTTGTTAGCGTGATGTTGAATGGCAGGGGCTCGGCCGCTCTGATTGCTCGACATGCTCTTTCGCAGGTCTGGTGGAGGAGGTCTGCCACATACCCTGCCCTCTGGACTGCAAGCTGAGCGACTGGTCGCCGTGGTCGGCCTGCAGCGCCTCCTGTGGTAGCGGGCTGAAAATCAGGTCCAAATGGCTACGGGAGAAGTCATTCAACGGCGGGCGGCCATGCCCCAAACTAGACCTGAAGAATCAGGTGAGATGTGCGGTCCCAGTAGGGAAATAGTATCTCTGTGGGCTTCCACCACCATATGGTGGATCATCAGTGAGAAGCGAGTAATGAGAATCATTAGGGTCTATGATCGCAGGCATCATGATTCAGATAATCGCTCATGTAAACTGTTTCATTTAGGGCCTTTAACACATCTGTTTTTATTGAATGCCTGAAATATCCCCAACGGAATATATTTAAGCCGCCTAGAGAAACATTTAGCATTTTCAGCACGGTTAACATTCAACTCATTACCATTTCACCGGTTAATGCATGCCTCTTCATTAAGTGCAGTTTACCGAATGTACTTTAGCCTCGAAGCTAAAATATGAACAAACACAATCTCCTCATCCTTTAAATAGTTCATCTCTCACAGCGAGACAACACAAAGGTGCTAACAAGTGTCCATGTAAATACTGTTCCTGATTGCTGTAGATTTGTGCTCTTTGCAGAAAAACATGCCCATTAGCGCAGACTATTTTTTTGTGATCTCTCCTCTCCTCCTTTCACTGTCAGCTAGTTGAGACAGTTTGTACAAGTGTGTTAAACGCTGTCTACCAGTCTTTATCTCGCTAAAGCACACATATGGGTCGCATATTTTTCGATCTTGGTGATAGAAATGCTTATTTGGTCATTAATGATGTGCTTTATGCATGAGTAAGGGCATTGTTTGAGTCTGAATTAGACATCACCGCATCTGCAGAAAACGAAATAATAGCATAAAGAAGGTACATTCGTCTATGAGTACATTTGCGACAGCTTGTTCCCAGATGGGTCTTGCTCTTATAAATGTGCTGTGTGTGCTGGAATGGGCTGCAGAGGACACACTGGTTTCTAGAGGTCAGTATGCAGATGAGGCAATGTGCGTGAAAAATATTCAAATGCATTCTTTTGCTGCTGTGTGTACAGATGGTTAAGTGCCTACTAACAACTTTTATGGACCCACTGTTTAACAGGACTCAAAATACCCCTTTGCTAAAGGCAGAGTTTGCCTTGGCTAATGCCCCCTCCAATCTTTTGGGGAGATGAACTCTCACTGTTAACATTTTGCAAACGACCGCTCTGTGGTCTTGGCAGAGAGGCTGTGCAGCTGGCGGTTTTTGAAGCGGCCCACACTGCAAAGGTGTGGAGATTGAGATTTTTTTCATAAGTATAGTAGAAAGTCACCACCAAAGCCACAGTGGATTTGTGTGTGTGAATGTGTTTGAGTTTGAGAGAGACCCTGATGAAAATTGTGTCACTCTGAGGATGCCCTCTTATAGCTCAGAAGCCTTAATGGAGTTCTCAGAAGGGTTTGATGGGAAATGTTGGAGTTCATATTGAAATCTCAGAATTTTGAATGCAGTCTTTGGTATCTTGATATATCTGAGCACATTTATTGGTTGAAACTGTTCTGATACTGAAACATTAGAGAAGACGAAATTTTTTTCTTTACACTTTCATGCATTTGGCAGAAGCTTTTATGCGAAGTGACAGCATTCAATATAACATTTCATCAGTTCATGCATTCCTTGGGAATCGAACCCATAACCTTGGTGTTGCAGCACAACTCTCCACTTGCTCTTTATTTAATCTGAATAGTGATACAATTGAATAGTGTCAAAAATTGAAAAAAAAAAATTTGCTGAAAGTAATTTTCAGATGCAACGGGGGAAAAAACGGGATAAACACAAACATGAAACTTGTAAATAAAATAATCTGATATATAGCCTATGTACAATTTAATAACATATAGCCTAGTTTGATATATGAATTGGGTGTTCGTCAAAGATTGCATGCAGTCGGAGATTCCCGTGTTTACAGCTCCGTAAAAGAACCTACTGGAAGCTCTGTAGTTTTGAGGTATAGGCCTATAGATAAAAATATTAAAATTACAAACACACAATAAAAACTATTAGCTTTATTTGGTAAAATAGGCTTTGTAGTTCACGCGCGTTCCAGTATCGACAGAAAAATATCATAATGAGCAAAAATATTCCACAGTAGACCGGTGCTCACGCCGAACGGCATGGTGAACAGCTGCGCTGTTTCCAATGAATGCAGTAGCTTAGTGTATGCGTGAGGCGCCGGCGCGATCAAACAGCTGAAACATAAAATAGACTACTTCCTCATTTTTGGTCATACAGTAAAGGCATAATTCGAAACTGCAAAGTGCAAAGTGTTTGCAGTTTGAAAATTCAAGAATAATAGCAAAGTTAATAAGAATTCTTTCTAAATGCAGCACCGTTCTTATTTCGCTCTGCATAACCTGAAGGAAAAAAAAATTTTTTTGCTAAGAACGAACCGAAATGAAAACATTTCGCTTTTAATCTGTGCCAGGGCAGTCACCGACTAAAATCAGGGCGCCCACTACGGAGACGGCACCAGAGGTGAGGGGGCACAGTGGGCACAGTGACCGGGCCGGGCCCCCTCAGCCCCCCCCCCGTGGCACCGACGCTGCATGTGTTACATGACATTTTTGTTTAAAATAACCTTTCACTATTTGTGGCATCCACATGTTATGTGTGTGCAAAAAATTATTATCATTATAAATGAATCAGTATTAATGTGAGAATAAACGTTTTAATGCACAACTGGGAAGCCTTAATTTGCAATTGTGCAGAAATTCTGTCCACATTATGCTTCTCTAGACTCAAACATCACCTCTTTTTCTTTTTAGATGTTCAGCACATTGTCCGTCTCCAGAAAATGTTTAATGGCTAAATGTTGTACATCCCTAAATCGAATCCCTTCTAGGACATTGACTGACAAACCTTTGACCTCCAAATGTGATAATAACATGTTGTGCTTGATATTAAAGACAAACAATTTATAAATGTTAACATTTATTATCATTTTATGTGTCATACATTTATTTTATTCTCTGATTCCTAGGGATTTTCTATTCTAAGGGCTGGAGAGTAAGTCAGGGAGTATAAGAAAAGCAGAGTGAGTGTCTTTGTGTTGAAACTACTGGTCCAAGAAGAATCGAAAACCTTATTAGTGGAGTTTATGGATCAGAGAGGCATGCTGAAAGCATTCAAAGTGTAATTCAAGACTGGCAAACATTTTCCTAAAAAATCAGGTTGTGCACTATCAACACTTTAATTGACATTTCAGTATTGTCACATCAAATGCATTCTTTTGCAGCAGATCAGATCACATGTCTGTAGGTGGCTTTGATGTCGTATTCTCTTTAAGTAAATTGTTTGGAGCGGGACTAGGTAAGGAAACTTTGTTAACATGCAGCGTTGGCTTGTTATGTGTCTTTGATAATCTGTCTCTGGCTGTCTGGCCCCTACCTTTAACAAGCAATCCGCACTTTCCCCAGTGCGGCTTTCTGCCGTGAGTCAAAGAGCAGGGCAGCGCTCGGTATTCATTCATTATTTAGACTTTCAGGTATTACAGGCTCGGAGAGGCCTGTCACAATCACTAGAGTTCCTGCTCCCTTCCGGACTATTAAACAGCTGACCATCTTCAAGACCAGAGCTGTCTTTCCACCACTTATCTATTGATGGGCTGTCTGACATGCTCACCCTATAAGGACATAACACGGGTGTAGGGCTGCAGCGCCTTCTTCCTGTCACCCATAGCTTTTAGCGAGAACCCAACACTCTAGTTTTCCTTTCTCCTTCCTGGGAGGATAACTTATATAAGCAGTGTTACAGCTTACCACACGTCAATCGAAGAGCATTCCATCTCATTATCCCGATAAATGCTGATGATTCTGACTGTCTTTGCCCTGTAATTGTCTGCCATCAGCCGTGCTAAATGGGAGACGGGATGATGCGCAACCTTCTCCAGATGTTTCCTCTTGCACCATTCCCCACAGTGAGTCACTCGACAAGAGATGAGATTGATATTCTTATCTCGCCTCCTCATGCTGTACAGATGATCAGCCACTGTGACGGAAGCGGGAGGAGGTTGTGCATGAAGGGATTGTGCACATCCCTATGCTGTGTCTTACTATTGATCTGTAAATTGAACTGTGCAGGAACTGGCTACATTAGTGCCACATGCTCCTGATTCTGAAAAAACACCTTAAACAAGAGTCTGATGGGTTTAGCTATTGTTTTATAGGGATGCCATCATGTGTTAAAGGGATAGTTCACCCAAAAAGGAAAATTCTGTCATTAATTACACACCCTCATTGCGTTCATTCATCTTTGAAACACAAATTAAGATATTTGTGATGAAATCCGAGAGCTTTCTGCCACTACGGAGCACCAGAGGTGAGGGGGCACAGCGACCGAAGTAGCCGGGCCGGGCCCCCTCAGCCCCCCCCCGTGGCGCCGACGCTGCATGTGTTACATGACATTTTTGTTTAAAATAACCTTTCACTATTTGTGGCATCCACATGTTATGTGTGTGCAAAAAATTATTATCATTATAAATGAATCAGTATTAATGTGAGAATAAACGTTTTAATGCACAACTGGGAAGCCTTAATTTGCAATTGTGCAGAAATTCTGTCCACATTATGCTTCTCTAGACTCAAACATCACCTCTTTTTCTTTTTAGATGTTCAGCACATTGTCCGTCTCCAGAAAATGTTTAATGGCTAAATGTTGTACATCCCTAAATCGAATCCCTTCTAGGACATTGACTGACAAACCTTTGACCTCCAAATGTGATAATAACATGTTGTGCTTGATATTAAAGACAAACAATTTATAAATGTTAACATTTATTATCATTTTATGTGTCATACATTTATTTTATTCTCTGATTCCTAGGGATTTTCTATTCTAAGGGCTGGAGAGTAAGTCAGGGAGTATAAGAAAAGCAGAGTGAGTGTCTTTGTGTTGAAACTACTGGTCCAAGAAGAATCGAAAACCTTATTAGTGGAGTTTATGGATCAGAGAGGCATGCTGAAAGCATTCAAAGTGTAATTCAAGACTGGCAAACATTTTCCTAAAAAATCAGGTTGTGCACTATCAACACTTTAATTGACATTTCAGTATTGTCACATCAAATGCATTCTTTTGCAGCAGATCAGATCACATGTCTGTAGGTGGCTTTGATGTCGTATTCTCTTTAAGTAAATTGTTTGGAGCGGGACTAGGTAAGGAAACTTTGTTAACATGCAGCGTTGGCTTGTTATGTGTCTTTGATAATCTGTCTCTGGCTGTCTAGCCTCTACCTTTAACAAGCAATCCTCACTTTCCCCAGTGCGGCTTTCTGCCGTGAGTCAAAGAGCAGGGCAGCGCTCGGTATTCATTCATTATTTAGACTTTCAGGTATTACAGGCTCGGAGAGGCCTGTCACAATCACTAGAGTTCCTGCTCCCTTCCGGACTATTAAACAGCTGACCATCTTCAAGACCAGAGCTGTCTTTCCACCACTTATCTATTGATCGGCTGTCTGAGATGCTCGCCCTATAAGGACATAACACAGGAGTAGGGCTGCAGCGCCTTCTTCCCATTGCTCACAGCTGTTAGTGAGAACCCAACGCTCTACTTTTCCGTCATTTTCTTTCTCCTTCCTGGAAATACAACTTATTTAAGCAGTAATACAGCTTACCATGCATCAATTGAAGACATGCAGTGTTCTATCTCATTATGCCAATAAATGCTGATGATTCTGACCGTCTTTGCCCTGTGACTGTCTGCAGTCAGCCGCGCCGATGGGAGACGGGATGATGCGCGACCTTCTCCAGATGTTTCCTCTTGCACCGTTCCCCACAGTGAGTCACTCGACGGAGATGAGATTAATATTCTTATCTCACCTCCTCTTGCTGTACAGATGATCAGCCACTGTGACGGGAGTGGGAGGAGTTTGTGCGTGAAGGGACGTCGTTCCTATGCTGCATCTTACTACTGATCTGAAAATTGAACTGAACGGGAACTGGCCACATTAGTGCCACACGCTCCTGATTCTGAATAACCACCTTTAAAAAGAATTTGATTGGTTTAGCAGTTGTTTTATGTCACAATGTATTTACTCACATGTCACACATTATTTTCATGGAACACAAAAGGAGTTCTTTAGCAGAATGTATAGGCTGCTCTTTTCCAAATAATGAAAGTAGATGGACTTTTGAACATAAGATAGAAGGGAGGAAGGATGGATATTTACTTGTGTTTTCTCTTGAATTTATTGTAGATTATTACATTATGTGGCATTAGAAGCCTGATTGGGAGCCTTAGTACTTGAGTACTAACTCAAAGAAAACGATTCAAATCTCTGTTTAGTCATTGACTGACCATGCCGCTGGGCAGCTGTCTTTGGTTTCGAACAGCAATTTCATTGGTTTGTTTAGATGCTTGAACAAGATTTGAGAGCACTTCTGTAAAATTGATATTTCTTGCTCTGCTTATAAATGACTTCATGTACTTCATTACAGTGCCGTGCATAGCAGTATGAACCTCACATACTGTATATGACTTGTACTCATTTGTGTGGAATAGTCCATGTTTCTGAATTGCTAGTGACATGTAATTTTCTGGCTCTCACTTTAATGTGTAGGATCCTCATTACTAAGTGTGGGAAATGGTGATGTTTCTATCAGATGCAACGGATGCAGTTCTCCTCAGGGCTGGTGCAGTCTCCGCCGCAGTTTGAAGTCTGTTTTACCCGCAGCGGAGGGCTCTCTGCTAGATTCGCTGTGTAAAGAGCATTCTTCTTGCCCACCTCCAGAGCTGGGTACCATATGGTAGCCATCATGTGCGCTGAGGCAGACTGTTCTGCTGATGAGATGAGCCTATGTTCACAAGGCTTGCATAATTTAACAATCTCTGTAAATCTGTGCTTAGAAACCAATCTCCCTATAAAACATTTCTGCCTCTCCCACAGCTTCTAAATGAAGCACGTCTTTAGCTCAGAAGTAGACTTTTAGAAACCATCTTGTCATGCTTTTGTATGCTGTGAGTGCTCTGCAAGATTATATGCACTACAGCGTAGGGAAATATGATGAAAGTCTGTTGTTAAACCTCACAAAGACATTATACTTCTGTGAACACAGATTTTTATCGTATTACAGCATGTTACAATTATCATTAGATTAGTTTACAAAGCTACCTATTGTTGGCAACATGGTGCAGTGCAGAGTCATTTTACGATCTTTCGTTATTGTTTCATGTGCGTTTCCCAAAAATGCACTTAACACAATCGCACGTAGCCATGCTTTAAGTGCTACTTAGGAGTCGCTATCCGTTTGTCAAGTGCTGAAATGTCACCTTATAGAATGGCTCATAATTGTAGTAGCCTACACGCTCGTTTATTGAAATGTTAACCTAATGCTGAGTTCCAGACAACTCGGATATAATAACTATTATATTATATTATATTATATTATATTATATTATATTATA
>NW_015656594.1:190365-217116 GCF_001515625.1 Sinocyclocheilus rhinocerous
TCTTCTTACGATGCACTTAGGGCTTTACGATTACTCCAGAGCACTCGTAGATCTACGATGATTTTCAAGTGCTACTTATACGATGCTTTTGGGAAACAGACCGTAATATTAAGATCAGTCGTACGATCGTTTTTACGAACTTCTTAGGCTTACGAAGCTTTTGGGAAACGCAGCCCAGGTTCTTAATATTGAACTGTGTTGCTTATGCAGATAATTATCTGTTTTGTGTTGTCCTTCTCTCTTATTTACAATATAAATAGTAGTAAAATTGAAACTTTAATATAAATTAAATGATTTTCAGTCATTTTTTTCACAGAAGAAATGGAAGCATGTTTTCTTCCTTTCCTTTGAAATATTATAGAACAGTACAAATATTATTAGAGACAATTTTGAAATGGCACCTATAGAAATTAGCGTTGTATTATATAAATATGCGGTAGCACTTTACAATAAGGTTTCATTAGTTAATGTTAGTTAATGTATTATAACATGAACAAACAATGAACAATACATTTATTGCTATATTTATTCATCTTTGTTAATTAAAATACAGTCATTCATTGTTAGTTCATGTTCATTCACAGTGCATTAACTAATGTTAAACACAACTTTAGATTTTAATAATGCATTAGTAAATGTTGAAATTAACATTAACTAAGATTAATAAATGCTAGAAGTGTTGTTCATTCTTAGTTCATGTTAACTAAAGCAGTTAACTAACGTTAACTAATTAACCTTATTGTAAAGTGTTACCAAATATGCTTATGCTTAAATATGTATTTCATTGTATTTAATAAACTAACTTTTATTTTTTTGGACAATGAACACTACATTTACCAGAATTTTATGAGAGAGAAAAAAACTATTTAGATCAAATAAAAACAGCTTTGGTGAGCAAAAGAGACTTTAAAACAAAAAATTTGAATGGTAGTGTATAGGGGTGTGACGAGATCTCGTGGCACGAGATCTTGCGAGATCCGATGTTGTAGTGTTCATTGTCCAAAAAAATAAAAGTTAGTTTATTAAATACAATGAAATACATATTTAAGCATAAGCATATTTGGTAACACTTTACAATAAGGTTCCATTAGTTAATGTATTACCTAGCGTGAACAAACAATGAACAATACATTTATTGCTATATTTATTCATCTTTGTTAATTAAAATACAGTCATTCATTGTTAGTTCATGTTCATTCACAGTGCATTAACTAATGTTAAGCACAACTTTAGATTTTAATAATGCATTAGTAAATGTTGAAATTAACATTAACTAAGATTAATAAATGCTAGAAGTGTTGTTCATTCTTAGTTCATGTTAACTAAAGCAGTTAACTAACGTTAACTAATTAACCTTATTGTAAAGTGTTACCAAATATGCTTATGCTTAAATATGTATTTCATTGTATTTAATAAACTAACTTTTATTTTTTTGGACAATGAACACTACATTTACCAGAATTTTATGAGAGAGAAAAAAACTATTTAGATCAAATAAAAACAGCTTTGGTGAGCAAAAGAGACTTTAAAACAAAAAATTTGAATGGTAGTGTATAGGGGTGTGACGAGATCTCGTGGCACGAGATCTTGCGAGATCCGATGTACGGAATTTGTCAAATTTTGAATTAATTAATCAAAAGTAGGTCATTACACTTAAATCAAATCACGATATGGACTAGTATCTGTACATATTAAGCAGCAAAAGTCGATTTAAATATGAATCCTCCATGTTCTGCGTGTCTCTGTTAATGAATGGCGCAGGCGCGCGGTTTCATTTACTACACACACACTGAAGAGCGCCTGACACTCGCGGTGATTTCAGCGTCTGTCTTCTCACTAAATGAGGACGTAAACACATAAACAACATCTCCAGAACTGCTCTGAGAGTTACTTCATGAACATTTTAGCGTTTGATTTGAGTAAAACTAGCGTCATATCACATACACAGAACTGTAAAAGTATTCACGGCAAAGCACGGCAACCCGTCAAAATAAAGGTCCGGTTTGATTTGAAGACATTGTGCCTATAACTATTTTTCAGTAGAATGTACATAGCCTACTACTACTACTACTACTACTAGTACTACTACTACTAAAATGAAACAAACATTATTTTTTTAAGGAATAATCAAACAAAGCATTTCTTCCATGTTTTAATTTTAATAGTAAATCCCATTTGTTTGCCAAAAAAATCTTGTTTGCTTAATTTTCAATAAATAAAAGATAAATGATAAATTAAATTAACATTTTATGCCTTCATTTGATAACCAGAAAAATGTAAATACACAACACGGAATTTCTGAGGGGTGTGTTTATTATATATATTTTTTATATAAGTGGAATTCAGTTTACTAAATAATGGACTGCTTCACTTCCACTTTAAAGGGATATTTATGTTGTTTTTTTATTTATTTTTATTTATACTATTTATAATTTTTGTGCAATTACTTGCCTGTCAGTTGAGTTTGTGGCAAAACATTTTGCAGTGTTTACATGTTGTTTATTACTGCATAAAATGTATTAAAATAGATGTTTAATTTCATAAAGTACAAGTTGATTTCAAAATGCACCTACTTTTTTGCATTTTGTGTTTTTCAGTTGAATAAAAGACTATTTTTCCCTATATATTTCATCATTGAGGATTTCTTTAAAAAAGTCTCGTCTCGTTCTCGTGAACCCAGTCTCATGTCTCGTCTCGTGGGATAAGTGTCTCGTCACACCCCTAGTAGTGTAGATAAATTATTTAATATATATGTATATTATAATGTGGTGGACATTTATTGATGCTGTTAAATTCAGAGTTAAAACTTGTTTTAATGACTTGTTTTGATCTTTTTTTGATTGGGGGTTCATATAAAGGAAGGCTCTAGAGACTGACTGGTTAAAAGTGTGTGACATTGTCTTTTGTTAACTGGAAACGAGACTGGAAATAAGCAGGTGAAAGCTGCTCTCCCCCTCACTGCCGCCTCCATAATTGGTGCAGAGTTCAGCCACTTACAGATAACGATATGTGTCACAGTTTTCAAGTGCATTTCGGGCAAAATATGTTGCTGCTTCCTTGTTATGGCCATAACTGCAGTGCTCTGCCCCCATGCTGAAACAATCACAGCTTCCTTTATTGAATACAACAAAATCAATACATTTTTCATTTAGGTTTTTTGTGTATCTGGCATTTCCAACTGTGGGAAAATGTACTGTATTTGTGCCGAATGACTAGGCGAAAGAGATGTTATGCTTTGATACTCCCTGTCAAATTGTTGACTTGGAGGTTTGTTTAACAGAGAGGTCTTTGGAGATTGATGTTTTGATTTGGGCAAAAGCTGCTTCACTTCATTAATGAGCGGCCCACAGCGTTTCTCAGCATCTCTCTCACACACTCTCTCAAATGTGTTTGATGCCAGAGGAGCTGTTTTTTATCCTATGAGCTTGAATTGCGCTTAGACTCATTTATAATCAGAGAACATTTCAACAAGAGGAGGCGTAAAAGAGTGAAAGATTCTTTGCTCACAGTGACAATGCTAGCATTAGATTAGCGTCATCGAATATTTATTTATCGCCACACAACCAAGGCAGGTGGAATTTGTTTCTGTGATTTTTCGCATGAAGGAGCTTTATAATAAACGTAGAAAGCTATCCGTTTGCATTCCCATCATCTCAGCGGCACTGTAAAAGTAATCCAAACAACTTCAGTTTGATTCAAGTCCTCTGAAGCAATTTGATCAGTTTGTATGATACACACAGTGAAACTTAAGTAGTTATTCACTCTTAAATCAAATCTAATTATTAATCAACTCTGTATACAGAACCCAAATTCAAATGCAATGACGTCAAACCTCTGGAGTTCATGACGTTAAGTCACATGACCTGGGTGGAATTATTTCACATGGTGTAGAATGGTGTAAATTGGAAAATTGAGAAAATATTTGCGAACAATCCATTAATAGACACCAGAAAGCATTCCAATCTACAGCAGACCTGATTAAAGCTGGAAACCTCGAAAAGGCAGGTTGAGAAGATGAGTGATCTGTTGACAGCCTTCAGTTAAACTTCAGTAACTTCAGTTAAAAGTTGTAAAAACCCATATGGGGTTCGCACTCTTGTTCCTCCTCTGATAATCTTCTGTATCACACAGTCGTTCTGAATATGCATATTGTTTGGTCCCCGGTGGTGTGGTGCTCAATTTGCTCTTGGAGTCTTTCCAGCTTTGTGAAAGTTCTCCTGCAGTCCAGATGGCCTGGAGCATTTAGCTATGATACAAAGGTTAGCCATCACTTTATCAACTAATTACAATAACGAAACAAGAACTGCGTGATGATATAAATAATAAATGGTCACTTGTCATCTGATAGCTATGGAATCCCCTTGTTGGGGAAAAAAGGTCAGAAATGTAACTCTTGAGTGTTAATCCAATGAAAGCTTTAGCATTAGAATGAATAGCTGCTTAGTGTTTGAATCTGCAATGAATGAAGGACTAATATAGAGGTATGAGAGATATTAATCGTCGCTTAAAAATGTGTGTGTGTGTGTGTGTGTGCGTGCGTGCGCGCGGAGTCTTTTAAATGATTGAATTAGTAGTAAAATTGTGCGTTTATAAAAACTCCACAGTTTCAGAGAATTTATTGTGTTGAGAACGGGAAAGAAAGAATAATCTGCCACACTGAAATGATTCCTGTCAAGACAATTTTGTTTATATCTGATCATTCAGTAGAGTTTAAAGGAATCGTTCATCATTACTCACCCTCATTTAGTTACAAACCCTTATGACAAAAATATTACATGATTATGGATCATGTGGAGATTTATTTAAATATGTGCCTGCCAGATGATGATGGTATTTCCTCATTCTACTTAAGCTAATCTACTTAACATCTTAAAGAGTTTTTCATTTCCAATAAACTACTGTTCAAAAGTTTGGGGTTGATGAGATTTTTTAAAAATATTTTAAAAGAAATATTTCATGCTCAATCATTTATTTGATTAAAAATGCAGTAGAATATATTTTTAAAATGTAATTTATTCCTGTGATTGAAAGCTGAATTTTCAGCAGTCATTACTTCAGAATCACATGTAGTCAATATTACTCAAGCTATATTTCAACCCTTCAGAAGCCGTAATACCTTTGTGCAAGGAACAGAAGGAAATTAAGTTTCTCTGGACTGAAAATCTTGCCATCTGCCATTACTCTCAAGTCTCTCACACTTCTACAAAAATCATTGAAAAAAAGGACTTTAAGGTGAGTAAATGTTGGTGCATTTGTAAAACAAAACAAAAAACGTTGTCCCATTCCATTGAAGTTTTCTCAGATCTTTTATTGGCAGCTGTCAGATAAAATCACATATAGTCTGGGATGTCCTAAAACATTGTTTTGGAGCTTCAGTGTGAGCACACTAGATCTGCCCTTTAGCCCACCAGTACTTCCTGAAATCTCATCCTTTTATTTTGTCTCCCGTTTTTTTCTGGTATCAGCGTTTCAATATCAGAACATCATCTTAAGTGTATTAGAAACCATCACCGTGGTAGCATTTATCTCCCTGTGTTTCAGTGTACCCCGATTGTTTTGTCTGATTCCAGGGGCCAGTAGACAGTAATGGCCCAATCTGTTTAAAGTTTCAGTCAGGCTGTGACACTTAAAGAGATTTATAGAGTCGAGAGTTGCCTGCTAGGCTTACCACTGCTGTCTCTGCTGCTCGTGTAAATGCTGCTCTCATGTTAGGGCTCTGTGTGTTGAATGGAGGTGTGCATATATAACATGCACTGTGGATGCCCTCAGTGTTTGCTTTGTGCTCTTTTAGTACTGCTTTGACCCACTATGCACAACAATTATAGCCCTCTTTTATAAGTATCTTGTTGTTAGTCAAAATATGCTGTATGAATAATATGATATCAGAACTTTGCAGAATACAATATCTTGCAGTATTATATTAAAAATAGCCTACATATGCTGTCTGTACATTCCATAAAATATTTTTAAAAATCATTGAATGTTTAAATATTTTCATTTAAACTGTTTTTCATTAGTGAATATCAAAATATATATCAATATGAAGACTCTTGAAAATTTATAAATATTTTACAAGTATATTTCATGTTTACAGTGGCCTGAAACAACATTTGGACACTTACAAATTAATGTTTTTGCATTAGATGCAAAATATCAAACTAAGAGTCATCTACAAACAAATGTTCCTTTTCTCAAAAATATCTTCACCTTTCTGAGCCATTTTTTGCATTGACTGGTCCTGAGCAGGCCCGTAACCAGCTATGAGGCAACCGAGGTCCGGACCTCGGTAAATTTTTCATGTTCAAAAATAAAATTTGTTATTTGACTAATTTGCTGTTAAACTCCTCATACTCCTCCCGCATGACATGTATAATTCAGTTTAGACAGTTTGCAAGAATGTTTAGCGTCCCTGTTCTGAAAATGATCGCTGCGAGACGCTGGCGGAGTGAACGAGGCTTGAGAGAGTTGTGAGTGAGGGCGCGGGCTCAGTCTCCGTGTTACCAGATCCAGCTGTTATAAGCATTTTTAGACTTGTCTTTTCCACTTAATTTAACACTTTAGAAAGTTAATAAAGTAGGAAGTTGCAGTTTAGAGTCAGCTATATCTTTATCTTATCTTATTTGCAAAAGATTGGAAATAATTTTGGTTTATTTTTATTTATTTTTAGTTTTTTGTTCCGAGAGTTGCCTGCTAGGCTTACCACTGCTGTCTCTGCTGCTCGTGTAAATGCTGCTCTCATGTTAGGGCTCTGTGTGTTGAATGGAGGTGTGCATATATAACATGCACTGTGGATGCCCTCAGTGTTTGCTTTGTGCTCTTTTAGTACTGCTTTGACCCACTATGCACAACAATTATAGCCCTCTTTTATAAGTATCTTGTTGTTAGTCAAAATATGCTGTATGAATAATATGATATCAGAACTTTGCAGAATACAATATCTTGCAGTATTATATTAAAAATAGCCTACATATGCTGTCTGTACATTCCATAAAATATTTTTAAAAATCATTGAATGTTTAAATATTTTCATTTAAACTGTTTTTCATTAGTGAATATCAAAATATATATCAATATGAAGACTCTTGAAAATTTATAAATATTTTACAAGTATATTTCATGTTTACAGTGGCCTGAAACAACATTTGGACACTTACAAATTAATGTTTTTGCATTAGATGCAAAATATCAAACTAAGAGTCATCTACAAACAAATGTTCCTTTTCTCAAAAATATCTTCACCTTTCTGAGCCATTTTTTGCATTGACTGGTCCTGAGCAGGCCCGTAACCAGCTATGAGGCAACCGAGGTCCGGACCTCGGTAAATTTTTCATGTTCAAAAATAAAATTTGTTATTTGACTAATTTGCTGTTAAACTCCTCATACTCCTCCCGCATGACATGTATAATTCAGTTTAGACAGTTTGCAAGAATGTTTAGCGTCCCTGTTCTGAAAATGATCGCTGCGAGACGCTGGCGGAGTGAACGAGGCTTGAGAGAGTTGTGAGTGAGGGCGCGGGCTCAGTCTCCGTGTTACCAGATCCAGCTGTTATAAGCATTTTTAGACTTGTTCAAAAATAAAATTTGTTATTTGACTAATTTGCTGTTAAACTTCTCATACTCCTCCCGCATGACATGTATAATTCAGTTTAGATAGTTTGCAAGAATGTTTAGCGTCCCTGTTCTGAAAATGATCGCTGCGAGACGCTGGCGGAGTGAACGAGGCTTGAGAGAGTTGTGAGTGAGGGCGCGGGCTCAGTCTCCGTGTTACCAGATCCAGCTGTTATAAGCATTTTTAGACTTGTCTTTTCCACTTAATTTAACACTTTAGAAAGTTAATAAAGTAGGAAGTTGCAGTTTAGAGTCAGCTATATCTTTATCTTATCTTATTTGCAAAAGATTGGAAATAATTTTGGTTTATTTTTATTTATTTTTAGTTTTTTGTTCGTTTTAGTATCAGTATCTGGCAACACTGCATCGCCGGCACTTAAACTGAAAGCAATCATGGTCTTGAGGTGATTTGATCATCAATTTCACATCGTGAAATATGAAAGTGTCCCAATATATTTATTGTAATTTTAAACAGTATGATAACTTTTAAGTTTAAAAACTTTTAAGTTTAAAGTTTTGGTCAGCTTTCCTCTAGTGTAAAATACTAATTATTTTCTAGACTTTTGAATATTTATGCAATTTAGAAAGTTAATTACATTTTCAATCTGGCAGCTTACAGTGGTCATTACTGTCTTCATCTTCATCCTTCATAATTACACACGCACACAAAGCCAGAAAATCTGCATTAAATTTCTTCTGTACTTTTATAATCTGTTGAAGGGAGTTACTTAGTTAGTCCAGAAAGCAACAGGCTATTGCACAGGAGAAGCTAAAGCTCAAAACTAATATATGTATATATATCATTTGTCTTCTCTCTCCTTTGCCTGTCATGCACTGCTAATACGGACATCTTCAAAGGCTCAGGTCAGTGCCTCATTCTGTGTTTCTCCCTGTGCATCTGTTAACCCCACTGCCCCTCTGGCCTCCGTGGCCCCAGCCCTCCTCTGAATAAGAGGAGCACTAGTGTATTTTGATCACGGGCTGACTGAGATTTGAATTAGTATGAAGTACGTTTTCATGTCATCTCTGGCCCTTCGACTGACATTTGAGAAGGATCAGGGGACTTCATTATCTGGCCCAGAGTACCTACATCCTCCAAGAGGTTACAGGAGCTGACCTGTGAGCAGCATAGCTGGTTTATTTTTCTTAAAATATTACATCCACTTGAGAGCTAGGCAGTGAAAGTTGCTGTGAAGGGGGATAGAATACTATATCTGTGCTATTTAAAGAACAGACGGGAACCATTCCTTAATATGCCATAACCAAACGCCGCCTTTGCATAGTAAAAGTCAGACGGCAGGTTGGATATTTATTGTAGCCTCATAGAAAAACTGTCAGGCGCTGTAAAACTGACTTTCCCCTATTAAGGGCTTTTTAATAAAATTGTTTGCTTCTGTTGATGAGTGCTGCTGAATTAATGATTGTTTCTTAACGTGGCAATTTCATTTCTTGATATCGTCATGTTTTAGAGCTTGATATTTGTCTATGTTAATGAAATTACCCTTTTTTAATGCTTCAGTAGATTTATTGCCAATTTTATTCATCATCTTTTCACTCACTTCTCACATCTTGAGCATCGTCTTAACACTTGTTTGATTATTGTAATTGGAAATGCAATGACACTCATTAAAGGAGAGGAGAGGAGACGAGGGGAGACTAGAGGAGACAAGAGGAGAGCGCTGATGGGGCTTTTAGCAGCTGCAGGGCCAGATGGGATATTTTGAGAGCGTGTGTTAGGGTCTGTATATCCCCTTGGGGAGGAAGCTATAAACGTACAGTCTCATTTGTTCACTGTGTTTTCATAAGCCACTTTCTTACAAGGTTTGTTGGTTTGATTGCCAAGTATTTCGTAACTGAAGTGTTTGGCTTCTGGACTCATTTATGAATGAAATCATGTCTACTGAAGTTAAGAAGCAGGAGAATACCCTACATGCATCACATCAAAAAGCCTGCTGCAAATCTCCCGCCAGTCACCAGCCACAAAAAAATGTAGCATAATCAGAGCAGACACACATCTGACGCAAACCAAAAGAGTGCTGTGAGAAACTGACTGAGGACAACAACACATGATGTTCGCCAACAATTTTCTTCTGTAATGTGACATAATTAAATTTCTAATAAACATAAACAGAATATGCAATGAGTAGGGCTTGATTTTGTTGATCAGAAATTGACCCAATCATGAAACTGGGTATTTCATACCACAAAAGGCCAAAACCTGACTTTAAGTTTATCGTGCATGGTGAAGGGCTGTTTTCCTCCTCAAACACAGGGCAGCCACTTTTGAGGAGTCTTTTTTACCGTGAAGGATAAAGGTCAAGCTATTTGGCTACTGGACAGTTTTGGCTACTGGATAAATGCAAATTCAACCAGTTGACACATTATTAGCAGCAGTTTACATTTGTCTCATTTGTCTCACATTTTTGTTTCTTCTGTGGCAATATTAGTTAATCAAAGTCCCTAATTGTAAGCCCAACGAAATTGATCAATATATGTTCAATGTTCCTCCCACTGTATTGCATGGAATTCCATTGTAAAATGAGTAGAGATGGACCAGCTGTACAAAGCAGTGGGACTTATATAACAATGAGGTTAAATAAAGAAAGATGTTATAAAAAGAAAGAAAAGTTCTGATTTAAGGCTGTCCTATGTTTAAAATTCCCAAGTGATCTATCTCTCCAAAACATTGATTTGTGACCTACACTTCTCTGTTGTCTTTCCAAACTGTTGACTTACAAACGAATTTAGTAATTTTGTATATTAGTCTAGTCTAGTCCTCATAATGCCTGATTTCAACAGTAGATTGAAGCATTATGGTACTGGATATGCACATTTAATATTTTAGATGAATGCAATTGTTGACAATAATTTAAGAATTTTTAAAAACCGCAAAAACAATGTTATAAAAATAACAGTTGATATTCCGTAATCAAACAACACAGTTACTGGTAACCACTCTTACTGCCAGTAAGACAGTTTTAAAAATTGTTTTAGTTTTCTTACTGAAAAAAAAAGCGGATAAAGTTCTTACAAGAGCACAATTAAACAGCCTGTATCTCTATCCCTCACAGCCTTATTTTTGTTTGCATCAGATTAAAGATGGTGTCTACTCTGACGAACATCTACAATACATTTCTTTATTAGACTTTTTGAATATGCTCAAGCTTTTCTTGTTCATGTTAACCACCCTAATGCTTGAGATAAGTCATGCAAGCTTCAATATCACGTTATATTTAAATGGATTTTCTGTACTCAATGCATTATTGCTGTCTCTGTGTGTCTGTAGGTGTATGAGGCTGTGCCCTGTCGAAGTGAGTGCGGTCAGTACGAGTGGGTAACAGACCCCTGGTCAGTCTGCACCATCAACACAGTGGACGAGCTGCCAGCCTGTGGTGAGGGTGTCCAAAGCCGCAAGATTCGGTAAGCAAGGACACGTTATTACAGAATAACCCCATCACAGATGCTTCTCTTGGGGGTCACGACCCACTCCATTCTGCCACCCTCGTCCTCCACATCCTCATTCTGCTGTTCTTTCACTGTGACAGGTGTGTGAGGCATGGCAGTGAGGATCTGGTTAGCAGTGTGAATGAGACCCTGTGCGACCAGGAAGAAATCCCTCTCCAAGCTCAGACCTGCGTCCTGCCATGCCCTAATGACTGTGTGATGTCCCAGTGGAGTCAATGGAGCACCTGTTCAATAGTAAGATGTCCTTTTTGTCTGCTGCTATATCCTCAAGGCACAATTTAAAATGTATGCAACATTCTGAGCCGACTGTGATGCAAGGACCAGCATACAGAGGCCCCAGAAAGTATTTGTGTAGTTTTGGACACTTAAGCCAAGTGTGCAATAAGACCAATAATATTTACATTACTGTTCAAAAGTTTGGGGTTGGTAAGGTTATGTAATGTTTTTAAAAGAAGTCTTGTCTGCTCACCAAGACAGCATTTATCAAAAATCATAAATATTTTAAATGTAAAATAACTGTTTTCAATTTTAATATATGTTATAATGTAATTTATTCCTGTGATGGCAAAGCTGAATTTTCATCATCATTACTCCAGTCTTCAGTGTCACATGATCCTTCAGAAATCATTCTAATATGTTGATTTAGTGCTTAAGAAGCATTTCTTATTATTATCAATGTTGACAACAGTTGTGCTGTCTAATATTTTTACGGAAAGTGTAATAGATTTTTTTCTGGGTTTTTTGATGAATAGAAGGTTCAAAAGAACAGCATTTATTTGAAATAGAAATCTTTTGTAACAATGTAAAAGTTTCATTTTGATTAAACAAATATTGCATCCTTCTGAATAAAAGTATAAATGTCTTTAAAAAAAAGGTCTTATTGACCTCAATTTTTTTTTCAATGGTAGTGTAAGTTAAATATTAATTTGTCTAGTTAAATTTATAATAAAACACTAAAAACTTTTAAAAGCTAAAACAATTAAAAGCTACACGTAAATTTAGACAACGATTTATGGAACAGTAATACTTGCTTATAAATAAGTATAAATTGCGCTTTAATTTATTATGAGCATGTGTTGCATAGAAAGTGTTAGCATTACTTTTAACAGTGTAATTAGCCAATTATTAGAGTTTTAATGCGTGTTGGATGACAGCAAAGATATTAGGATATTAATTAAAAGATATTAAGAAAATATATCGACCAATACTAATGAAATTCCCAAAATCGTAACAATATACAATGTGCATCTCTAGTCCCAAAGTGTTTTCTTCAAAGTCAGTAGTAAGTTCAGGTGTAGATCGCCATATTAACTTTGGACATGTTCCACTAACATTTCACCAGCAATCATACTGCTCTAAGCTGTCTTCAGCAAGATTGCTGTGTTGACATTGTTTTATAGGTTAAAATTATGCACTGGTGTTTATAGGCTCGTAAAAAATGTGCCTCTAGAGACATAATTTCAGTCTGTGAATTAAGAACAGGAATGTTTTACAGTATATTTTTGCACGATTCTTTCTGAGCTCGGGCCATGACATAAGAGTGTCGAGATGTTTTGCATCTATTTGAATATTTCACATTAATTCTACCTTGCAAGTCAAATCTTCATACAGTTCCTGCGGCGAAATTTCAAACACTGAATACGGAGACAACTGAAATCAGTATGCAGATGAACCTCCAGTAGTAATGAAGCATTTGTTATTCTAATTAATGTTGTGCATAAAAAGTTACCCTAGATACAGTTTGCCATCGGGCCTCTGACTTCAATTCGTACTCAACAAATCAGAAACAAATTGGTTGAGTTATCCTGGCTCGGCCCAACCTACACAAGACTGCCAGGCCATTTCAGCATAATTTGGTCTCTACACTAATCACTTTAGATCGCAATTCTACCTTGTACGGTCTCAGTTCCAAGCAATGTTTGTTCTCTTCGCTATGTCAAAGCGCTCAGCCAGCACTGCGAACATGTCAAACACCAGGGTTCTGTGATTGAGCTTGTTTAATTAGTTTCGGTTTTACATAATTATGAAATGTTCCCAAAAAACCTGGGTGCACAGATATATGGCACTAGCCGAATAGAGCTCCTGCTGATGATCAGCCTCCTCAGTAGTGAGATACATGCACATGGCCAGCTAGCCGTTTAAAGGGTCTCATTAGCGTCTGACAGTGATGGAGATGCAGATTAGTTGCTGCCTGCAGCCTAACGGCTTCTAACAGTGCACTTAGCATCGCAAGACCATGTGGCTGCCTGACTGCTGGGGTTTTTTTATTTTCTTTTTACAATGCAGTATGACACAGCACAGCGGTTATTGCTCAGCTTGCCTATGCATATGCACTTTTTTTTTATGTAGTGTCTAGACTTTGATGTGTTTGGCATCAAAGCCCTCTTGACATTTTAACTGTATTTATTTGTAGCCATGTAATGAAAGCACAGTGAGGATGAGGACGAGACACATGCTGCGCCCCCCAGTGGCCGACAGAGTGTGTCCAGACAGCACCCAGACAGAGCCCTGCAGCCTCAACAGCACCTGCTTCAATTATCACTACAATGTCTCCAGTGGGTCTCTCTCATTCTGCTTGACACAACACTAAATATAAAATGAGCATCTAATGACTGTTGCATGACTCACTTCAACAGCACATTTCGGCATCTCATTCTAAAGCAGTGGTTCTTCTCAACCTTTTTGATTTGAAGGCACCCATTGTCCAACACAATATTTGGAGATTTCTGGTATTTCTGCTTTATCTATGATAAATCTGCTTGTTTTCAGAGTTGTTGTTGTTGTTGTTTTTTTACGGCAACTTGTTGATTAAGCTAATTCAATAACTTACATGAACAGTACTTTTACAGCATCTATTTTTCTTGATTAATGTTAATTTCTACATATGCTAATACATTTAAAAATTTTAAAGGGACACTCCATCCAAAATTCTCTTATCATTAATTCACCCTTATGCCATCCTAGAAGTATATGACTTATTTTCTTCAGATGAACACAAATATAAAAAAATAAAAATCCATCTCTATGGGTCCATAAAATGCAAGTGAACAGGACTTTTACAGTTCATGTGTCAGAAACTACACAAAGCAAACATAACGGCAACTCATGCATAACTCCAGTTGTTAAATCAGTTTCTTCTAAAGTAAAATGATAGGTGTGTGTGTGTGTGTGTGTGTGTGTGTGTGTGTGAAAAATACAAATATTTGCATTATATGGACAAAGATGGATTGTATTTCTAAAAATCTTGCTTGTTCATCTGAAGAAGGAAAAGCCATATATGTATCTGTCATATATACTGTATATGTCAAAGTCTTTTTTTCCATTGTTAGATACCTAAAAAATTTTAACAAATTGAACCTTATTGTAATGTGTTATCAATGATACTTTGTTTTATTTATTTTTTTCATATTGTATATTGAACCCCAGATTCCCAGTGTTGGCCAGGCTGTATGTCTATTGATAAAAGTGGCAAAAAGTATAAAGAGATGTTATAAAGACATCCTCCCTACACTCTAAAAAATGCTGGGTTGTTTCAACCCAACTTTGGGTCAAATATGGACTAACCCAACTTTTGGGTTAAAAATTTTATGTAAAAATTTAACCCAACGGTTGGGTTAGTCCATATTTGACCCAAAGTTGGGTTGAAACAACCCGCCATTTTTAGAGTGTAATGCAATCTGATAAAGTGCCTTTATCAAGGACACAACAGCGATCGATCTAGGATCAACCCTTGCAAGGTTCTACCTGCAGTCTTTTGAGCATCAGTCCAGATCTTTAATAGGATATGCAGCCCATAAAAGAAAACCTTTCAGTTGGGTACTGGGAGATACTGTCCACTGTACTAATAAAGGGAACATGTTAATCTAGTGCATATCTTCACACTCTCTGACTTCACTCTGCCTCACATAGCAGGTTCTTGGGTATATGATAGATATGATATGATGTTCAGAGTTTGCACTTCAAGCAAGATCAAGGCTCAAACCCTTCCTCTCTCCTTCACGCTATTCTCACACGTTAACATCTCCACTGAGAATGTGATTTCTGAACTGCTGTTAATCCACTGCTTTGTCCAGTCGGCTGCAGCCACCCCATGCCATATTGTGCTCAGTAGGACATTGGCACATGTGAAGTATCGTCCTGTAAAGCAGATAGATACTAATTCTCCAGATAGAGCCTAATGAAGGAAATGGGCATGGAGATATGAATGAGATGATAAGCGCTTTACTGCACAAAGACCATGAAATCGCTGATCATATCAATACTGATACTCCTCCTCAAAGCCATTTGACTGACTTAAGGCCAGATTAGTATCGTAAAGGCGGTCTAACTTCTGCCCTCAGATCACAATGCATCTTTCTCTATTCTACTTTGCTATTTCATAGGCATTAGCTTAATCACAATTTGCATATTTCTGTGAAAACTACACTCAGAAATTACACTGTTTGGGGTAAGAAAGATTTTTTTGTTGTTGTTGTTGTTTTTGAAAGAAGTCTCTTATGCTTACCAAGGCTGCATTCATTTGATGAAAAATACAGTAAAAACAGAAAAAAATCTTACTGACCAGAAAATTTTGAACGGTATAGTGTACATATGTAAAATAATTTTAAGTATGAACTGAGTCAGAATGGCAATACCGGAAAATCTTAGAATTTCATAGAATTGCATCTTAGAATAGCATCAGACAACATTATTGATTATGGACATTATTAGCCCAGAAAGCATGCATGCATACAATATCTAATGGAAGTATGCAATCCAGGCTTGTATGAATGTATTGTGATGAGACACACTCTTGATGTTGCATTTAATTGAAAGGCTATTTGAAAGGAATTGAAATGCTCTGGACAAGGACACAGAATATGATATTTAAATGATACTCTAGTCTGACGTTTCCCGTGTGTGTGTTCTTTTGTATCCTTTGGTTACGGGTCAGGCTGGAGCACCTGTCAGCTGAGCGAACATGCCATCTGCGGCCAGGGCATGAGGACACGACTCTTAGATTGCATCCGCAGCGATGGCAAAGTTGTGGATTTAAGCGTGTGTGAGGAGGTAACCTTCATTTCCTGCCGCCCCTCTCAGTACAAGTGTTCTCTGAGGGGGAATTAAGCACTGTGGGATTGTATTATGTCCTTCAACTGCATGTACTGCAAATCAGCCATGACTGTCCATTAACTCCCTACAGTATTGCTCCATATCCAGAAAATGATTCTTTCATTGAAGCCTTTTACAGTAATAGCCTCTCATTGGCTCACGGCTGGTCCATCAGACAGAGATTGTGTGTGGTGAGGGGACGTGGGGTTAATGGCTGTCCCGCTGTTTTAGCTGGGCCTGCCTCAACCGTGGAGACTGGCGATGAACTGTGTGGTGGACTGTCCCTTTAACTGCATCCTGTCTGACTGGGCACCCTGGTTCTATTTATTCTGAAAGTTACTTTGAGTTACTTTTTATTCACAGGAATAAGTTACATTTTAATATATATTTAAATAGAAAACAGTTATTTTTAATTGTAGTATTTCAAATATTATTGGTTTTACTGTTTTCTATAAAAATGCAGACGTTGTGAGCATAAGAACCTTTTTCCAAAAACATTTTTTAAAACTTTTGAACATTAATTTATTTGTATAGCGCTTTTCACAATAAATATAATTTTCCTTCCATGACAGTAACCTTGACTCAAAACATGCAGACTTTAATTCTCAAAACTGCTCATGTACAGTAAATTTGCAGAAGAATCCTACTAAAGGTAGAAGCCCAAAATAGCAATAATTTCAGTTTTAAGAAGCAATCAGCAGTATTTAGAAGGATCAGGGAGAAACATGCTTGCAAATTACAGTTTGCAATAATATATCAAGCGTAGCGTTAGTTCTGGCAGGTCACGTTAGTCGAGCTCGCATCAGCTGACTCTCAGCTGATCCCCATTTACCTATGGGAATACGACACCTATCTAAGCATTCATATATAAGGTCCCTCAGTATTATCAGCAGTTTTCGCATTGCTCAATAGCTAATTACCCTCCTCCATCCCCAGCTCCTCCTCTGTCAGTCGGGATTCAGCCTTCTGGTTCTCCTTTGAATCAGACTAATTCTAAAATGTGTACATAAAATCATTGAACTTAAACAATATCTGCAATACATTTATGTTGGTTCTGTTCTGTTTACCCTGGGGGGTTATCGCTGCTCTCCCTGCTCTCATCCATGCTAGACTGCATGGATGCGCAGGGAGTTCTTGCCCAGAACAGAACCATACCGCCAATCCAAACTGTATGCTAATTGTCAATCATATTTGACGATAGTGGTCCTGACAGAATTAATGTTCTTGTGCTGCTGACCCATTTTCATTTGCATGCAACCTAACCCACAAACCTGTGCACTCGGGTTCCATGGAGATAAACACTCTGCTTGCTCTAGGCTCACACTATCAGGTGGTGTGCATTTACTTTGCATTCATTAACATGCCCTGTCGGAATCCCTTTTTAATTATGGATGTTATGTCATGAATCATATTTAAGGATCGGCTTACAGGTTAATGACTCTGGGTTATAAAACCCTTGGTTTCCTGAATACGCCAAATGATTTATCAGTCAAAGGGAAATATTTATTTTACCCATTAGTGTTCTCAAAATTGCAATTGTGAATTCAGTGTTTGTTGCCCTGTTTGCCTGATGGAACGGTGTTATTGCTTCATGCAATATAAAATGTGCTAATTACTAGTCTTAAGAGCAGCCCAGGTCCCTAAAGTTCAAATGACCCAGCTCCTTAGGAGTTCAGCTTGTTTTTCTCCTAATTAGACACGTTCAACACAATCTTCATTAATTTTCATTCAGCCATCAGCTTTTCTATCTCGGCCAGGCAGTTTACTTTTTAAATCCAGAGACCAGCCGCCCGGCATACCTATCTGCTACTGGCACAACACTTGAGTTCTTCAGGCTATGCAAACAGGAAGTTCTCAGCATGTTTTCGGTTACATACACAGGTGTAGAAATAAACGCAAGCTGTGCTGGCTGTAAAAAGGAAATTTCTTGTCTGTGTCAAAGCAGTGTTGTCTCTTGCACACCTCACTGGAGACCGAGAGATTGGGGTTCATTATGTGTTGTATATATGCACAGAGTTTTAATGCATCTGGAAGTGGAGCTCAGGAAACCCAAAGAACTCTGTGCTTTCCCCTTTTTTCTTTCTTCATTCTAGCCCTCTTTTCTGTCTATTTCCCCCCAACCCTCCTCCATCTTCCTACAGGATCAAGTAGAGATATTTCCTCTGTCAAATCACGTCATTTTAAGGGCTCCCTTATCTGGCCGGAGTGCTTCTGTTTTAATGAATGACATGCTTGAAGCGGCCAGCTGTAGAAGCTGCCTGGCTCTTGCAGGCAGCACAAAACATGAATTTGATGAGCAGTTATGTTGTGCTGTGAATGTAATTTCATTTTTTTTTCTCTTCTTGTTAAATGTTTAATGCTCGACTGGACGGAGGGCTCTTTACAGTCAAACTCACTGGAGTGCAGTTCAGTTCAGTTCAGTTATACAATTATGAAGGGTCTGCATTTTCCCTTTTTTTTTTTCTTCAGAATTTGGGTGAATGGAGTGATAGCCCCAAAACTGTATTCTTCTGAAAAGCTTGGCCTAAGCTTCAGTGCTGTCAGTTTCCATGTTAATTTAGGACGTCCTGTTCTAGTTAACTCTAATGTGTTGTTAGGCAGGCCTAGAGCTGCTATATGCAGTGAACTTCTATATGTCCCTGCTGTGTAAAATTGTTCATCATTTACTCACCCTCATGTCATTCGTTCTTCTGTGGAACACAAAAGAAGATGTTTTACAAAATGTCCAAGCTGCTCTTTTCCATACATTGAAAGTGAATGAAGACCAAGTGCTGTCAAGCTCCGAAAAGAGCAAATAAGTATCATTGTGCGCTGTGTAGATTACCAAGTCTTCTGTCATATGATAGATGTGTGTGAGGAACAGAAAGAAATTAAAGGCATTAATCACTCAAAATCTTTGTGTAACTCTCAAATCTCATTTTTGTTTACTGGTGTTTCTTCACATATGGACAATTTTTAGAAAAACCTTTCTCATTAGTTTACTTAACTTGTTCATTAACAATGTCTGACAGTGGGCATATATACATCACAGGAGGAGTCATTTGTTTTGTTTTTTGTTTTGTTTGAAAATGGTTTCCACCATGTCTTAGTTTTTTAATTGTTTAATCTCATTCTTTTGTGAAAGTGTTTTATGCAGCAGCAGCTTGTTGTCCACCACAGAGAGCCACTGGATAAGAAATCCTTTTTAGGTCTTACAGCTCAGAATCAGTGTAAATGGTTCATTTAAATTGGTTCATTACTGGCACAGTCTCCTTGATATGCACTGACATCTAAAAAATACACAAAAAAATTATATTTATTTTATGGAATAAATATTAAATAATTTATTTTGGTCTTTGTTTAGATTATCATAGTTTTAAACATGCCTAAACTGGCCTGGACCAACATGAAATTCATACTGGTGTAAGATGATCTTGAGCCATCTCAGATGACTGTTTCTGTCTATTCCTGAATTGTACAGTTTATAAATATTGCAACTATATGTGTGAATAATACATGAATCCACATCATTGTCCCAAGCTGCTAGAGACTCTAATGCAGGCTTGATGTATTTTTAGCCCATCCTCTGCTGTTTGCCATATTTTCATACAGTGCATTCACAGATGTCTCTTCACGTACATCTCTGTTGCAGGTGTTATGATTCGCTCTCGCAGCATGCTTCAGCAAGGTCATGAGGAGGGACGCCCGTGCGCCTCTCAGCTTTCCCAGACCAAACCCTGTCCCATCAGCCCCTGCTACACGTGGCTTCTGAGCGATTGGTCTCCCTGCACAGTGGAGGTAGATTCTGGGCAAAAATAATTGGATCTGCGTGTATTTTGCAGTTACTGGTTATTGCACATCACCTAACCTGAGGGCATTCAATCCATGTTTCATATGACCAAGTGGTGTTGAGACCAGCCGCCCGGCATACCTATCTGCTACTGGCACAACACTTGAGTTCTTTAATTGAATTTTGTAGAAATTGCACACATGCTGAGTTTGTATGTGGGAGAGAGGGACTTTGTGTCATTGAGACATGAGGTAACTGCTGATTAAAATCATGTTGCGATCCACGGTCTTATCATTAGAGAAGAACAGTGGCAGAGTTCAGATTTTCATCTCCTCTCTTCTGCTTTTCTCTCCTCTCTCTTTTGTATCTGCAAAGGATTTTAATTGTATGTCTTGGGGTTTTGCACACGTCCCTGGAGTCGTGCTTGGCCAGATCAAAAGCTGTCGTCCTCATAATATGAACAAAAGAAACGTTGCACACTTTTAACATATATTTGTGCTTTCTTTGGTGCTTGGTGTGATGGACACTTTTATATTCATAAACATTAACACAATTCTGTGATATGTGTGAGTCAGCCACGTCTATCAGCGGATCCCTCTATGAGCAGATATCTGTGTAAGCGCTCAGTGAAGAGTATGAAGCGATGGTCATTGTAGCCAATCACAGACATATCTGTTGAGCATGAGAACACAATGGCTGGAAATGCTGGTATCATCACATTATAAAAATTTCAGTACCGACTGGTACCGACATCGGTACTTTTAGTTGTAGTTTGTGTTATTACATACAATTCTAGAGACATGCTAAACCAAAAATCTGAAAAGATGCAATTTTCATAGTTAACATTTGCAAGGCAAATTATGTTTAATTGGAAAAGAAAATTTGTAACACATGCAATAACAACAGGAAGAAATGTGATTTAGGTAGGTTTAGCTTACCTGTCGAGAAGAAACAGTGCAGGTTCATTGTCTCAATTGAAACCCAAACACTGCACTTCTGTAACCGAATCTGAATTTCTTTTCAATGTCACGTGTCAGCTGTGGTCCCACACCAGCTAAACACCCTCTGGCTCAGCCTGCCACAGTAGCCACACCCCAAACTCGTACCATTGGCTGAGCTGATTAAGATAATGTATTTTGACATAAAAATCTTACAAACTTTAGCTTTAGGCAAAAGTTGTTTATGACAAGAATTTAAGGCATTAAAGGGATAGTTCACCCAAAAAATGAAAATTGTAATTTACTCACCCTTTATTTTCAAGAATGTTCTTATCCAAACAGTTGATGGTAGCTATTAACTTCTATAGTATAGAAATACTGTTGAAGGCATAGGCTACCATCAACTGTTTGGTTACCAACATTCTTCAAAATATCTTCTTTTGTGTTGAACAGAAGAAAGAAACTCTTACAGGTTTGGAACAACTTGAGGCTGAGTAAATGATGACAGAATTTTAATTTTCGGGTGAACTATCACAGAAGTTTGTTAGATTTATACTTACAACTAAACAAAAGCAACTTTAAAAATGTTAAATTATTAATTTAAATTTAAATTTAACAAAAAAAATAGATATAATTACAAAAGGTCTCTGAAAACAAATATCTTATGGTGCGTTCAAGTCATGTCGGATAGATCGTATTTACGAGCTGAACACACATGAACGCCACCACAAAGTCGTTATTACGAGTGGGAAACTCGAAATTTTCTTAAAGCCCCGAGTTTCCGAGTTGGGGGCGTGTCAATGACAAACATGGCGGAATCGATGGATGCAACATCTGTAGTTGACGGTAAATTTTTGTTTAAATTGATAGTTTAGTTGTCCTATAAACTTAAATTGGTCATGTTCTTGTTACGCAGCTAGTTAATGAAATCCAAGTAAAAAAAATGCTATAATTTTTGCACCTATAGGTGAAAAATCTTTTGATTTGCCATGTTGCATTTAGCTAACAGCTTTTTCTAATCTCTGTATTTTAGCATTTGTTGATGCTAAAATTCAGTTATACTGGGATCCTGGTCTAAAAAAAAATATTAAAAACGCAAAACACACCTGATGCGAACGTCCCAGGAGGACTTGAGCATCATTATGCAATATTGTGTGGGGTTTTTTTTTTTTGGATGTTTAGATATTTTTATTGGCAAATACGACAAAAATACTGATAAAAATTTTTGCTGTGATAGTTGAAACCTCAGCTGTGTGATCAGGTCACATACTCACATTCATGAGAAATGCCATAGCATGTTTCAATCCCAGCTGTCAGTCATTCAGAGAGAGGTGTCACTGTAATAAGCTCCTCTGCCTCACTGCTCACAGCTCGTCCAGATTAATGAGTCAGCCGCGCGGTTTTGTGCAGGGGGCAGAATGTGGAGAGGGCAAGAGGGAGAGGAACCTGACGTGTGTGGTGCACTGGTCAGACTGGCCGGACAACTCCTTCCCTTCGAAAACGGTAGAGGACGAGAAATGTGGAGACCGAGTGAGAAAGGAAAGCGAGCAGGAACTGCAGCAGCCGTGTTTCGTCCCCTGTCCAGGTACAACACTGATTCGAAGCAACATTTCTTTTACTTCTTGTTTACATTTTTGTGCACTGATGCTCATGATTCATTTAACACGATTTATTGTTTCATAATCAGTGGCGGATGTTGATAAAGGAATGTTTTTTACTACTACTCACTACATCACAGTAGAAATATCCTAGGAATTAATATCTGTCATGTTCAGTGAAATGAAATGAAAGTTTGTCGAGCAATGTCCCACTTTTTTAACCTGTGAATACATTTCACCTTCAGGCTATCGTTGACTTGTGTTAGCCTTACTTCTGTGTCTCTCTTCATTTCGTAAATGTGCTGCGTGCTCTCAGGGATGAACATATGCTGGGAGGAGAGGGGAAGAAAGATGTTAGAGTAAGAAAGGTAGAGACAAAAAAGAGAGAATCTAAGAAATGAACGAGTTAGAGAGGGTGGCATATGGTGTGCAGTGTGCAATGCTGTATTATATATTTCGGCAGCTCCAGTGAGGGATGAAAATAGACTGGCTTCATGAAGATGATGGATAATGAGATGCCTGGGCACACAGATTGTCTCTAATAGCCATCCTGGCTGCAGAATCAAAAGGACATCATGGCTGAAGAGCTTGTGCTAGCATGCGCAGGTGGGGGGGTAGCTGTCGCTGTGAATCGGCCTGTGTTCTGAGGCATTCGAAGGGTCAGTGATGTATTACCTTCAGCTAAGGAAGCATTAAATGTATCTGAAGACTTCGTCATGCATTCAATTCTATGACAGGAGGATCAGATCAATCTCGCTGGCCTGCACAAGAAAAAAGAAAAAAAACTTTTTATGCATGTTTGTATTGTGCATACAGGGCCGTTTCTAGGCATAGGCGAGTTAGGCGGTCGCCTAGGGCGCCACCAGCTGAAGGGGCGCCAATGAGCGCACGTACTGGCACTTTTAGCAGGGTTGTCATAAAGAGTGGCACGGTCACCCTGAAATATGACTGCCGCCCCCACTGGATCCCCCAACATTATTGGGCTAGAGTACTGTCAATCTGACGATGCCTGTATGCCACTAGATCAGATACTTTATTCTTCTTCTTATTATTATTATTATTAGTAGTAGTAGTAGTTTGAATTTGAAGTTTGAATCTATATTTGTAAGTTTAAATGTGTCATTTTTAAGTAAGCGATAATGTACATCCAGCCGGTTCTTATCGCAGAATAAACTCCGACAGGATGATCAGGACCCCGATGCGAAACTATTTACCACATAAGTAAATAATCAGAATATTGATTTGAGTTAAAATATTTTATTAGCTCTTTAAACGCAAGCTTCACAAATGGCTTTGAGCCTAGACGCATTTCAGACAAGACAAGACATTTAAGGCATAATGTATCACTAACTAGACAACTTTTCAGCACAAAAATAAAGACGAGGACATAATACAACTTAAGGTGAGAAGAAAGCGTTTTAAAGTCTTACCTGTTTATTATCTTAAATCCATTACAGTGTACAAAACAATCATTCTGTCAACAAGACAAACACTTCAATAATAACGTTACAGTAAGCCTACTATTAATACTGAAGTCTTCTGGTTTCATTTTACAGTAAATACAGGCACAAGATGATAGCAGTTGTGTTTGAATGAAGAGATCACAGCAGTGTGATACAGAAAGATGCGCTGGCACAAAATAACCGGATGAGTGGTGTGATATTCGGTGTTATGTTGCGACTGACCTATCAGAATCACGTATTCGAGAATTGTGTAATAAGTTTAAATACATGAACCTTAGAGTTTTAGTGTAATCATTTAACCAGATGCTAACGCTAGTAGCAGTGTTTACTTAGTATTATTTTTATACTATTAATATTTTGAATTTGCCCATTTTTTATATTTTCTGTTGTCAATTTATTTTATTTAGTTTTAGTAATTGTGTGTGTTGGTCATTTTATTAATTTTTGATTTATATATATATATATATATATATATATATAAAAAAAAAATTTTGTTTGTTTTTTTTTTGTTTGTTTTTTCCCTATTTATCTTAATTTGTATTTTATTTAGATGCCAAGGCAACACTTCTAGTTTAAGTGTTTAATTTTTTTATTTACTTCAGATTTATTTTAATTAACGAAAATGATTTTTTTAATAGCATTAGTTTTAGTTAACAATAACAACACTGACTAGCAGTATGCTACAAAGGGGTTTGTTGTTTTATGTGGCGGTACAATACCCCAAGAATCTTGTACTTACTACACGCTTCAAAGTACCTCCCAGTATTCAAATTCGGATTCATGGTATAGCATTCCTTCTTTCTTTGTACTTACTAACTGTACCGTTGGAGTTCCTTCATAAGTATTAAATTATCATGGTATTCATTTAAACTGTAGAAGTGAAGTTGTGATATGTGATTTGTCATCTACAGGAGACTGTCACCTTACAGAGTGGTCGCAGTGGAGTTCCTGTCAGCTGACGTGTCTGGAAGGACGTAGTTTTGAGACGGTGGGCCGTCAGGCACGCTCACAGGCTGTGGTCATACAAGTGCTGGAGAATCAGGACAGCTGCCCTCACCAAGTCTTTGAGACACGTCCATGTAAAGGTACAAGCAGTGAAATATGATAATATAATATAATAAAATATATATATATTCTAATATAATATGCAGTAATATATGTGCTTTGTATGGAAGCCCATTTCTGATAAATATTATATGACAGTCATAATTGACTGTTGAAATTAGATGATAAAAGTTTAACTTTTTATGGCATATTTATGACTTTTTATGTCATAATTATCTCATAATTATTATTTAACAAAGTGTGAAATTAGTTTCCATAGTTTAAAATCTGATTTAAAATAAAATTATTTTGAATGTGTGCATTTTGCGTTTTTTTGGGATATGACGAATGATGTATATACATCATTCAAGGTGTACAGTATGCTAATTTTCATTCAGTTTACTGTGGGACTTCCACAATGTACAGTAGTTTGTAGTGAATGAATGAACAAGTCAGCTGTTTTGGACACAGTATATGCATGAATGCATAAAATGTCTCTGTCTCTTGTAATCTCATGCACCTTGTAAGTTCATCACTACAACAAAGATGTCATGATAGAAATTCAGTCCTCTCTTCCCACGACTCTCAGGTGTATATCAGAAGGTCTCTTGGCATCTTGTTGACGCCAACATCACTGCACTGTATAAGATACACCAGAGATGTTCAGACAAACAAATGAATCGCATTTCATCATTTACGGAATGATGGTGCGTGCAGTCAGTCCCAAAGATCTGATTTTAAAGGTAAATTGAATTTGAGTGTAGTGTGAACAAATCCTACATATTCAGTGGAGATACAGTGGGTACGGAAAGTATTCAGACCCCCTTAAATTTTTCACTCTTTGTTATGAATTTTCTAACATTGATCAAACCAATACAATATTGAAGTAGGTTTTTTGCACCCTTACCCAGACTGTCTATACCTTGGGGTCAGTAACAATTTCTAAAAGAAAAGTATTTAATTAAAGAAATACATTTATTGAGCATTGATCCATTAAATTTATCAAATGTGACAGTAAAGACATTTATAATGTTACAAAATATTTCTGATTTTCTTTTCTAATTTCTGTTCATCAAAGAATCCTGAAAAAAAGTTCTGTTTTCAACATTGACAATAATAAGAAATGTTTCTTGAGCATCAAATCAGTATATTAGAATGGTTTCTGAAGGATCATGTGGCACTGAAGACTGGAGTAATGAAGCTGAAAATTCAACTTTGCATCACAGGAATAAATTACATTTTTTTCTATGAGAAAAGACTTTAAAATATAGAAATATAGTCTTTTTAAATATTTCACAATAATATTGTTTTTATTGTATTTTTGATCAAATAAATGCAGGATTTGTGAGCAGAAGAGACTTCTTTCTAATGCATTAAAAACAATCTTACCAAGCCCAATATTATATATACAGCGGGTATAAAAAAGAATCAGCCCCCTTTAAAATAATCACATTTTGTTGCTTTGCAGCCTGAAATAAAGATGGACACAGTTTTTGTTTTATCCAGCTGTATTTACTCAGTGCAACTTATAACATCCAAGTGAAAGATATAACACCAACATGTCCGAAAATAATAAATAAATAAAAAAGGTTTGAAAAAGGATCACCCCCTCCTAAAAATGACTTGTAAACTCAATCAGGTGTAGCTAATCACCTTCTCAATGGCACAAAAAGCCATCTGACTTTGAACTGTGATCAGCTGTGCTCATTTTGATTAGCTCAGCATGAAAAGAGCTTTCCTGGACCATTTCAGTCCTTGGTAGTGCAACTGAAGCAA
>NW_015656594.1:217297-219133 GCF_001515625.1 Sinocyclocheilus rhinocerous
GTCAGGAGATGGATACAAAAACATTTCAAATGCTTTATCAATGCCTAATTGAAGTCTATTATTAAGAAGTGGAAGGTATTTGGTACAACACAGACCCTCCCTGGATCAGGACGTCGCTCCAAACTGGATGAAAGAGCCAGGAGGAAACTGCTCAGAGAGGCTACCAAGAGGCCTACAGCAACTCTGAAGCAGTTACAGGAATTTATGACAAAGAGTGGTCACTGCGTGCATGTGACAACAATATCACAAATTCTCCACAAATGTGGCTTGTATGGGAGGGTTGCAAGAAAAAAGCCACTCCACAAGAAAGGCCACTTTCAGTCACGACTGAGCTTTGCCAAAACCTTGAAGATTCTGAAGCAGATGAGACTAAAATTAAATTATTTGGCCTCAACACCAAACAATATGTCTTGCGGAAATCCAATACAGCTCACCATCCAAATAACAGCATTCCTACAGTAAAGCATGGAGGTGGTAATGTCCTGTTATGGGGGTGTTTCTCTGCAGCAGAGACTGGAGCACTTGTCAGGATAGACAATATCACAAATTCTCCACAAATGTGGCTTGTATGGGAGGGTTGCAAGAAAAAAGCCATTCCTCAAGAATGGCCACATTCAGTCACGACTGAGCTTTGCCAAAACCTTGAAGATTCTGAAGCAGATGAGACTAAAATTAAATTATTTGGCCTCAACACCAAACAATATGTCTTGCGGAAATCCAATACAGCTCACCATCCAAATAACAGCATTCCTACAGTAAAGCATGGAGGTGATCAGTGGAAAAAAAGAAGTGCCGGTTATTTATAAAAAAAAATTATTTATTTAATTATTTATATTAAATAAGTACTTTTTAATAATTCACGATGTATGTATAGTGCCACAATCAATCAATCAATAATTAAATAAAAGTTTTCAATACAAATTAGCTGTCAAGCTGTGATACCAAACAAGACCACAGGGAGACGCCAAAGACCACTAAATCGCCTTTACTACTATACGGATCAATTCAGAATAGCTAAATCTCTGACCACCGCATAATCAGCGTTCATTATAAAACACTCTTGCTTTTAAGCCAAATACACGCTGAAAAGAGTAATTTTACTGACATCTGGACGAAAGTCACTATTCTCTCCGCAATCGCTGATGAAATCGGCCGTGTTTTCTCTGCATTAGCACTGTTTTGAACTTACTGTTTGAATTTGTTTACTGGATCATTGGACTTTCCAGGAGTTTACCGGTTTAAAATGTGATCGCAAAAGCCTGCTTCTTTTAATTTTGAGATATTATTTTCGTTATAAAGTACAGATTCAAATTAGTAATCAATAATTAATTATAATTCTACTACTCTGCGCGCCTCCCCTGACATGCTCTTGCGCCGCACACACTCCGCTTGCATTCATTCACGTGATTGGTCGAGATGAGAGGTGATCCTGGGTAGTGGGATTTATATAGTGTCCTTTCTAATCATATATGGGATCATATAATCACCCAGACCCTGACGCTTTTACTCTGAGTACCGTCAACATGTCAGAAGTGCTGGTACGCACAAAAAAGTGCAGGTACTCTAAAGGCTAAAATATAGAAGTGCTGGACCACTTCAAGCACTGGAGGTGGTGATATCCTGTTATAGGGGTGTTTCTCTGCAGCAGGGACTGGAGCACTTGTGAGGATAGAAGGAAAAATTGATGGGGCAAAATACCGTCAAATTCTTGAGGAAAATCTGCTGCCCTCTGCCAAAAAGTTGTCTATGGGAAGAAGGTTTACCTTCAGACATGACAATAACCCAAAGCATACAGCAAAACTGAGCACACAGTGGTTGAAGGAGAAAAAGGTGAAT
>NW_015656594.1:219159-229254 GCF_001515625.1 Sinocyclocheilus rhinocerous
CACAAATTCTGAGTATGGGTCACCATACTTGGCCACACGTCACTTCACTTTCAGCAGACTAAGCAAGAGGTGGTTCAACAAAATACTGACACAAGGGGGTGATCCTTTTTCCAACTCTGGCTTTTTATTTTATTTTTTTTATTTTTTCTGACATGTTGGTGTTATATCTTTAACTTGGATGTTATAAGTTGCACTGAGTAAATACAGCTGGATAAAACAAAAACTGTGTCCATCTTCATTTCAGGCTGCAAAGCAACAAAATGTGATTATTGTAAAGGGTATATGCCTGCGTCAGTATATAATGTCTACATTTGGCCATTATCACACCTGACTGCCCAGAGCAAACCTAATGAGTGTCTCTCTCACTCTGTGGGGCCGCAGGAGGGAAATGTCACAGTTACGAGTGGAGGACCAGTGCCTGGAATGACAACGAAAGATCAGTGTGGTGCCAGCGGTCTGATGGGGTCAATGTGACAGGTAGCCCACTGCTTACATTGAGACTGAGAGAATGACAAATATTCTGCTCTGACTTTACTTGCAGAAAGATAATCAAAAGACCTATCGACTCCACATGACCGAAAGTCTATTGACAATGAAAATCCTGTCATCATTTACCCGCCCTCATGTCGTTCTAAACCTGTATGCTGTTATTTTTACATTGGAACACAAAGGAGACTTTCTAACAACTTGTGAAGTTTATGGTGACCAGAGGCTTTAGAGAGAACTCCAAAAAGAAGAAAAAGAGAAATAGAAAAGCACCATAAAGGCAGTCATGCAAGTCTTCTGAAGCCACGCGGTAGTTTAATGTGACAAACAGCCCCAAATTTGAGTCATTGTTCACTGATAATAATTCTCCCAATCCACTACAACTCTCAAATCAAACATTGCAATTAGGACTGTCAAATCGGTTAATCGCGATTAATCACATCCAAAATAAAAATTTGTGTTTACATAATATGTATGTACTGTTTATATGTATATATAAATACACACACATACATGTATATATTTAAGAAATATTTACATGTATATGTATATATACTTATCTTGGATGCAATTAATGGCAATTAAACGATTTGACAGCCCTAATTGCAATATTTGTGAAACAGGTTGTACGTTACTGTTCAAAAGTTTGGGGTCAGTAAGAATTATAGGAATTAGTAACGTCTCGGTTACGTATGGTAACCCTCGTTCCCTGAAGGAGGGAATGGAGACGTCACGTCGTGACCGACGAATTTTTTATAATGTTACAGAATATTTCTATTTCAAATTATATCTGTTCTTTGCCCTCACAAGAATAAATTCCATTTTAAAATATACTAAAATAGAAAACAGTTCTTTAAAAATTGAAATAATGTTTCATAATATTATGTTTTACTTTTGATCAAGCAAATGCAGCCTTGGTGATTGTAAAAGACTTCTTTCAAAGTCATTAAATATTGCCAGCAAAAAACTTACAAGCCCCAAACTTTTGAATGGTAGTGTACATCAACAGTTTGTTTGTTTTTTGGTCTGTTTCTCACACAAAGTTATCATATGGCCTTGAAGACTTGGAATTATGTGCACAAGTCGCATAGTCCCCTTTTATTGTGCTTTTATGGTCCTCTATGGAGCTTGACAGCCACTATGAACTCTTGTTGAATGGAAAAGGTAAGATATATTCTCCCTTTGTGTTCCAATGAGAAAATAACAGAATACGGGTTTGGAATGACATGAGGGTGAGTAAATAATGACAAGATTTTCCTTTTTGGGTGAATTATCCCTTTAACCCTAAACGCAGAACGGCAGGCTGAAAATGTGTGGTTTAAATTTAGCAGACCTTGTCTAGGACAGTTTAATAGCACATTCAACATTTTCCCTATTCTCACCCTCCATTTCAACAGACATCATCAATAAACTAGCGTTCGTCTGAAAGCGAACAATATAAATGTTATAAAACATTGTTTGATTGTGGCAAAATGAACACGCTCCAGATGGCAAGCTTTCACGTGAGCGTTTAGAGCAAGAACGAAGGCTTTCGGGTTGAGCGAAGTGCTGTAAATAATAGAGAAATGTGATCTTATCTGAGTACGGAATCGTCTCGGGCAAATATAAGCTGTGAGAGGTAATCTCTTCTGCTTGAGAAAAACCCGAACCCAGGGTATTAGTCTCTGATGTTTTGACATGTAATTTTCTATTCCAAAATTACAATTTTCTCTGATTGATCAGAAGCTGTGATGGGTCCTTTAAGCCATTAATCAGGTGTGACAGCACTTTTATCTGGCCATCAATAGGGAAATGGCAATAATTATCTCTGTTGTTTCCTGTTGGAAGGGGGCTGCTTTCCACAGAACCGGCCAACCACTGTGCGGCACTGTCACCCTCCCTGCACCAAACCCTTCTCCCACTGCAAGCAGGTAAACACACTGAACCATATCTATTTTCACATTAAACCACTGTGTAAATAACAACACAAAATAAGAAAAAAAATGTCATCTTGTTCTGTAGTTTGTATTTAATAGCTTGCTATTTGTGAAATCTACATGCACTGCACTCCATGCAACCAATTTTTTCCCCCTGCACATGAGTACTGAAAAAAATTTAGATTTTGTCTTAAAGGAATATTCCAGGTATATAAGTTTAATCAACAGCATTTGTGACATAATGTTCAATACCACAAAAATTATTTCAACATCCCTTGTGGAGGTTAAAGTGAGACACTTGCAATGGAATGAATGGGGGCCAATTTTCAAAGCAGAAATGTTACTTTTTATTTTACAGAAGCATTTATGTTAAACATATGTGTATTATTTGAGCTGTAAAGTTGTTCTCGTCATTTTTTCAGTCATTTTAGTGTTTTCATTATTACATTGTCATGGCAACAAATTTGTAAAATTGGATATAATACAGGGGAAAAAAAGATGAATAAGGGTTTTTTCACACTAAAATCATAACCCATATTGTTTGACTTGTGGCTGTATACTATTGAAACAGAATTTTAACATTTACAGACCTGGCCCTGTATACAGTGCCTCGATGTAACCCAGATTGTTAGCTTGCTTATGAAAAGGAGGGACAAACTGAAATTAGTTTTTGTGCTAATCAGGGTTATGCCACAAGTACTATGTTGTTTGATCTCAAGTTGCATTAAATGTAAAGTATTTCTTTAAACACAGCAGTGTCTTTATGCTCTGTCTGAGTGTGGCCCTCACAGCGATCCGTGTCTCCTTCAGAGTGGCGTGTGTGGCTGTGAGAAGGGCTACACTGAAGTGATGACCACACATGGATTCCTGGATTATTGCACCAAGACCCCAGGAGCTGACAACAAGAAGGCAGATGTGAAGACCAGCTCGGGAAGATTAAAACCAGGCACCACTCAGATCCAGGACTTCTTCGGCGAGTGGTCCCTGCAGCCACTCGGCCCAGGTATTTGAAATGCAGATGAAGACCAGGCTGATGTGGGCCAGCGGAGTGTGGCTTTGAGTTATAGCAGAATCGCTGGACGCCTTTATGAGACTCCAGATACAGGCTGATGTAGAACTCTGTTTAATGCCTCAGTGTTTATGCCCTATTGGAGCTATGAGAAAAGCTGCAGTGGACAGAGTCTCATAACAGCGTGATTTGTATTGCCCATAACTTGACAGACAGAGTTGCTTTATTGCTGGCTGGAGGCCATTTCTGATTAGAAGTGAATTTTGCGGCCTGTGGTACAACAACTGTGTGCCGTCAGGTTACCAGTAGGTGTGGGTATCAGCCTCCAGATGGAGGGACAAAATTCTGAGAATTACCAGTTCTGTTATTTGCAAAACAAACTATGACTACTCTACTGTACAAGGACACGTCTGTCTGGATTATATTATATTATATTATATTATATTATGCCATTAAATTTTTTTTATTATTAGATTTTGGATTACCGTTCAGAAGTTTGGGGTCAGTAAGATATTTTTTTGAATGAATACTGTTATTTAGCAAGGACAGTGCGTTATTGACAAAAAATTATATCTCGATATTTTCTGGGATTTTATTGATAACGATAATTAGATGATAATTTGCTGAGTGTTATTGTGCTGGTACCTTAAGGACTACTGTGGACAGCTGACAGTTTTTGATATACTTCATATTCTGTGTGGTGGTCAGTTCACAGCAGTGACAGAGATTAATCTTTTCCAATAAGTTCAAATTGATTTTTACCTTTTTATGGCCCTTTTTTACCTTTATAAAGCCATATTTTTCTAAAGGTGTGCATCATCTTTTGAGTCGAATTCTTACATTTAATCAGTCAATCAGAATATTAAGACATTTTGGCTGTTACCAAGCAAATTAAATCAGTATCAATGAAATTCATCTTTGCAATGCAGAGGAAACACAGAAGCTGCATCTGAAGCGGCATTTAGATGTTATTACACAATTTAACGCAGCTCAGAGGGACATGAATGCAATTAACCTGCAGTTACAAATGCATAAATAATAGTTTAAACATAAATCGTTGAATACTGATATTTGAGATTATTTAAAAAATGAAAAGATACTATAAAAGTGAAATTAAAATATAGGCCAATAGGTGGCAGCAAGTCACTGTTAATAAGTGAGTCATTGCAATTTAACTGAATCATTTAAACGGGTGATTCATTCAGGTACGAAACACCGAAAACAGTGCTTTGGCTTTGTTTGGAATTATTTTTGTTGGCGAAATAGAGCAAAAACAGGCAATGTGGTCTCTTAATATTAACTTCTTGTTTTTTGAACCGTTGTATAAAATCAATATCCCATTTCTAATCATGCTGATTTTTGTAGAGAAAAAACGGCACGTTTCATGTGATATTGGTTAACTTTATGAAATGATATAAATGTATACATTTTCTGCCACCATATCTTGAATTTTGTGATCATCCTAAATGCATTTTATTAGACTGAATCATGCAGTGAAAGAACGCACTCTAAATGTGCACGCACACTAGTCTAACCTACTAGACTTCATCACGTACGCGTGCACTCTGTAGGTGTGTTTGGTTTGGTTTTTGCAATATACTAGATCGTGTCAAATCGCACATCGTTAAAACCACAATTACTATATTATCGTTGATGATAAATATCGCACACCCCTAAAGGACACATTAGATTGCCAGTAAAGACATTTATAATGTTAGAAAATATTTTTTTGTTTTCTTTTTATCATAGAAACCAAAAAACTGCACTCACAGTTTCCACAAAAATATTAAGCAGCACAACTGTTCAGCATATCAGAATGATTTCTGAAGGATCATGTAACACTGAAGATTGGAGTAATGACTGCTGAAAATTCAGCTTTGCCATCACATGAATAAATTACATTATAAAATATATATTTAAATTAAAAAAAGTTATTTTAAATTGTAATAATATTTCTCAATATTACTGTTTTGTACAGTATTTTTGATCAAATAAATGCAGCCTTGGTGAGCAAGAGACTTATTTCAAAAACATTCAAAAATGTTTTAGACCCCAAACTTTTTAACAGTATTTTATTAATTATATTTGGGATTATATTATAAACACATTGAAATTCAGACCTGTGTTGTAATGTTTGTTAATAGCTTATTAAACCAGGTGCATTCAGATGCAGCAGTACCTCAAGTGACCCACCAAATATTATTTGATCTCAAACTGAGTTTGTGCAAAAATGTATTAATATACATTAAACAAAAATACTATATTAAAGGGGCCATATGATGTTGCTAAAAAGAACATTATTTTGTGTATTTGGTGTAATGAAATGTGTTTATGCGGTTTAAGGTTCACAAAGCATATTATTTTCCACATTGTGCCTTTGTACCATACACTACTTTTAAGTTCATAGCTGTCAACACATTTGTCTTTTAAATCATACATAATTAATTAAGAGGCCATTCAAAGGAATAGTGCACCCAAAATTGAAAATTAGCTGAAAATTTACTCACCCTCAGGCCATCCGAGATGTAGATGAGTTTGTTTCTTCACTGGAACAGATTTGGAGAAATTTAGCATTGCATCACTTGCTCACCAATGGATCCTCTGCAGTGAATGGGTGCCATCAGAATGAGAGTCCATGGATTTTAGTCGGAAGCAACATTATGAAGTTTAAAAAATGACGTGATGTATTTATTACAAACACACTGTTCACTTCACAAGATGTTAATTGATGGACAGGAGTTCAGGAGTTCCTTTTGGATTATCATGACTCATGTGACACTCATTCTGACGGCACCCATTCACTGCAGATGATTCATTGGTGAGCAAATGACGTAATGCTAAATTTCTCCAGATCTGTTCAGATGAACAAAGTCAAACTCATCTACAACTTTGGATGGCCTGAAGAAGAGTACATTTTCAGCAGATTTTAATATTTTGGTGAACTACTCCTTTAATAAGACGGTCCTTATAAAACAATACTCATGTTCTTTTATAGATGCTGAACTCAGTCCACATTTCATTTTTAATACCCATCATAAACCAACAGATGGAGCGAGATGGAAACTAAGACAAAAGATGGAAAACAGAGACAGAAACAAACAGAACAAAACACATAACAAAACAGTCCTGTTATTGTGTGAATACCGTGAGAAAAAGTATCTGAAGTAAAGTGAATTGTGTTAAATGTTCTGTTGTCTGACCATCGTCACACAGCTCTGAATGTCTCTAATGTGCAGCCCATCAGATCCTTCCACTTCAGGATGTTGAATCGTTTAAATCTTTTGTTTAATCAGTTTTTATTAGTAAAGCCTGTCATTTATGCTCAAGGATGAGATGAATTTAACCAGGCTTGTCAGTGCCACCTAGGGGACACGTGTCTGGGTGGTGTGATTCTGTCAGGCTTAATTTTTCCATTAAGCCTTAATAATTCTGCAGAAGATTTCCCATGAATCTTTGTGGGTTCTCTCATTCTAATCATGAATTTCTATTCACCAGGAGCAGATCTGTTTAACAAAGTTTGACATGATCAAACTGACTGAGGAGAGAAGTGGGAAAATTGCTTTATCTGTTTCTTGTAATAAAGAAAATGGTAAGAAACAGATTAAAGTACAGATCTTCTTTATGCACCAAGAGCTTGTAACACTCCAAAGAGAAAGGAAAAATTGAAATCGCATCATATGACCCCTTTAAGTTAACTTCAGTAAAGCTAAAATAAACATTGCAATAAGTAGTTGTAAAATAGAATATAGAAGTATATAACACCATAATGGTTTTGCAATGTAAGGATCATTACAAAATTATAGGCCAGAGTTTTATAGGTCAGAGCTCAGTTTTATAAAATACATAATAGAATGTCTTTACTCCATTTTTTCTATCCACTAGTGGGGTTCTTCTCTGAATTAAAGTTGTTCTAAAGTGTTACAAAACTTAGCAGGATCTTCTCTTGCTAAGAGTAGTTTTTGCATCATCCATTCTGTGAGTCTCAAAGGATCCAGGTCTGTTGCTAGAGGAGAAGCTCTCTGTGCAGCTCATCAGACTGCTGTCTTTTGTCTTTTATCTGAGAAATGTGTTCTGAGACCTTGTCATATCAGTTATACAAGCATCTTAATGGCTCTATGACACACACCTCATTCTTTGCTCTGAACTCAGAATAGAATTGAAACAGTTTCTTCGGGTACATTGTCACCAGCGTGAATGTGCCATCTGTTACTGCTGCAACAGGCCCCTGTGTGGAAACCACAAGCAATAAAAATGATACTCCTATATATTTCAATGGTGAACACACTCCTGTTTTCTGATTACACAGATGGAAGAATAAAGCTGTGGGTCTATGGGTTAACAGCTGGAGGATTCATTCTCATATTATTCATAATTACTGTGGCCTTTCTGTTTTGGTATGTATGCTATCAAATTTTAACACACTCACCATTGAACGGAAAGACAGTACGTGTTTGAAAACAGTAAATTTTTTTGTGTGTGTGATTTTGGTTGATGAGAGAAATTGCACTTCACCTATTGACTATTTGTTATAGCCTTTAGTCTGACTTATAATAACATGTTGCTGCCATCTAGTGGTATAGTGTAGAAATAAAATAGAGGGCAGGAGTATATATCTTACATTTCACTTATCTCTCTTTTTCCCCTCGTCTTTATGCCAGCAAACCATCCAAACAGAGTAAAAGTGCATCTCCACCACAGAAGCCCCTGGCTCTGGCCTATGACGGGGATGTGGACATGTGATCAAGCTCTCTGTGACTGTACATTCAAAGCACAAGCTGGACTACGTGCAACATTTTAATATGTTCATTTCTCCAAGGCACCCTTTGGATTTTGGGAAAAAGAAAAAAAAGACACAGACATCGAAGAACATTTCGATCTTGAAGTCTGAAGCGTACACAAAACGTTGTGTGCAAGACAGCAAGGTAAACGGTTGTGGATCAGTGGTCGTAGTCGTGAAAATTGTGACATTTAAAGAGGGTACAAGACACAGCTGACATTCCATGGACCAGATGGAGGACTTCGACATTTTCTTGCCGTGATTTTTCTTACATCAGAAAAAAAATAGAAAACAAAAACAAATTAAAGTTGTGCTGAATCTATTGTATCAGTCGCATAAAAAGCCAGTTCACCCAAAAATGAAAAGTGTTTCATCATTTACTCACCCTCAAACCTGTATGACTGGATCACGACCGGACAACCAGCTTATTGAGTCAGTGAAATGAACGAATGAGTCAAATTTGTGAATAAATCATTCTGATCAGTTTTGTGAACTGAATCAGATATAGGTGACTCAAAATAACTTTGTTCATGTCAAGAATTTCAGTGAAAAATGACTTAAATTGCAGTTTGATTGTCTCACAAAGTTATTGTATAATTAAGAAGACTTGAAATATAATGCACAAGTTGTATGTATAAATTGTACTTGTATTATTCCATAATAATTATACGTTTGTTATGCTTTTACATTCTTTTAGATGTTTGAAAGCTCCAGTCGCTGTTCATAATTGCATTGACAAAAACAGCTAGTACATTTTTATGTTCCACAGATGAAATAAAGTCATACAGGTTTGCAACATCTTGAGGCTAATTAAATAACTGAATTTTCATTTTTGCGTGAACTATACCTTTAAGCTGATCTGAAAGTGACTTTTTAACAGAGAGCGAGAAAAGACTGATGTGTTATGCACTATATTAGTGCTTAGTCATTCTTTAGTTTCCTCTTGATTTATGTTCAAACAGATTTTCTAGTGTTTTTTCATTGTGATGCAAGGACTTTGCTGTAAACTCTTGTCTTTGTGTAGAATGTCTCTGAACTTGTGTGTGATCCGCACATTAAACCAAAACACAGCTCATTTAGACACCGCGAGAGGTTAAGGTGATGATCTGCCCGTGTGCTGCTTCCACACGCCTCAGTTTGTCCTTTAACCTCCGTCTAGCAGCTGAAAAATTGATGAGGTCTGCTTCAACACCAGCAGATAATGAACTGTGTTCCTGTGACGCGCAGAAGGGTTTTTGAAAGCGGCTTCCTGCAATATCCTGCTGTTAGAGGAACTCATTTAGCACAGATACAGTGGACCGATGCGTTTGTGTAGAGTCTGCATGATCATAACACCGGGAGAGGTGCTTCAACACTATGAGTGTTCATAATTTTCACTAAAGTACAGGTGCTGGTTCTGTATTTTAATAATATCCCTGCTAGTTCTTTTTGCTTTACTGACTGACTTCTTGCTGGCATAATTGTCTTGACTAGGCCTATCTGTTTCAAGACCTTAAGTGCCAAGGTTCGCTTCACTCATTGTACTGCCACGACAAAACATTTCCTGAATCTCAACGGTCCTCATTATAATAAGATAAATTGTGTTTTTTAAGCTACGCAAGACTTCTGGTTCATGGGGTCTTACTTTACCGGAAGAATGTATTCTGTATGTGTTACATACATGCACATGTATTTGTTCCTTCATTTTTGGATTTTGTTCTTTTTGTCCCATCGGTATTTCTGCTGCCGTCCATGTTGGCTGGATAGTCTATATAAAGAACAGAACAGTTTGAACAAAACCTCTGTTTGAGACCCATCCGGATGATTTGCTGCTCTTAGACTGAGTACATCAAAAGGCTTCGGTGTATTTCTAAATTAGTCCACCGATGTGAGAAGCTAAAATGTGTATAGCTTATAATATTTTTTTT
>NW_015656594.1:229269-240752 GCF_001515625.1 Sinocyclocheilus rhinocerous
ATATATATATATTAAAGCCCAATTGTGTGTGTGCATGCTGGATTGATTTTGTCATACACTGGATTATTCCAAAAGTGGCCTTGCATTTTTATGGAAATAGTGACAAAGTCAACAGTGTGTTTTGTTCATTTGATTTCCTTGGTTTTTATTTGTTGCCCCTTAGAACTGACTTGTTTACATGGCTTCTTCTTCTTCTAATATGTTCAGTATGCTCTCAGCACTATACAGTTGCCTGTAAAACACTGATCTTTAGTTACATAGTACTTTCTGTTTTAATTGTGTGTACTTGAAGAGTTGAATGAAAATGCTAATAAATTGTGATACTCTGTGGGAAATGTTGTTGCTTGTTAATCCTATGTTAATCTGCATCAAAGATGGGTGGTGGTTTCAGCTACTTGGACAGAAGTGAGGTAGATGCTGTGCCTTTGTACCATACACTACTTTTAAGTTCATAGCTGTCAACACATTTGTCTTTTAAATCATACATAATTAATTAAGAGGCCATTCAAAGGAATAGTGCACCCAAAATTGAAAATTAGCTGAAAATTTACTCACCCTCAGGCCATCCGAGATGTAGATGAGTTTGTTTCTTCACTGGAACAGATTTGGAGAAATTTAGCATTGCATCACTTGCTCACCAATGGATCCTCTGCAGTGAATGGGTGCCATCAGAATGAGAGTCCATGGATTTTAGTCGGAAGCAACATTATGAAGTTTAAAAAATGACGTGATGTATTTATTACAAACACACTGTTCACTTCACAAGATGTTAATTGATGGACAGGAGTTCAGGAGTTCCTTTTGGATTATCATGACTCATGTGACACTCATTCTGACGGCACCCATTCACTGCAGATGATTCATTGGTGAGCAAATGACGTAATGCTAAATTTCTCCAGATCTGTTCAGATGAACAAAGTCAAACTCATCTACAACTTTGGATGGCCTGAAGAAGAGTACATTTTCAGCAGATTTTAATATTTTGGTGAACTACTCCTTTAATAAGACGGTCCTTATAAAACAATACTCATGTTCTTTTATAGATGCTGAACTCAGTCCACATTTCATTTTTAATACCCATCATAAACCAACAGATGGAGCGAGATGGAAACTAAGACAAAAGATGGAAAACAGAGACAGAAACAAACAGAACAAAACACATAACAAAACAGTCCTGTTATTGTGTGAATACCGTGAGAAAAAGTATCTGAAGTAAAGTGAATTGTGTTAAATGTTCTGTTGTCTGACCATCGTCACACAGCTCTGAATGTCTCTAATGTGCAGCCCATCAGATCCTTCCACTTCAGGATGTTGAATCGTTTAAATCTTTTGTTTAATCAGTTTTTATTAGTAAAGCCTGTCATTTATGCTCAAGGATGAGATGAATTTAACCAGGCTTGTCAGTGCCACCTAGGGGACACGTGTCTGGGTGGTGTGATTCTGTCAGGCTTAATTTTTCCATTAAGCCTTAATAATTCTGCAGAAGATTTCCCATGAATCTTTGTGGGTTCTCTCATTTTAATCATGAATTTCTATTCACCAGGAGCAGATCTGTTTAACAAAGTTTGACATGATCAAACTGACTGAGGAGAGAAGTGGGAAAATTGCTTTATCTGTTTCTTGTAATAAAGAAAATGGTAAGAAACAGATTAAAGAATGATCACCGAATTTTTGTCTTGTTCTCTTTTCTTGTATATTTGGATCAAAATGATGAGGGACGGACTAGTGCATAACATTTCCATCAGTGCCGATTTAAACTTGAAATTGAACTAACTTATGTAACTATCAAAAAAGTATATAAGCTTATATTATTTTAACAAAGGACGCTAAACTTTGTGTATGTTTAGGCTCAGAGAGACATTTAGTTTGCATTATTCTATTATAGGTATATATGTAATGTATGTTTATGTAAGATTAATTTTAATGAATACATGCCTATTCTCAATCTTTTATGCCAGATTGGTGCTGAATTGACTTTAATGTCTGTTTGTGTCTGTACTGTTGCCAGACAAGTTCATTAACAAGGATAAACTGAATGAATGGATGAATGAATAAATACACAAGCAAATAAACAAATTGATTAAAGTATACGTATTTTATATGCAATATTTGTCATGTTTTATTATTACTTCTCAGTATTTAATTATTTAATACTGTCCTGTCTGTCATTATGTGGCCTAGTTTAATAACATGGATTGAATGTAAGTTGAGTGTTTTGTGTTATGTTTTAGCATGTAGTTTAAGGGAAATCATAGTGTGCTGTAATTTCACTTACATGGTTGTGAAGTGTGAAGTGAAATTCCACTGATGAACACATGAGGGCAGCAGTCAGCTGAGCACGTTGTCTCATTTAAGTTATTATTTTCTGTTCCTGTCAAGTGACATGTTGATGGCTTCGTGGCATGTGATACAGTCTATAGGAAATTATTAAATGTATGGAAAAAAATATTTGTAAATGTGTTTACTAATAAAATAAATATTTGTGCTGGTGAACAACCTAATACTAAAATATAATTTAAATATAATATAAGTAGTGGAGAGCCATGGTTTTCACTTAATATATTTTGTTATATTCCCTATCAATTAAAATTATAAGAGCATCTAAAACAGGAGTGTCAAACTCAATTCCTGGAGGGCTGGAGGGTTTTGTTCCAACCCTGCTCCAACACACATACCATGAAGTTTTCAAATAAGCCTGAAAAACGTGATTAGTTGGATCAGATGTGTTTAATTAGGGTTGAATCTAAACCCTGCAGGGCTCCGGCCCTCCTTGCCTTGTCTTGTGTAGCACTGCGTCTTTAACGATGTGGGCGGGGCTCATCTCTGTCTGGATGTGAGGCGGCCCAGCGTCCCACTAGCGGTGTGAAAACGGAGAGAAGTGAAGGTAAGCCGCGGCACATTTCTGCTTTCTCCATGTTATTATTAGTGCGCTGATGTATAGAGGCGGCGGCGCACACTCAGTTTCAGTCACCTAGAGTCAGAAATAATAAAACAATTCCACAAATGGGAGCGAGTCAGTATGTCACGCTCTGCAATGAACATGTTGATGAATATGATCTCATCATGTTAATCTGAATGTAACGCAGGGCAGAGATGTTAAATGATACTGTTGACTGACTGACACTTAATGAATATAATTCGTCATTCACAAATACAACACGTTTTATAGAATAGCTTTTTTATTCATGCCATCGAGATATGCATGTTTTATTGCAAATTTCATTGTAAGCATAATAATTGAGATTGGATTACCACGAATTACCTATTATTTCTTAATTTCTTGTTAGTTTGAATGTCCCTTATTTAATAATTTCAGACTGTGTTCAATACCTGTTTCTGTGACCGCGTGGGGGGTTGGTGGGGCTCGAGCCCCTGCCCCTTTAATCGATGCTAAAGTGGTGTCCCCCTCGGTGTAAATAGCGGTTGGGGTGGGGAGGGGGAGTCGCGATATCTACCCCAACGCAACTGCTCACCCTCATGTCATTCCAAACCTGTCTGACTTTATTTCTTCTGTGAAACATAAAATGAGATATTTTGAAGAATGTTGGTAACCATTGGTGTCCACTGACTTTCATTGTATGGATTAAAAAAAAACGGAGACATTTCTCAAAATATCTACTTTGTTTCATTTCGGGTGAACTCATAACTTATGTTATTGTTCTAAAACACCAGTTTCAGCAGGAGAAAACCATGGCAGCTCCATTCAGATCACTTGTGGAAGATTATCCAAGATACCTCAAATCATTTGAGCTTTTTCTGGAGCGCTCATCAGAGCACCAGTGCATGCAGGACTTCATTCATAATACGCTACCAGACATACTGGCAAGGTGCTTTATCGTTCTTGATGAATGTCATATTTTATTCATTTAGCCTGTCCTAGATTTGTAATGCAGAGTGTGCAAGCAGATTTAACAATGACAAGATATTATAATATTATCTTGCCTTTATTATGTTCTCTCTCTCTCTCTGCAGTATTGGAGGGGGGAGATCCGTTTTCAATGTAATGGGAGTAGGGAGTGGAGCAGGTATACTTTTCATAACGACTGAATTATTAACATTCTGTTTATATCATAATTTCATGCAGTAGCCTATATCAGATTTTAATACCTAACAGAGTTCTCACTTCTCCATATTCATCTAATTTCCAGGTGAGATTGATCTAGAGATGCTTGCTCAGCTACACCTGAAACATCCACATGTCAAAGTCGACAATGAAGTAGTGGAACCAAGCAATGATATGCTGCACAAATATAAAGGTACCAATCATTTTATTGATGCTCATTTAAGCTAAACATATACGCTTTTACTAATTCTAACAATAAATGGCTATTTATTCTTTTTTTTAATTTTTTTTATTTTATTCTTTCTGTTTAGTTCGGGTGTCAACAACTCCAGATCTTGATCATATTAACTTTGAGTGGAATAAGATGACAGCATCTGAATTTGAAAAACACTGGCAACAGAAAAACCCTGGGGAAAAGATGGACTTCATTCACATGATACAGGTTTTGAGATGTCGTGATATAATGGAAGTAGCGACAGGAAGTTTTCTTCCATTTTGTGACAGACATTCGAGTGAATTGGATTATCAAAAAAGAAATTAATGTAGGGCGATTCTATCCAATCAACAAGCAATGATTCTGTTCGTTGCTTGTTGATTGGATGGAGGCAGATCTTAATGTGAGTTTGCAGTCGATTGTAAGAAAGGGACGGGTCCTAAGTGGACTAAATGATTGAACAAGTCTGGCATACATCAACAGAGAAGTCTGACGTTTTACTGGAGGTCGAGTTAAGACATTTTAATTTAGAAATACAAAAATATGAATAAAATAAATAAAAATGATAAAAAATTAAACGTGCATGAAACATACATTTAGAAAAAAGATTCATTTTAATTTCATGTGACAATCATCAACTTAAATATATTATATTATTCAATCAATTAAAGTGATATAATTGAGGTCTGTATGTCAGACGTGTTTTGTTGTGTTTGTAGAATATTAATATCAGTCTGTTTAACAGATGCTGTACTACGTCACAGATCCAGAGGCCACTGTCTCATTTTTTCGGAGTCTTCTACACAAAGATGGGAAACTCTTAATCATTCTGGTGTCAGGTACAGTCAATTCTCTGAGTTCAAAACTTCGCCAAAGTGCGTAACTTAAATAATGTACCATTCAAGTAACTATACCTTTTGCTTAAATGGACTTTGGCTCACAGGTTTAGCTCAACTATGCTCAGCTTCAGAGGAAATGGAGTATAAAAGGTGAAATCAAATCAGTCAAAAAAGTGTTTTTTTTCTTCTTCTAATTTTCATTGAGCATTTCACCTTTGTAGGGCAGTACAGTGGGTTCAAAAAAATGTTTTTTCAAAAAAAAATGTGTCTGTTCTGTTTAAGGAAAAAATGACCTCAGTTCTGCTTCTACATATTGTAGGTGAGAGTGGATGGGGAAAATTATGGACAACCTTTAAAAAACAACTGTGTAATACTGAGATCAGCCAGTGTGTTACTACAGGAGATATAAAGACCTTCCTAGACACTGAGGGCATCCCCTACCGGAACTATGAGCTTCTGTCCCAGATGGACATCACTGAGTGCTTCACTGAGGGAGACCAGGTGGGAGAACTTCTGCTGGATTTCCTTACCGAGGTCATAAAGTTCAGTAAGAATGCTCCTGAAGACCTGAAGAAAGGAGTATTGGACTTACTGAGACATCCTGACTGCAGTAAAGAGGTGAATGGCAGGATCATATTCAACAACAACCTGGGAGTCTTAGTGGTTGAGCCGTAGCCCCAAGACTCCTTTATATCTCACCTGCACAAGAATATACAGTGGTTCTCAACCTTTTTGACCCAAAGCCCCTCATTGTCCACATTGTCAATAATATCAAAAGGCCCCATTACTTTTCCAGCTGTTTATCAGAATCAGAATCAGAAGAGCTTTATTACCAAGTATGTTTACACACACAAGGAATTTGACTTGACGACAGGAGCTTCCAGTGTAGAAGAAAGTACAAACATAGTGCAGACATATATAGGAATAACACAGTAGGGATGTAATATAACACTAATATAATAAAAAAAAGAAAAATTGAATAATGTACTATATACAGAAATAGAAGTATAGGAACAAAAGTAATTGTTTAGATAAATGTGCAGATATGTTATTTACAAAGTGTGCAGTTTAATATAAATATAACTATGTTGTGATGGACGATGTATAATTATGAAAGATTAATTGTTCAGACTGAATATAGCTTGTGGGAAAAAACTGTTCTTGTGCCTGACTGTTCTGGTGGTCAGTGCTCTGTAGCGCCGACCAGAAGGCAACAGTTCGAAGAGAGAGTGGGCTGGGTGTGAAGGGTCCAAGGTGATTTTTTTAGCCCTTTTCCTCACTCTGGAGATGTAAAGATCTTGGAGGCTGGGCAGAGGGACACCAATAATCCTCTCAGCAGTCCTGACTGTCCGTTGTAGTCTCTTGATGTCTGATTTGGTTGCTGAACCAAACCAGACAGTTATGGATGAACACAGGACAGACTCAATGATAGCAGAGTAGAACTGTTTCAGCAGCTCCTGTGGCAGGTTGAATTTCCTCAGCTGGCGAAGGAAGTACAACCTCTGCTGGGCCTTTTTTGCAATGGAGTCTATGTGAGTGTCCCACTTCAGGTCCTGAGAGATAGTGGTGCCCAGGAACCTGAATGACTCCACTGCAGTCACAGTGCTGTCCATGATGGTGAGTGGGGGGAGTGCAGGGGGTTTTCTCCTGAAGTCCACGATCATCTCCACAGTTTTGAGCGTGTTAAGCTCCAGGTTGTTAAGACTGCACCAGACAGCCAGCTCTTTAACCTCCTGTCTGTAAGCAGACTCGTCTCCATCCTTGATGAGGCCGATGACTGTAGTGTCGTCTGCGAACTTCAGGAGCTTGACAGAGGGGTCTTTAGAGGTGCAGTCATTCGTGTAGAGAGAGAAGAGCAGTGGGGAGAGTACACATCCCTGGGGAGCGCCAGTGCTGATGGTGATAGTCCTGGATGTGAGTTTGCCCAGCCTCACTAGCTGCTGCCTGTCTGTCAGGAAGCTGGTGATCCACTGACAGATGGAGGTGGGCACGGAGAGCTGGGTGAGTTTGTCTGAGAGAAGGTCAGGCATGATGGTATTGAAGGCCGAACTGAAGTCCACAAATAGGATCCTTGCGTAATTCCCAGGTCTGTCGAGGTGTTGCAGGATGTAATGCAGTCCCATGTTGACTGCATCATCCACAGACCTGTTTGCTCTGTAGGCAAACTGAAGAGGATCCAGCAAGGGTCTAGTGATGTCCTTCAGGTAGGCCAGGACCAGTCTCTCAAGTGACTTCATGACCACAGATGTGAGAGCGACAGGTCTGTAGTCGTTAAGTCCAGTGATTTTGGGCTTTTTGGGGACCGGAATGATGGTGGAGCGTTTGAAGCAGCAGGGAACTTCACACAGCTCCAATGATCTGTTGAAGATCTGTGTGAAGATGGGGGCCAGTTGGTCAGCGCAGACTTTTAAACAGGCAGGTGAAACACCATCTGGGCCTGAAGCTTTTCTAGATTTCTGCTTCCTGAAGACCCGGTTCACATCCTCTACACAGACCTTAAGCACAGGTTGAAGGGGGGGGGAGGGAGGGAGGGGGGTTGCAGGGGTGGTAGGTGAAGGTGTGAAGTGCAGATCAGAGCGGATGGGGGGTGGTAGACGATCCTTTTCAAATCTGCAGTAAAACACATTCAGATCGTCAGCCAATTGTTGATTCTCCGCAAGCTGTGGGGGTGGTGTCTTGTACATGGTGATGTTCCTCAGACCAGTCCATACTGACGCTGGATCGTTTGCTGAAAGCTCTTTTCTCAGCTTTTCTGAGTAGTTTTTTTTAGCCACTCTGATCTCCTTTGTTAGTCTGTTCCTGGCCTGGTTATACAAGATTTTATCCCCACTTCTGTAAGCATCCTCTTTGGCGTGACGAAGCTGTTTGAGTTTCCCAGTAAACCACGGTTTATCATTATTAAATGATAAGAATGTCCTGGTAGGAATGCACATATCTTCACAGAAACTGATATATGAAGTTACAGTCTCTGTGAGCTCGTCCAGATCGGTGGCTGCAGCTTCAAAGATGCTCCAATCAGTGAGGTCAAAACAAGCTTGTAAATCCTGCTCTGCTTCATTAGTCCATCTTTTTACAGTCCTTAATACAGGTTTAGCTGATTTCAGTTTCTGCCTGTAGGTCGGTATTAGATGAACCAAACAGTGATCAGAGAGCCCCAAAGCTGCTCGTGGGACAGAGTGATATGCATCCTTTATTGCTGTGTAACAGTGATCCAAAATAGTGCTGTCTCTGGTGGGACACGTAATGTGCTGCTTGTATTTTGGCAGTTCACGGGAGAGATTTGATTTGTTAAAATCTCCAAGAATGATTAAAATAGAGTCTGGGTACCTTTGCTCCATTTCAGTTATTTGTTCGGCCAGCTGTTGCATCGCGGCGCTCACGCACGCGTCCGGAGGCACGTACACATTCACGAGAATGAAAGAGGAAAACTCCCGCGGCGAGTAGAAAGGTTTACAGTTTATGATGAGTGCCTCTAAATTAGGACAGCATACCTTTTTCAGCGTTGTTACATCTGAACACCAACGTTCGTTGATGTAGAAACACAATCCACCTCCTCTGGTTTTCCCCGTTAACTCCGCGATGCGATCCGCTCTGAACAGCTGGTAGCCCGGCAGATGAAGCGCGTTGTCCGGAAAAATGTACAGATATGTTTATTAGTGTGCAGATATGTTATTTACAAAGTGTGCAGTTTAATATAAATATAACTATGTTGTGATGGACGATGTATAATTATGAAAGATGATGATTTATTGATAAGGATTAAGAATGATTTCTACATTTTAAAAGCTGTAAAACTAGACAGATGTGTATTCGTTAATACACTGAATTGTAAGATTTTATTAATTAACATGACATTTCTAAATCACACTTTCATAATCAGACTACCTCATATTTTTTCAAGTCAATGGGAACCTTAGTTCAAAAAAATATATAAAACAGTTGCTAAGGTGGTCAATTAAACAAAGAAATATATTGATTTTTAGTTATTTTGTCTTATTTTAAACCATTTTAAGTAATTTTAAGGCCCCTTTGGTGGGCCCTGGCCTCATGGTTGAGAATAACTGGTCGAGGAAGTACAGAATGTCTGTATTTTCACATTTTTAGAAATGTTCTGTTTCTTTACCGTTTTCTACAAAGAGAAGAAGAAATGTGGCTTATCATAACAATAGAATTTATTTTAATGAATTTATTCAAGAGCCTTAAAGTGCCCCTATTATGCCATTTTAAAGGTTCCTAATATTGTTTTGGGAGTCTCCTACAATGCATATTCTCAAAATATGCATTTAATATAATTTTCCAACGATTCTCAAACAATTAGTTCTAAGCAGTTCTAAGATTCAGTCTCTCTAAACCCCTCCTTTCTGTGAGATGGCATCAACATCAAACAAAAGTGTTTTAACGAAGACCTATGTAGGTGACGTGTCATGAAGAAACCTTGTAGCACAAACTCCAGTATGTGTAACTTGTACTTTGTGAAACTCGTCCAAGCAGCAAAGTACAACTTTTGTATATTGACTTATTAACTCACAGGGACACAGAGTGAATGATTTTTCTACAACAGTCATTATGATGAAAGAGATGAGATTGTATTTTTTGGTGACTAGTTGTGTTGTTGTGACCTTATACCTCATTTAGGTTTGGAGAGACGTTTAATGCCTAACCAGACAGGACAAAGGTTGTATAGACATTTCAAGGTTAAAAATGCTTGAAACTACAAGTTTTATTTGATAACTGAGTGTAGACGGCTTGTTGAAATAGCACTGCCTTCCCTTTGTATTTGCTTACAGTATTATTGCATAGTAACTTGAACATTGTCTTGTGTCCATCAGCATTTCTGTATATCTGTCCCACATAACAATAAAACATTACATTAAATTGACATGATTAACTTAAAAAGAAGCTTGAGTGTCTTTTGAGCCATATACTGTACCAAACTTAATCTTACTATCATTACCATAATGTAATCTCGAAACAGTCGATTTTCTGCCAACTACTGGACTGGAATTGGATGGCACACAAGAGAGCAATGGCAGCTTTGATTTCATTTTTAAAATTGCGTAAATAGTGTTCTTTTTTTTCCACTTAAACCTCATGGATGCTATTAGAGTTAAAGTCACGATTGTGTTGAATCCAACCAAACGCATTTTTGTGTTTTTCGAAAGAAAGAAAAAGTCATAAAGTCTGGAACAACATGATAGTGAGTAAATTACTTTTTCTTTTTTTTTTATATATATATAATAGGATTAAAGTATTTTAACATAAAATGCAAATTGGTACCTTGTGGGTTGATGGCATACCATTCTGCAGACCACAAGGTTATCTTAAGTTAATTCCTTAGGTTCTCTGGTAATATACATTTCTAATTAAGAGAGTGTATTATGCATCAATTATTATGTAGTTTTGATCATTTCTGCAGTTTGCCCTTCTCTGAACAGGACTGCAGGAGGAAAGCACTTTGCATTTTAAGTGACAGTGTCCTGTGGGCCACACTGCAACAATACATCTTGTCTCCACCTACTGGTAATTAAAGTAACTTTTTATAACAATATAAAGTCCATTCTGCTGCAGTGCAAATTATAGTATGTGCAATCTCCAACAATGCACCTCAGTGGAACCAAAGACCTCACCAAAGACAACTATAAGCAAATAGCAGTTTCTGCTAATCTCATATTTATCTTGTGTACCTATAGAGTAGTATTGCGTCCTTCATATTTCCGAGTCTTTAGTTTTATCAGATTTATAAAAGACAAATACTATGGAGTGAAAACAGTATCAAAACCTCCTACGAATGCACACGAGAGATCCGCATTCGCGCACACCAACCAACAAATAGCAATGTAATTAGTAGAAATGAAACTGCACTTTTAATTATTTCAAATAAAATACAAATTGCATAAACTATTCTTACATTTTTTTAAGGGCTAAGTAATTAAATTACTGTAATTCGATTACTAAACAATCAATTACACCCAAAACTGGAAAATATAGCCACATTCAAAAAGGACTGTTTCAGTGCAAAGGCAGACATGTTTAAAGGGGTCATATGATGCGATTTCAAGTTTTCCTTTCTCTTTGGAGTGTTACAAGCTGATCGTGCATAGATAAGATCCCTGAAGTTGCAAAGACTAAAGTCTCAAAACCAAAGAGATATTCTTTATCAAAGTTAAGACTCTGCCACGCCCCCCTAAAACGGCTCGTTCTAACACGCCCCCACATATCTACCTCACTATGTGGAAATATTTGCATAATGCCGCCCAAATGTGCACGCAAAGAAAGAAGGTGTGTGTGACGAGAGGGGCGGGGCCGAGAGCCACCTGCGCCACTCACCGGTCTCGAGTCTCACGGAGGAGCTCCGGAAGGATAAAAG
>NW_015656594.1:240818-271119 GCF_001515625.1 Sinocyclocheilus rhinocerous
TGGAGACAAAGAGGCAAAACTTACGGACTGCAGCTTTAAAGTGATGCTAAATAAAACAAATTTCACCTGCAGGAAATAAGACAGCAATACCTTTTCAACTACTGATCAATTACAGTTATTGTTTTATTTATTGCAGTCACATTTAAGCAACAATATATAGTGTATTCTCTTGCCTCAATAATACATATATACAATACAACTGTTATTAATAATGAGATAACTGCACTGAATATGTCTGTTATTAAACAAGACAATGTCAAGATTCCTTAGGCTCAAATTGTCATTTTTACTAATTACGCTGATAGTAATGAATTACTCTTTTTATATATAGGTATATATTTTATATATATATATTTATATATATATTTTTTAAACTTTGGCCATGTTTAGCATGAGAATCCAACTCTTTAATAGTGTAAATAAGTAAGAATGCATGAAATAGCATTAGACCTCCCCTTTAAGTTTGCAAAGTGGCATAGATGAATAATGCACCATTGTGCATTCCGTAGCTTTTATAAAACATGTTTATACCCGTACAACTGAAAATCGTTAAAAGAGAAACGTTTGAGACCAATATTTACATTTCTTTTCATGTATTTGTTAAACGTGATTAATAGGTGTTGCACACAGTACATGTGTGTAACAGAAAATAGCCGTTTGATGGAATAATATACTAGTTTAAAAGCAGTAAGCTAAATAAAGCAAAAATGTTCAGTTGTATAAACCATCATCTGTCTGTACAGTACTGGTGCTGCAGAAACCATGTAATATTGTACAGTCTGATGTGAAGATACAAGTAAATAGAAAACAAACTAATTTTAGTGCATTTAATGTGCCATGACCTGTTTATCTTTTCCTTTGTCTTTAGTCTGGAAATTTCTGCAGAGGTTTGTTTTCATATTGTAGTCGAATGTTGACAGTGATCAAGTCTTCACAGAAGTGCAAGGGTCATTCTGCCAGCAGGGGCTAAATACTTCAGCTCTGAGGTATGGCTGAATGAGCGCAGTTGCTCTGGAATGAGTGGAGTGGAACTTGTCCATATGTTCGCACATGGCGGTGGTCTGGAAGATGGTTATGATGTTAGCCAGCAGGTGGCGCTGCAGTTTTTCCAAACGTTAAACCAACATGATTTCTCGAAGTGAGGCCGAGCATTCATGCTGAGCACCGTGTTCATGCCCCATTTGTAGTCGGTGTACAAGGGTAAACATGGGAGGAGGCTCATTCAGATCTCATGCCTTCACCCAAAACCACAGAGGCATTAGTAGAAATTGTGAAGAATTAGACAGATATTTTCCAATAAGAGCAACACCTGCCACTAGTTTAGCCGAGTTTTCCCAGTGCTGCACAGATTGAATCAGAGTAATGAACACAATATCCTAACTGAAAACAAGAGTAGACTGAATTAAGAAGTTTTCAGCATGATGCAGATTAAAAACTGTGCACATTGGATCGACTAAGTAACCAAGTGCAAATAATTTTAAAAGCTAGACTGCATTTATTGTTCCCTAACATTGTAATACACACCTGTCCACAGAAAGATAGTTCGAGTTTAGTTAGATTTCGAGAAACCGACAGGTGCATGTGATGACATGTTGATAAAACAGTGCTGGGAAACATCTTAGTAGCAGTTATGTTGTCTCCAATCATTTTGTCAAAAATGTTGAACTCTACAAGATATTACTGATCCAAAACATCAAACATGCTTTTTTCATTTACCTTGACCTGTATTTCTGTTTCACTTGCTCTACTAAGGACCTGAATGCAGCTAAATATTTAAATGTCTAGGTGTACATGACAAGTAGGACATGTACATTTAATGTACTAATATATAATATATTTTAATTATATTAAACGTTATTAATAATTATTATATTTTACATGAAAACTCCTCATGTAGAAAATGAAATGCAAAATGTATACAATATATTATACAATTTGTAACTCTGCTTCGTCTCTATATTGACCTAAAAAAAATTTGAAGGCTCCTGCGTAGACCATTGAGAGAGGCAGCATTCATAAATATTTGTTTGTTTTCATTTTATTTTTTATTTTTTGATCACATCTTTTGAACTCCCATTGAGTGTTAAATATTACACTTCATCAATTTGGCTGTTCTGTGACCAACACCTACATCCCAGAGATGCTTGAATCTCATTGACGTTAAAAAAAGGCCATTGTCCATTAATCTGGAACTCCTGGAACTCCTTAACTGGAACTCCTTCCTTCCTCCTCGTTTTTCCTTCGATCATTTCTTTTCCTCCTTTTCCCTCCCCTCTCCCTCCTCTTTCATCACTCAGCGCTCTTTATATCAGCCATCGCGCCGGTGCGTAGACCTCAGCGAGAAGCCAGCAAGACATAAACTGCCCCTTCGATGTTTCAAACAGGCTTTAATGGGCAGAAGCATGACCTTGAAATATGGCCTCCGATACAAATCCTGCAAATGGCTGCTGTGGCCGCAACGTATTTCATTCTGTGAAATTAGTGCTGTTAAGCAGCTGCGGTTATATAGTGCCCGTCCTTACATGGCTATGAATGGTTACCTGCCTTTTGATTGATGAGTTCTGCCTTCTGCCTCTATTACCTATTGGAGGACGCCAGTGAAATCGCACACTGATGGGCTAGTGCTTCCAGACTCTCTTTGTAACTCCAGTGCGGTTGGGTTCATGAACCAGCCAGGCACTTGGAAATGATGCAGGAGATTGAAGAGTCAAAATAAGTTTTCCTGACTGTGAAAAAGGAAATTGATACAGGAATTCTGGGAGTTCGTGCTGCCATAATCAAGATTAGACTTGGTTCGGTCATTAATCTAGAAAAAGACTGTGGAAACACAAAAGAAAAAAAAACATTTATTTCAGGATGGCTTGAATGAATGGAGGAGATTAACTCAGACTGCAGTGATTTATGATTTGTTAATAATGCATCATGGTTATAAAACGTTATTAATTGGACAGTTTAAATGGAATCATGCACATTTTATTAATTAACCCAATTTATCTTTTGATTTCTGTCCGAGATCAATTTCATTGAAAATCACTTCATGAATCCTGGAACAATTTATTCTACTGACTTGTGTGAATGAGTGATTTGCAGCGGAACTTTTGCAGGTTTTTGTGCGCGTTTAAGGGCTGAGCGATGGTGCATTGCCGGAGTTAATTAACAGGAGCCATAAAGCAGCTCTTACGGCAGACCGGTGTACGTTGGCTTAATTAAGACTCACTGTCAGATGTTCGTTTAGTCAATATATAATGCTGCAGGCCTCCTTAACAATGCTCCATTGATCCTTCCACCCCCTTGTATAACAGGCCTTGTACTGATGATGCTTCAAAACAATGTTCACTGGATCATTTTTCTTCTGAAATTGTATTTTCATTTTCGCTTCAGATTGCATTATACTCTAGCTAATTCATTGGAATCGCCTGTCTATCAAACCACAGTCTATTCATGTGAAATTTGGGGCAAATCAGTTTAAAAGGATCTTTTATCCAGGGCTCCATTCCTTCGGCGAAGTAATGGAAGATCTGCTTCATTCTTTTAATCATATCGCATTTTAACTTTGATAATATTGAAAAGCATTCCCATCATATATCCATTCTGTGGATCTTAAATCTTTTCTTCCTCTTGGGACCCGTTCCAAGAAACCCGTTCAATTGTGCATGCAAAATTACGTTTCAAACTTAATACATTATTTGAAGTCGGGGTCTCAGGAGTGGCTCCCTGCCTTAATAACATCTAATAAAGCTCCACTGCTCTTCGTTTTTAATTCAGCCCACTGTGTGTTTCCATGAGAAAATTAATGAAGACTTCCATTAAACTGTCAAATGAGCCTGTTTTGGATTTATTTGACCTGTTTACAACTTCACTGAGGTCTGAGACACAGCAAAGACACTTTTACACAATCCACACGGAAGTGATCCTTTATGGTCTTATTTGCAAGGATTGTTGAATGGTAATCGCATAATGACAAAGCACAAATAATTCATAATGCTGTGGGTAGTTATTATTTGTTGTTTATTACTCTGTTTTGTCAAATTTATTATTGTATTACTGAATTTTTTTCAGTTTTCTTGACATTCTTGCCATTAAAGTAGGTGTAATAAAAATTACAAAGATGTTGTTTTTTCTCCCTTTAGGATGGAAAAACAATGTTTTTATTTTTTATAATTGAATTTTTTTCCTGATAACATGGCTAGAGAGATTATTTCAACTATCAGTGTCTTTCCAGGTGTTTTTTTTTATTTTTTTTTATCCAGGTTTTGCTGTACTTAATTTCTTTGTGAACTGTCCGTCTGCCACTCTCTTGACATGCGGCTCAAAATATTTTCTGTTCATCCACATGCATGTTGAGGGGTGTCACACGAAAACTACACTTAATTCCTTCGTGGATCCATGTATCTTTGGCAGAGCCGGTGCTGTTGTACATTTTACTGTAGCTCCCAGTGAGAAAGACATAATTCATCACCAAACGATCTTGCCATCCTGAAACAGCCCTATAAAACACAGAGTAATGAGGCTTCTGTGGCTGCTGTCAACCCAACACTGCTTTGTAAAGGATGACACAATTATATTTTACTAGCTCTCCAAAAATGCTGACAAGCTCCAGTTCAATAAAACACAATTTCTTTTGCTTTTCAGCAGCCGTAGCTCAAAACTGGACGTCTGTGGACAGGAATCCCCTGCCTTAATAGAATTAAAGAAATGCTGATATTTATAGCACATTATGCAAATGTTCTGTATCATTAATATTCAAAATGTGAATGCCAGCAGTGCTGCAATATTGAAAGGTAATGATGGCTAATATGCACCGTGTTGAGAACATGAAATGCTCCTTTAACCAAATCCTTTCTCTTTTTTTTTACACGGGAAACATCACATTAGCCTTAAGCATGTGTAATTCATCTCTCCTTCATTTACTGCAAGCCTTTACAGTAGATTACGTCTGAAAACTATGTTCTGTGTCTTAACTTATGTTGAAATGTTCATGTCTAGAATGAGATTGGCTGACTGCACCTTTCCCAACCAAGTAAATTTATTCTGATATTCACTCTAAATTGGTTTCTAAAGGAAATTACCTGAATCCAATACAACAATGCATATTAAATAAGATAAATATTAAATAAATAAAAACTCTAGCAAATCTATATTGTAATGGATGCACCACAGCATCACAACACAGGAGTCTCTTATGCTTACAAGACTGCATTCAGTTGATCAATACAATCAATACAGTAAAAGCTAGTAATATAAAGTTGTTGTTGTGTGTGTGTGTGTGTGTGTGTGTATATATATATATGTATATGTATGTGTGTACATATACATTAATTTTGGCAAAGCTGAATTTTCAGCAGGCATTTCTCCAGTCTTCAGTGTCACACAATCCTTTACAAATCATACTAATATGCTGATTTGGTGCTCAAAAAAAACATTTCTTATTATCAATTTATGCTGCTATTATCAACAGTTATGCTGCTTAACATTTTTGTGTAATTTATGAATAGAAAGTTCAAAAGAACAGCATTTATTTGAAATAGAAATCTTTTGTAACAATGTGAAAGTGTCGCTTTTGATCAATTTTAACCGTCCTTACTGAATAAAAGTATTAATTTCAAAATTAATAAAAGTATTAATTTAAAAAAAATACTAAACTCCACATTTGTGTATTAATCTAGATTAAGAGATATGAGTAGGACATGAATTGATATATAGGAAGTGCTTGTATGAATAAAACCCCAATGTACATTTCAGCTTGTATGAATAAAATCAATTTATCCGAGGCAAAATTGCAGAATACAGATTATTCTAATAGCAGTTTACCAACATTATGATATTAGGCATTTTTGATAAATCCTAATTTGAAGCTCTAATTATACTAGTCTATTTTAGGGTAAGATAATCATGAAATCAGTGGGGTGGCAGTAAAGTTGATTGAACTACATCAAATTTTAATGCTAATGGCATATGTTGCCGTGCACCGTGATGCCTGAAGCTTTTGAAGGTGATAGTAACTGGTAAATCTGTTTATTTATTAGAGGAGTTGCTCGGTGCTCACTCTCCACTATCAGTGAGGCTTGTCAGCGGTGGAGAGCAGATGATGCATGAGCCAATATGTTCACTAGAGAGAGCCCAACATCGCGCATCAGCATGAAAATCGGTTTCTCTTTGAAAGAGCTTTGGGCTGTACATACTGTTCCAAAACAACGCTAATCGGAGGTCAAAAACCCAAAGAAAGCTTCTGGAAAGTTTTCCAGAGTTGTTATGATACTCTATCCTATGTTGGGTGAATTTTATATATTAGTATCATTCCTTTGAAAGTAGAAACTGTCGTGAAGCATCATTATTGAACCAGGCCATAATTGGACCAATAGTACAATTAGTGGTGACTTATTTCTACATTGCTGCAAATATTTGGCCAGTAGTGATACTATGCAGCAGAGAGGAGAAATTTAACAATATTTGTCAATAGTCTTCCATGTTCTGAAATCTCAATTTACATTCAATTTTATTAAAAACAAAAATGTTAAATCCTGTCAAGTGTTAACCTGACTTATAATGTAGCAACGTTATGATATGAAGCATTTAAGTCCTTAAAGGTGACATATCATGAAAATCTGACTTTTCCAGGTTTTAAGTGCTATAATCAGGTCCCTGGTGCATCTACCAACCAAGGAAACGTGAAAAAGATTAACCCAATCACTTTGTTTAGGTAAGCCTTTTTCTGCAAGGGTCTGAGAAAACGAGCGCGTCTGATTTTGCTCCTCAGGTTGTTTCTACTTCCACTCAAAATAGGCATTTTCAAAATGATATAATAAATGATCTGTGGAGTATTTTCAGCTGAAACTTCACAGACGCATTCTGGGGACACCAGAGACTTGTATCACATATTGTGAAAAGGGGCATAATATGTCACCTTTAAATGGTGGATAATATATGAGTAAAAAATAGATAAATCTTAATGTGATATTCTAATTAAACATTTTTTTTTTTTAAATCTGACTCACAGAGCTAGAATTTTGACTGCTGGCATGAAATCTGATCCATTTTGCTGTATTTGTTTGGCCAAAACCACGCAGAAAGGTGTAAAGTGAACAACCAGAGTTTGTTTTTGTGTAGTTCTTCTTAAGATGCACTTGGGACCATATAAACCTGACTTTTTTTCAGGAAAACTGAATTTGTTAAAATCCAGTCAATCTTATTGGAGCTTATTGTGAGGACACCGAAGTGAGATGTTACATTTTGTAAATCCTAAGCAGTCTCTGTATCAGCAAGCTTATGAGCTCTTGTTTATTGCTGGCATCAACAAGTGCAGTAATTATGACTGAATGACTTTAGTCCTTGACCCAGTTCAGATTTGTTATCATATCAGCCAGCTTGGAGTCAAGATTACGTTTAAACTTAGCGAGAAACGAGGGAGAGAAACGCGTTAAAGCCATTTGACAAATACATGTAGAACCCGTAGCCTGAAGCCGTTTGGAAAGCAGTAACCCCCTGCAAGAAGAGGAACAGAACTGGCATTAAATTCTTAAATTCCTGCTCTCCAGCCAGATGCCTATAGAGCTGAACACAGTTAATCGGAACCATGAACCTCTTCTGGCTTGGGGAAATCTTCTTGGAATTTCGATTCTGGATTTATTTGCTGCTAAGTATGTACTGCTAGCCTCAGGGTTGGATGTTTTGGAAATATAGTGTAAAAGGGCACACATAACATGTGCCTGGGATTCGTTCAAATTTAAAAGATGTCCTCATCTCTGAACTTTGCTTTGTCTGTCAATGCTACAGTAGTGTGGCCATATAAATATGGAGAAAAAGGAAGCATTATGGAATAATGGTGTCACGCTATTCTTGTGTACTTTTCATATTATGGCTTTTCTCTGCTATTGTCAGTTCCTTTAAAAAACTAAGCTGTCAGAAGAGGAGTGACAACTGTATTTGGAACGTTTCTCTGGTGATGTTCTCCGATCAGTTAGTTCATTTAAATCCTGCTCTGTCAAACAATCGACTGAAAGCTCACATTCAGATCTGCCTCCATCCAATCAACTACTGATGGATAGCACCAAGTCCCCACCTTGCATTGTCTTTTTCAATAATCTATTTCATTCAAATGTACATCACAATATAGAAGAAAATATCCGTTGCTTCATGTGTTTCAATGTGACTTTAAATAGCTATTGGGCTTTTTGTTAACATTATCTAATAGCCTGTGTGAACTAAGTGACATCAAAATAGAAATTACATTTTGTTATTGCACTTCGACGAAATAACATTTGTCATTCTTTGAAATAGAATAGACTACAACATCATTCACAGTATGACAAGAAACATGCATTGTAAAGTTAATAGTGTCAATTTTTTGACTTCAGTTTAATTCAAATCAATTCAAATTTATTTGTATAGCGCTTTTCACAATGCACATTGTTTCAAAGCAGCTTTACAGAAAATGCATGTACATTACAATTTAGAGTGATCTGTTATAAGAAGTGAATGTGTCCAAGTAATGTTCATTTCACAAATGAACAGTTCAAGGTAATAGTCATACAGCTAACATTAATTAATTTCAGGCAGAAGCTCATTAAAGCGATTATTACAAGTGTGATCATAATGATTACAATATAGAGAAAATTTGGCAGCTGTGCATATCTATTAAAGTTGGCATCATCTGGGGTCCTCGCAGGGGTCAGCATCATCTCTTCAAAGGAGTGGGGTCATCTGAAGTCTTTCTATGAGGCTGGATCCACACTGGAGCTGGTGTAATCTCTAGATACCTCGGGATGGGCATCCCAGGGTAGGAACAGAAAGACAAATGGAAAAGAATTAGCGTAGCTGCTGTTCAAGCAAAAAATTTTTGCGACTTATCTGATCTAACTGGGAACAAGGGTGAGATTGAGATTCATTATGTGAATGCTTGGCTGAAGAGATGTGTCTTTAATCTAGATTTAAACAGAGTGAGTGTCTTTGAGCCCCAGACATTATCAGGAAGACTATTCCAGAGTTTGGGAGCCAGATGAGAAAATGCTCTCCCTCCTTTAGTGGACTTATATATCCTACTACTAAAAGTCCAGAGTTTCGTGATCTTAAAGAGCGTGATGGATTATAGGGCATAAGAAGATCAGTTAAATCTACAGGAGCTAAAGCATTTAGTGCCTTATAGGTCAGTAGTAATATTCTCAAATCAATACGGAACCTAATAGGTAACAAGTGTAGAGATTATAAATTTGGGATAATATGATCATTTTTGTTTGACCTGGTAAGAACTCTAGCAGCTGCATTTTGGACTAACTGTACACTTATTATTGAAGATGCAGGACAACCAGCTAGTAGTGCATTACAGTAATCTAGTCGAGAGGTCATGAATGCATGGCACCATTTGACAAAGGTGCTATATAGCACCTGTAAAAATAGGTGCTAAATAGCACTAAAAGTGGTTCCCCTATGATTACGAGCCAAAGAACCGCTTTTAGTGCTATATAGCACCATTTTTTTTTAGAGTGTTTATTGAAGATGCAGGACAACCAGCTAGTAGTGCATTACAGTAATCTAGTCGAGATGTCATGAATGCATGAACTAGCTTTTTTTTGTGTCAGAAAAACAGATAACATGTTCCATAGCTTAGCAATGTTTCTGAGGTGGAAGAATGCTGTTTTTGTAACATATGTAATATGATTTTCGAAAGAAGTTGCTGTCTAATATAACACCCAAGTTTTTAACTGCAGATGATGACTTAACAGTGCTTCCTTCTAGTTGCAAATTGTATTCTAAGAGATTCGGTGTGCAGGTTTTTGGTCCTATAAGTAATACCTCAGTCTTGTCTGAATTTAATAGGAGAAAATTACTGGTCATCCAATGTTTTATATTTTTATCGGTTTATTATGAAGGAAGGTTGTCGCTTGTTGTTTTAACTAGCAATTTACATATTGTACAGTATCTGGCATATCTAAAATGGAAGTAATGTGAAATATTCCACAACAATCTAAAATACATGCCGTTATTTCCTAGACGGTTCTGATAACACTTCCTTATCAGAAACTTTTGTTGATGCGACCAGTAACCGCTCTGGACAGAGAGCATAGATCTAGTGTTAAATCAATACTTCCCTTTTTCTGGCTGTTTTGAAGAATGGTGTGTTCGAGCTGAAACGGGGAACTCATCCAAACATCAGCCCTCTCTGACCATCTCTACCAAACATCCATTATCCAGAGCCACCCGCTTCCTCAGGCTGATCTATGGAGGAAAACTGTTGTTGTTTTCAGCATGCCATGAGATGAGTTTCTCTCTGCTCTTGAACAACAGGATTGGACATTAAGTTTTGCTCTTAAGGTTAATTAGAAAAGTTATCTCATCAGTTGAGGACAAATGGACCAGAGGACCCCCCCCCCAGACATGCTAATCTCTGGCAATTTTGCTCAGGGTCCACCTGTGATCTCTCTCTGTCAGAGCCGCTCACGGACCCCACGGGCCCCTGAAAAGATCTGCTTCGCTGAGCCACTGTGACTGGGCTGCTAATAAAAAGACAGGAAAGAGAGTGACCTGTTTGGGCTCACTCACAACCGCTTTGTATACCACCTAATATCTGTCTCCTCATCTCCCTCTCTCTCTTTCTATCCCTCACTCATTCTCTTTATCTATGTGGCTTTTGGTCTTCTCAGATCTTTTTTTTTTTGGTATCCATTCCTTCTGTGCTGCTCAGGTAATGCTGGCACAAATGAAGCAGAACGGCTTATTTTCTCTCTCCCGCATCACTCTGGCCTCTCTCGCTTGACCGTATCTATTTTTTTTCCATGCACTTTCTCTTTTAAACTCTGTTCCTTTCTGTCCAAACGCTCTTTAATCTTTTACCTCTTCCGTGCCTCATTTTATTTTCCACTCTTTTGCATCTTGCTACTCTTTCAGTCACATTCGTCTTTGCTCCCATTAATATAAGGGATAGATCGCCCCCCAAAAAAATGTAGTAATTATTTCTTCCCCCTCATGTCATTCAGCATACAGATAAACCTATATGCTGTCATTTTTCTCCTGACGTGATCTCATTAGTAAGTGTAGGTATGCGTACTTAAAATGTGTTTCTACCACACATATGTTTTTGTACGATTGCATAAACACTGAAATGAACATTATATATAAATACACACAATGTATTTACAGCATCTTCATGTAATTAATAAATTTGATCAATATGATGAATCTTAATTGCTATCACATTTATTTAATACATGTATGTAATTTGACATTATAACAGTTTTATTCTGTGTGATTTCTGGTGTTTTATATCAAAGGATTCCATCATTTTACCTAAGCCTAAACTTTAAAATGTTCAAATGAATAAAAATTATTTCATCATTTATTCATTAACTTAATTTCATTTTAAATTTCTTTGCTATGCAACATCTGTCTAAAAAAAACTGACACCATAAAAATCTGATTTTTAATTTGTTAAATGTTAATCTAAATAATCAAAACATATCTACATAATAGGTAAATGTAATTATACAATTATATTTATAAATACTGTATGCACATGTAAATACTTTTACATTTTAGATGCTGTCAATACAGTAGTGTGTATATATATATATATATATATATATCACATCACACAGTATCCAAATGTACATGTACACTTACACTTCAAAATACTAATGAGATCAGGCTATTTTCCATGAAACACAAAAAGATACATTCTGAATGATGTTCCTGCAACCTTTTCTAGGGATATTTAAAAAAAAATCGATTAAATACTGTATCAAACATTTTTCGAAAATTCCCCAATTTATGCTCAGCAGAAAAATACCAGCATATAGTTTTGAAGTCAGGAGGGTGAGTAAATGATGCCAGGATTTTCATTTTTGGGTGAACTATCTCTTTAAGCTGGCTGCATGATTTCTCTCATGCTTGAAATCCCAGTAATGGTCCAGCAGACAGGGGAGTGTGGTTTACATTCCTCGCTCTAGAATGGAAGATATGAAAACCTATTATAGAGACAGGTGCGGGAATGATGGGTCCGAATAATTTTGTTTGTCTGCGTTCTTGGCTTTACAAAATAGCTTACAAAATAACTCTCCGCATATGACAGTCATGCATGTCACATAATAGATGCACCTTTCAAGGATGCATGAGTATTGATTTTAGCCTTGACATGAGGGTGTTTCCTCTTCTAACCTGCTTAATTTAATTGTGAAATATGATTGGCGAATATGCTTTTTTTACTTCCTTTCTCATTACTCAGTGCCCCTTAAATGTCAATCAGGAGTCATCTCAGGAAGTGAGGTGGAAGGTAAGGTCACATGTGTCCAAACTAGAGGCTCATTAAGTCACTCACACAAACAAACACACACACACACACACTCAGTCAGATCCTTCACAACAACAGATTTTATATTCTCTGTAGCCAATCTGAGAGGTGCCACAAATTTAGGGTGGTCTGGGTGGTTGCCAGGATGGTGTTGTGGTTGCTAAAGTGTTTGGATTAGTTATGTGTTATTGTGCAGTTATTGGGTTATTCTGGGTGGTTAGTAAAATGAGCAGAAATGTCTAAGTCTATGGCATTTTGTGGGACAAGTTACGCACCACACCAAAGTTTAAATATGGTTAGGGGTTTAGAAAAGCAAGCAATTCTAATAATTAATGCATGATTTACCTTTAGAATTCAGATAAAAAAATTCCTCTCAAGGATGTATTTATTAGCATGATTTATTAAACTACTTAATTTGACAATTGAAATAAATTAGTTTGTGTGTGAACCTAAACTCAGGTTGCTCCAAGGGGGCTGTAATGTCATTTGGCATCTGCTCAAGAATAGTTTGATAACATTTAATAAAATATTATATAATAATAATAATAATTTAATATTTCATAATAAGTTAATATTAAATAAAAATATTGAATATTACATTTGAATATTTTAAAATGATAAATTAATATATTTAGGTATGTTTAGCTGCATACATTTATACACGAACAGAATCTGTGCTTAGAAAACTGCTGAAAGCTTAGAATTAAAATGCCTGCAATTCATAAAATACCTACCATTTGAGTGCCCTTTTTCACCGCTAATTTGGCAGCTTTCAGTTGCCAATTTAACCTGGCATAAATCCATACCATAGAACTGTGCAGATTTTCCTTCAACATCAGTTCAGAAAATGTAAAAATGTCTACAGGTCGCCCAGGCCTGCCTAGACGTTCAACTACAAAAAGTGAGCATGCGTTTGAAGTTCCTCTTGATCTAATCTAGACTTCCTGCCTGTGGTGACTTCCTTCCTGTCTTATCCTCAGGTGAATCCTGCATCCCACTGCGTCCTGCTCACTGTTTATTAATGACGGAAGCTTTACCACAGCTCTCACTCCTATGGAAATGGGATAATCTAAATGATTGAATATGTGTCCACAGATAGCTATGATTCATTTATTACCCTGATGTTTGTCTGATAAACAGCATTAACGGGACTTTGATGAGAGGGAATTGGGATATCTGCATCACCAATTGTCAATAGTGCATAAAATAAATAAATAAATGAATAAAGTTTAGTACTGCAGAGGGAAAAAGAAAGTTCTTGGTACAATGCTTAAAGCCGAAGGTTTTAGCCTGATGCCAAATTCATTTTTTATCTCCTTTTATTCTCGTATAAGACCTCATTTTATTTTGATTGCATTCAAAAACAGCATTCCTTTGTACTGTTTGTAAATGGTCAAATGTAGACCCCAAAAAATTGTCTTTGCTGCTTAAAACACAATGTAGCAGAAAATAAAACCCCTTACCGGAGAGAATTATGATCCCTCAAACAGTGACGGTGATAAATATCTGACACCGCAATATTATCCGTATCGCCGTGACCCTCAAAATCATGATCTCATCATTAATATGGGAGGACCAAATAATAGATCCCAGCATGCTCCACTGGAGACTCCCAGCACTATTGTTGGCCTTGGCTCGTATATCACTCTGAACATTTTTGGACACATCTAAGTGTGTTCTCATGGCAAGGACTAAATATTTTAGGTTTGGTAAAACCATGTTAAAACCACATCCACTGAGCCTAATATCTAACACTATATCAGTTATGTTGGTGGTTTTTAAGAGAGAGAGACTGGCAAGTGTTGCTATATTTTGTGTTAACAGCTGTAAATCTGTTTTTTTTTTATGGAATATTATTATATTAATCTGCTACAAATAAAACATTTCTATAATATGTAAATTAGTGTCCAATTTTTTTTAAGGCTGCTGTTTCAACCTGCCCAATTACCTGGGCGAGTATTAACGTTAATCTGCTACAAATAAAACATTTCTATAATATGTAAATTAGTGTCCAATTTTTTTAAAGGCTGCTGTTTCAACCTGCCCAATTACCTGGGCGAGTATTAACACTAAAATATGGTTTAAAAATAGCAGAACTAAAATTATTTTTGTCTTGTAAATCTTTTATATTGCTCATGTGATTGAAGATTCCACGCTCCAGCTCTTGTGAATGGTTAAATTAACTGACTGACAGCAAAGGATTATTTTACATGTATTAATATTGATTTGTTTTTATTTAAAGTAATTAATTGAAAGTCTTATTTAAAATGTGATTTGTTGAAGTTATACACTCCAGTTATCCACCATATACTACATTTTATTTATTTATTTGAAAGCTGCTATTGCAAAGCAGACATTATTTTTTTTTTATTATACTAAATTTTTTGTCTTAAATCCTTCATATTGTTCATGTTTGATTGATGATTTCACATATTAATCATAGTTCAGTTGTGTCTGGTTAAACTAACGATTTTACACCTGTGTATTCATTTAAATTAATTTAAATACTTTAATTTAAATAACCCTGACTTTTTAAAGTTGAAATTATCCACTCCACTTATCCACCGCGTAGTTTGCAATCCCATCCTGTGAAGGAAGCAATTATTCTTTAGAGGGCCAGTGTTTCTTCATCTTGAATATGCCACTCACATCAACACCCTTGTTAACTCATACCTTGTTATCAGGTTTTTGCTTTAGATGTTTCCTCTGACTGTGAAGCTTTATTCCTGGCAGCATTTTAAAAAACGTACCAACAGCAATAACACATGCTTTCTTGTTAAACGCACTTCTGTTCTACCAGAGCACTTTTATCTTAGTGTTTTTTCCCTCATTCCAAACTGAAATGATTGTTCTGGTTAGATCAGACATAGCTCAACTCCAACAGGTAAGCCTTTCTTACTCCGTCTCTGTCTCTTTCTTTCGCTCTCTCTCTCTCTCCAGCTCGACACATGCAGGTGTCAGGAGCCGTCTCGCTGGCTTGTCAGAGCTGCTCTGCACCATGTCTGGAGTGATTCATCTTGTTGCCAGGATCATTAACTTCCTGTTGGAAGGACTGACATAGAGAAAGTCAAAGCAGACTCGGGAAGAGCTGATGTGCCACCAAGCCTTCCATATTAATTAGACTGAAACTTTCTCTTATTAGCTTCTCTCCTCTAAAAGTATGTTTTTATTATGCTGTAAAAACACATAGATATGAGAGATACGTAGACCCAAAGAAAAAGGGAGAGCGAAAGACAGGATATGTAGAAGATAAAAATGTCCTTTTTTATTGCAAATATCATGTAGTGTGAAGTGTATATTGTGATAATGTGATCACCGAGGTGCACAAAGTGAGCTTGTCTAATCAAACAGACTTATTGTGTTTTTAACTTGAGGAAATCATTTAGATTAAACAGACACTTGCGTCCATGGTTGTCCCATTATTAAACAGTCACTAGCGCCCTGATTGTCCCATTAGAGTAATGAGTTGCTGTCACTGATGACTAATTGCATCATTTCAGTAATGTTGCTTTTGTTTATTTTAGTCCTGACATGCGTTTACAGCTATCAATATTGTTTTGCGTTCTTACGTTCTTTTTAACAATCATGCCCATCTGAAACCTTCAGTTAATTACCAAAAAAATGTGAAATCTAATCAAATTAACCTCCTTTCCAGTACATTACGCTTTCCATTGAACATAATTATATAGCGTACAAAAACATCTTTTTGTATGCTTCTACGCATCATGGTTCTTTTCACATATTTTGTGAGCTGAAAGAAAAAGTGGGTATTGAGTCGCTCTATATGTCCTAAGTACTGCTTTATTTGAAGTTTACACCAAAGATGCCGAGACTATTGGTAGAAAATGAGTGGTGGATCACCTTGTGACCTTTCACTATACACCTCTATTGTTGTTGCCTGGTAACAAGATAATGCTTAGCTGCCCCTCAGCCTTTGCAGAAGGAAACGGTCTTATTTTCAGATATGGTTTGAAGGGAATCATACTGGTCCTCGACTTGAAACCAGCGGACCTGCTTTGTTGTGTTGTGTGGAGTGTGAGCATTGCTCTGGCTTCATGCGGTGTGTGCTTTCTCATATGCTGTTGAAAGAACAATAAATCCCATGATATTGGAGAAAAGGTTATGAGATGCACAAAACCTGTTATGAGGGGGATGCAGTGTTATGATAGCAGTACACTGATGTTAGAGATTTTTTTTTTTTAGTATGAAGCCAAAGAAATACATGTTTCTGGAAAAAATGCATTGCTGAAAAATTCTATCACAGTACACATAGTAAGTGTATAATATGTAAATCTATAAATATCTAATGCCAAAAATTCTCAAGAAATTAACCAAGACCATTTTTTCAATGTAAAAATTGTAACTGGCATTTGTTTTCTTTCTTCTTCCCTTTTTTTTTTTACAGTGTATATACCACTGAAAAAATGTTTACCTAAAAAAAGTGTACACATTAAATTTTAGTCAATTAATTAATTTTATTTTTGTATTTTTATTTTTTTACTTGAATAAAACCAGTTCTTTAGATGTTACCACATGAAGCATATTATTGAGTAAGACAAACATTTTTTGCAGTTCTGGTTTGTGGAAGTCTGTTATGTATATTGTATGCTTTGCCAAAAACAACTCATGGTCTCGTCAAGATCATTGGTTGTGAAATGTCACCGATTGAGCTCACAAGTCCTCTCTGCATCCGCACCATAATAGACAATAGAACAGCGCATTACTATGCAGAAAAAGAAAAAAAGAGGTACAGTTGAAGTTATATTTCCAGGGTCTCCCCTTGATTAGTTTAACGGCTCGTTTGATCTTTCCCTGTGACTGAAGTGTTAAAGTAAAACATGCAGACGGGGGAGGGTACACCGGCTCCTCGCTCCACCACATGCCTGTAGGGCACAAACATCTTAATGTCACACGGAAATTAAAACACTTTCCCATTACCCTGGCCCTGAATCTTAATTTGCTCTTCCACAAACTATACAAAGTAGGTGACAAGGTCAGTAAATTTTTATTGAATAGGAGGTGAATGTTGACCTTTGAAGGCAGGAGTTAAAATAAGTCTTTAATTTCTATATGTGAACACACGACAGGCTTATAGGATTGCCTTTTAAGCTGAGCACATACGGAAGCTTTGCACTTGAATTTGTTTTTAAATTGCTTATTGATTATCATGGGAATCATTTGAAGTGTTACTTCATGAAAATTAAGCACCAATGATTATTATGAAACACTTTGAGGTTCTAAAGCGAAGTGTTAAGACTCTGTCAAGTGACATATCTGCTGCCGACCTTATGAGGTCTGTCCATCATCTTTTGTGCTTGATGCTCTGAGTCAAACATTAGTAGAGAAATGCACGTCAGTAATGGCACCCTGGTAACTCATGAGCTCTCCAAGACACACTTCACAACACAAAACAATTTGGCACCTGTAATGCTATGTCAATACCTACTGACAGAAGACAAATGTTGTTATTGTTTTGTCATTTCAACATTAGCAAGAGATTTGGGATCCGCGGTGCCCATCTCAGCAGCAAAAGAATGTCAGCTAATATGAGGACACTTAGAAAAGAGCACCATATTTCTTGTAACTGACAAACAGAGATGATGGATTTTTCTGGAACTCCTAAAACAACGCCATCAGAGCCTCTGAAAAGCTAAGATGGAAGCTAACACTAGGACAGTGAGACGATATGAACTTTTCAGAGCAGTTGAAGTGATAGAAACATTGGTGTGCATAAATATTGAGCATGATATTGAGCTATTATGTTGATGCACTTTTTCTGTGGTATGCTATTGATTTGCTTAACTGTGCACTATTGCGTGTTGTGTAAATTGACTAACTTAACTATGCAGAAAACACACACATTCTCAAGTTGCATAATCGATTAAATGGTTATTTGGTCCATTGTGAACAAACAATTAGTTGTCAAAAATGTTTAGATTAATCATGGTGCATCAAGCTGATAATGATCATTCAATTCATATATATGTATATATGAATGTGTGTGTGTGTGTGTATATATGTGTATATGTAGTATAAATAACTGTTACATTTTGTACAAAATACTTTTTTTTTTTTTTATAATTGTAATATGATTTTATAATTTTATGCTATATAGACCTACCACATTACCCTCCACTGGATGTAGAATGAGCAGCATTAAACTACATTTTGGCATTTTATAATACTAATGTGGATATTTTGGTGAAAGTAACTCAAAAGTAGTGTAACGCATTACAATTCAGAGACAGTAATATTGTAACGTAACTAATTACTTTCAAAAGACAGTAACTAGTAATATATAATGTATTACATTTTGGAAGTAACTTGCCCAACTCTGGTCATGTCAATGTCAAATTGTCACCACATTGTCTTGAATTAACCTTTATCATCGTGGGTTTCCTGGTACATAATATAGAAAAGGCAGTACTGTTTATCATCTGCAATGTCATATTTAACAAAGACCAGCAAGAATATTTAACTTAAAGGGTTTTAAATAAAACTGAGGTGTGCATCAGAGGGAAGTATTCAGTGATCCTCATTTAGAAACAAATCAGTCCAATTAGGTTTGCTCCAAAGTGACTTTCCCAGTCATCCATCCAGGGAATTCTGCTGTTATCAATTAGAATTGTCGCTTCTAATCTGTGACAGCCTCCCACACACTGGTCATTTCCCATTAGAGTCATTTTCCCCAAGATCCTGCTGGCCGATAGACATCTCTGACACTCAATAGAGGGGATGTAGAGGAGACAATAATTAAGGAGGTGGCATTTACTCCCAGTCAGGCTAACTCAGAGATCTGAATCTGCTATTACCTTCCAGAAAATAGCATTGTCAGGACAGGGACGGCGTTAATAATGGCTCCCATCTCAGGCTGGGATACTGGCCGCAATCGTTTCTACTGAAGCTGCACTTTGATTGTTTATCGCTTCACCCCAGGTTATCGTGCCACAGTATTGGAGTAAAAGCTTCAAAAGTGAAAAGCAAAAAAGGTGAGGAGAGCCTGTTTATTTCAGGTTGCATATCGCTAGTGTTATACACCATATTTCTTGGAGTAAATACTGCAATGCTATTAGTCGAAATGTAAAAATAATAAAAACTTGAGTTGAGAGGGAAAGCGACTCCAGGCATGCCGAAGTTCCCCGACACTTGATAAAATACAAAAGGACCATTTGCACAGAAGGCAATTAAAAGCTTTAGTGCTTCCTGCAGGCAGAGCGGTACTTTTGGAGCCCCAGTTGACACATGAGCCATACCTTATTGGAAAGGGCTGCCTTGTGCACTGAAATGGCACCGGTAATTTTCGCCAAAATAGGCTCCAGGTAGTAAATATGGGCCAAAAGGAAGGCATCTGCATTAATCAATATGAAATTACCCCACATTTAATTTGCAGAGGGCAGGCGTGCACCTGCCCATAAATGTGATAAGCTGGATATGGAGAATGGCTTTCAGGGCAGGGCAAGACTTCACCTGCTAAAACTTCTATGGAGCACTGGAGGATAAATTATCATTCCCATTCATAAATGATATACAAAATAGTTTGCCTTCCTTGCATTCGTTTTTTTTTTTTTTATCCTAATCGTGTTTTAAAAGTCTTATTTACTGTATGCCTATTTACTGTAGATAAGGCAATTCATTTTGATTTGTAGAATATAAAAATATTTTTGTGGGTGTTTTTGAATTTATGGTTTACTTCTATTATGGCATCCTTCCAATTAAATGCACTTGTGTATAATTCGTAGCATTACAAAGGAAAAATTTAATGTTTCTCTTTAACTCTGTTATTTGATTTCTTTGTCATTATTCAATTATTCAACTAAAATGCATAAATTTACATGGAGTAATTCATATGTTTAGTATTTTTAGATGTAGTATTTTACACTATTGGCATCTTTAAAAAAAAAAACGCTACATTTTTTTAAATGACTGCTGGAATAAGTTTAATCCAGTGGGCATGTTGTACCAAGTAGGGGTCATGTTACCTTCAATTTAGCAGCAAATTACCACTGTTCTTGTCACAGAGTCACCAGTAACGCCGGACCCTTCAGCTCCACCCACTCACAATCGCCAGAATTCTGATGCACGTCACCTGTCAGCACAAATCAAGTCACAATATAAAGCCACCTTCCCATCACCACCTCAATGTTTGGTCTTGTTGTTTACCTAGGTGTATCAACTTACCTGTTCATCAGACCCATTCCAGTCATCAGCAATCATCTTCTGTCCTCAGCACAGCACACTGAATCAGACACAACCTGCAAAGGTAAGCCACAGTGACCGTTCAGCTAAGTCTCTGCTCAAGATTATCAGCTCATTATCTCACCTGTGGTATCGCTTGCTCCTCTCTTGAAACCTTTAATAAAGCTCTGTGAGACTGTCATTTGCCTGTGTTGTTTCCTTCTGTTTGCTGACAGATCTTAAGGGGAGCATTTCCTCCTATATGTGGCCAAAGAGTTTGTGACTTCTACTCCACCCTTGAAAAAGTGGTATTGATAAAGCAAGAAGAGGCAACCCTGTAGTGAGAGAAGGTTATCCCTGAATGCCTGTACAGTATAAAAGCCACATAATGAAGATGTAGTCTGTTTTAATTGATTTGCATGACCCTTAATCAATACACTTGTTTGTCCCATTCACTATGTGCTCAGCTTGGCTTATGCAAGGTTCATCCAAGCTATTCTTGTACTTCACAACAAAACAAACAAGGCAGTTCTGTCTAGTCAGCAGGTCACTATCTCAAAATAAACCTCAACTGGGTGATCAGGATCCCACCGTGAAGTGGAGGGGTCTTATATCATCTTGAAGGGGATTATTTTGTGACACTGACAAGCTAAATGAACATTAACCCACCTATTGTCAGGCTATTTATGTGATTTAAATATGGAATATTGTTTTGTACGGGTTTTAAATAGTTTCCCAGCAAAGAAGTTTCAGAATCTCATAGTGGCTCAGTTCACAGTAAATGTTGCTTCACATGATTTCTGTCTCTGCAGCACTGAGTTTGAGTCACTTATAGTGTGAATTTGAAAATGCACCATGCACCAACCATATTCCCAAAATTGTAATAATAGTTTTCAGCAAAAGAAAAGCTATAATTTAACGTTTGTAAAAAAAAAATTAAAAAAAAAGTGTCTGTTTCAATTTGAAGTTATTAATAAAAATATATTAATATTATATAGTCAGATAAATGCAGGAAAACAGGTTTTCCTCCTTTTTTTCAGTAGCTGGTCTTATGCCTGATCTTGCTTAAAAAATGCTATGCAATTTTTTTTTTTTTTCTTGTGTAAAAGTATCAAAAGAAAACCAATTTACAGAGTGTTACACTAATATATTTTTAAACTGGTTTTAACCTAATGTAATTTAAGAACTATTACTTGCGTTGTAATTGTTTAAAAGTGAATGTCTATCTTCATGAATATTCAGAAGGTTGACTTCAGGCACTGTACGCTTTCCAAGAGTTTAAGGATTCATTTGACCACTAACCAGTCCAGTCTTAGACATGAGGAAATTTTTTAGATGTGATAAGCACCAACTCACACTTAGGATTGGACTGTTGTTGTTTCAATTTGCCCTCTGAATAACTTTGTTTGGCTTAAAATGCCACTGGACGCCGTAACTCACTATCAGGAAAGGGTGCAGTGGAGACAGTCACTGACCTCTCTCTGCAGACTGTGTCCTCTAGATCTGTCTCCTGCGCTGCTCACCGGCTTCTCGTTATTCAGCTCTGCAGTCGGCTCCTGCTCTTTATCACCCTCCAGGATCAGCAATCGCTCACTGACCACTCTCACATTAACGCATCCCGTCTGAAGAGCTGTCCGTGGTCCTCCCAAAGCGCTGAAAATACAATAGGAAAAGTCCAATACAGTAGCTGTTGTGAAGAGGGAGGAGGAATGTTTTATAAGGGACAGGCTCTCTGTGATAAGGCCAATGCTGAGCAAATTCACCAAAGAGCGTTCATTCATGTGAATCTGGAATTGAAGGGTAAATCTTGAAAGCTGTTGGTTGATAGCATTTTTAAAATGGATAGTTGCAGTTCTGAATGCTGATTGGTCCATACATTACAGCCATGCCAAAAACACAATATAGTAACAGCTATGACAGAAAACACCTGTTTACAGTATCTTTTATTATTTATTTTATTTTACATTTTTTACACTTTTAAATGTTCACCAAGGTTGCATTTAAAATACAGTGATATCAGTAATATTGTAAAACATTATTACAATTTATAATAACTTGTAATAGGACACAATTGGAATTAACAATGACATTAGGAGAGCAAGAGAGAAAATAGCATTACATTTCCTTTTGTCATATTATTGTATCTTTGTTTTGTCCCCAAAGTAAATTAAGGGGAGAAGTGATTTTTACTCTTACCTGCTCAGTACTGAGTAGCAGAAAATGATAAACAGCATTGTGGCATATACAGTACACTTTAAGCTACCCCTGTTCGCCTCGCTCCAGGTGGAAATACAGATTTAGACACAAATAAAATACAGACTCTGAGCTAACCTGTCATAGTGTGAGATTAGAGGGAGAGAGGAGCCGACAGGAGCTTGTCCGAGTGTAGTCAGCCTATCAGAAAGCAGCTACATGAGTCAGGCCAGAAGAAAGGAACGTTATCTCTTGGTTCCTCCTTAAGTAATAAGATGAACACCTGCATGGCTCTGATTTACCATCTTCTCCTCTCAAACTGCTCACATTCCTGCTCCCCTACAAGTGCTGAATGTGGAGAGACTTTCAATATTCAGTATACTTGGAGATGGTGAACTAATTGGCCTACCACCAAAGAAACATTTTCCCATCTTTTTGAAACCGTAAATGAATTGACAGATTTTATGATTTCATCCCTTTATTTGATCAACAGATAATGGATGGTTTAATTAAACATCAAGGTTTCTATGTTGCTTGTTAAAAAAATTGTAATAGTTAATTTACAAATCTCTTGGTGTTTAACCTAATTCTCACTGCTTAACCTACATCGTTAACAATCCCGTTATAGTGACATTGCACATCTGTAAATTAATTAGCCTTCATTTCAACTAATTTGACAATAATAAAAAAAAGTATTTTCATCTTTACTAAGTATGGTAATTCAGAAGTGCAGTATTTCTCTGGTAATATCAACTGGGAAAAACATTCTAGTTTTTTTTTCTGCATTCTAGTAAAATTAGTACCTAATTTCCATATGAAGTAGCTCTATTAATAATAGGGAGCAATATGTGCAATTTCCCTCATCATTCTATGGGAAATGAGCTATGAAGAATGATTGTAATTGTCAGTGGACATCTCATCGTGATAGAGCATCTGCTCTGGTTCTTCATGCTACATAATCAGCCCTGTTATAGCCCGAAAGAGCTAAAGGTTGACAGGGGAAAAACACAGAAGAAAAGGGTTTGTGAGACACCAGAGAACGCCATTTAAATCAAACTTTTCTTAAATAAAGTAATATAACCTTTCTCATAAATTTCATTTAAAAAATTTTTTGAAAAATTGCCTTGTTTCTGACAACCTTAAAGAGTCTTTTGTGTCAAAATCAGCAGATTTCTTCTGATAAGGAAATCACATTTGAATGCACAATCCATTTTTGTTTACATTGAATTCCAATTCTTAATTAACACTGTGCAGGACCAGGGTCATTTTCAAAGGTGCATTCTGCAAACTAATCCAGTGAAGACAGCACATCTTAAAGGAATAGTTCACCCAAAAAATGTTTTCTGAAAATGTACTCATCCTTAAGTCATCCAGGATGTAAATGAGTTTGCATCTTCACTGAACAGATTTGGAGAAATTTAGTATTACATCATCTGCTCAGCAATTGATCCTCTGTAGTGAATGGGTGCCGTCAGAATGAGAGTTCAAACAGCTGATAAAAACATCAAAATAATCCAGAAGTAACACACATCAATTAACGTCATATGAAGCGAAAAGCTGTACTGTATGTTTGTAATGAACAAATTCCTCTTTAAACTGTCACTTCTGGCCAAAATAGTAATCCATAATTCATAACTTTTCCTCCAGTAAAAAAGTCCATCCCCTGTTGTCCTCTAAATGTGTTTTAAAAGTTTGCATGTTTATTTACTAAAATCCATTGACATATTTGTTTGGAATTTTTCATTGCTTGATATGTGCATATTTCTCTCCTGATTCAGACAAGATGATTTTTTTCACAAGGCAAAGCAATATTATAGATAGAGGATTTTAGCCAGAAGCAACTATCTAAAAAGTCCGTGTTACTATTTCATGCATTCATCCATCCATCCATGTATTTTGTTTAATTTCACACCTTGTGTTTATTCGCTGCTAAAAAAAAAATGTCAAGATGATGTGTAATATTTGTTCAAAAAAAGTAATCACAACAATATAAGATTGGACTAACATACTTTTGTGATTACCATCTTCTTGGCTAAAAGATGCTACCATTTTGAAAGATGTGAAAAACACATAGTGACTGCTAGCCGGTCCTGAGGTAAACACGACACAGCGGGGTTAGTTGTAACACGGTGTTACAACTAAGAATTTAGGATATTTTATATTGCGTAGGTTACATCAATAATCGGAAATGTTGGATTGTACATGTATCTGAAATAATGCATTATTATACCCTGCGTCCTCATATGAGGACATTATATTTTAGTGAATTTCTCTGAGACTATACATGCCACAGTTTTAAGTCTGGATGTTGCCTTATCATATACAGTCAAATACTTTAAATGGTCAAACATCACATTATATATAATTTTACTGTAAAATACTGTGAAATGTTTGGTTTTTGGAAGTAAATACTGTGATTACCACCATAATTACCATATAATTTATAGTGTCAAACAGTAAAAGGACATTCCCTGCGTGACACATCGCATATGATTATGTTTTATTTAAATAATTATGCTTGTTTTCTTTAATGAATGAATACATTTTTTATTTTTTTTACCATAAATTTAGTTTTATTTCCATTTCATTTAACATACAATACCATAACATTTAACACTCAAGTGCACATCATGTATTCTTTACGTTTAGGTAGTACAGCAACCTTAAATTGCTCTGAAATTCCTTACTATGCAGGTAGGTACAGGTCAGGGGGCATGAATGTCTAAATAAATTTAAAAAAAAATCGACAAAGCTTTTGTTAAAAATTGCGGTACATATTCTCTTTGTGGTAGCTGTTATGAATGACAGAAAACATTTCTCATTGTGACTCACAGAGGGATTACAAATATAAAAGAAGGCAGAGAGAGCAAAGCATTCAGAATTCATCAACATTCATTCAGTTGGCTTAAAAAAAAACTGATAAAAAAAAACTTCTGTATTTTGCTGTCGTCTGACATCTGTGGCCTGATTAGGTCCGTCCAGGGTCAGCTGGTCACAGTATTCCTATTTTCCATGATCATCATTGTCTTGTCATTCAGCCTGAGGGAGGCTTTTTGCTACATATAAAAAATAATAATAATAGCAATGTCTTGATAGCACTGGCGTCCAGTTTGGATGTGGTACAGATGTCAGATGCACCTTTTTATTTATGGAGTTGTCATTCTGTATATCTTTCAGTAAATGTTTTTCTCTGTGTGACTTGCTTGCCTGCCATTCTGGTGAATTCATATAATTTGCTTATTTCATCATGTAATTGGTCAAATATTGCTTCTTATTAAATATTATCAGCAGATGAGGAAAAACATTATGCAAAAAAATATATTTTTTCATCAAAAGTCCTGAAAAAAAATCATCAGTTTCCATAAAAAATATTGGACAGCACAGTTTTCAACACTGATAAAAATAATTGTTTCTTGAGCACAAAATCAGCATATTAGAATGATCATATGACACTGAAGAATATAGCTGAATATTTTCATATATTTTAAAAAAATAATATTTTAAAATATATTCAAATAGAACACTGTTTTTCTTTTCTTTTTTTTATTGTAATAATATAAGAGACTTATTTCAAAATATTTAAAAAAAATCTTTCTGACCCCAAACTTTTGAACTTAAGTGTGTGTGTATAATATTAAATTATTCATATTTTTCAGTAAAGACAATTGAACAACAAGAATGTACAAAGTGTAAATGTTTTAAAAACTTAGAAACCCATCTTGGTTGAGCACTAATCTGAATATTAGCTGAAAAGGTCCACTCATAAACTCTGTTGACTGTTAAGCTTTTTTTTTTTGTTAACTAGCAGCTCCAGTATACAGATTACTTCCTTTGTCTTAGGCTGTAATTACTACAGCACACGTTTAAAGCAACATCCAAGAATAAAATACAAAATTAGACATTTTAGTGCCTGTCAAACTGTATAATGATCATTTAACTGTATTCACATCCATTGTGACCTTGGCCCTTGTCAGCAGAAGATCTTCATTTCAATCTGCTAAGTGTTCAAAAGAGAATGGCTGATCTGTGCAATTAAGACATTATTCTTCATTTCTGTCGCTCTGATTTGCGCTTGTTTTCAGTTTGCAACTTTACAGTATTCGTGGATACTAAGTAACCACCATTCTGGAGGTGTTGATGACTGTTTTTTTTTTCATCTCTTTTCCATCTCTTGAGAATATTTTAAACTCATTGAGATAAAAAAAAAAGATGTAATGTTTGTTAAGGTTTGTTTTTACATGAAAACACCATTTTCGCATGCCAATGTCTAATGTGTATAGTGTGGAATCAATATTTCAAAGACTTTGCCGTCAGCTAGTGGTAATTTTATTATAGGGCTTTGTCCAGCCTGTGTTGAAATGGAGAACAGACATCTCCAACTTTCAGTTCATTCTCAAAATGTAATGTCTTTACTATTCACAGTTAACAACGAACTCGACCTCATGATCAAGGCATATTAACCAAGAAACAGCTTTGCAAACCACGAGACCCATGTGAAAATGGTGTATCATTTCAGCAGTGAGACACTTCCATGCTGATGTGAATAGGAATTAGTTATCACAGGCCTCCAGGGTATAATCACAGCACATTGTTTCAGAGTGGCTTACCCAAAGCTCCTTTCTATTTGTCAGGAGAATGACATCAGAGCACTGCGGAGGACAGCGAGAGGGAAGAGTCATCTGCACTCAACTACTGGCAATCAAAGCAGAACTTGCCACAAAAGCAGAGATTATTTATGCTTCTTGTTTTGCTTTCAAAACAGATGATACATGTTATGATGCACATTATCAAAATTATAGTATATTCACAATATATATCCAAAATTGTGCTATATACTATATTGTATATATGCAATACAAAAATAAAGGTTCTTTATTGGCATTGATGGTTCCCTAAGGAACCTTTAACATCCATGGAACCTTTCAGTTACAAAAAAGGTTCTTTATACACTTAATAAAAATAAAGGTTATAAAAAAGGGTGTTTTTTTTATATGTATATTTTCCGATTTGAAACCCCATAACATTTTTCTCAAATGTTTATTTACAACAAACAAATTGAAAATTAATGATAATTACAAAACATTGTCATATTTCCCTAAGAGTGCTACATTTGATAATTCTGTCAATATCAGTCATATTTAAAGACCAAGGAGAGGGAGTGTTTATGATCAAACCTCCAAACATTTGATATCTCTAAAAAGCCCTGAATGCTTTGTGCAGGACATCCAGAATTAAAACTGGAATGTATGGTCTCAGAGAAATTCACTATAATATATTATGTCCTCTACAAAGGACAAAAGTCTATGCCTGGGTCCCAGGATGATATTTTTGAGTGGATAAATGGAAAAAATGTTGAGTGGATTAACGTTAAATCGTCGTTGTGTGGAAGTGTTACTTTTCTCAACGCTTGCCATTTTGAGCCAATCACAATTGACTAATGGTAAGCGCTGAGAGATAATTCTAAGTTTCCTCAAGTTTAACAAACATGATATACGCTTCCACCATATTTAGTTCTATGGAGAAAGATGTATATTATAAAGTAGTAACATCCCTGCGCTCTATCTCGGGTACCAGTTAATCTGTAATGGACAAGTCTGTGTTATTGGGCCGATGTGCGCCCCCGCTCGGCGGATTTACGTACCGCCAGAGGAATGGGTGGAGCGCAGCCATGTCTGCTCCTGTGCTGTCGCTTCCTTCATTGGCAGGATAAGCAGCACACTGCAAGCTACTGTGATGGGTTGCTTTTGAAAAGACACAAATACACTTCAGTCTTAAATAGTGCCGATTAAACTTAGCAGATCCATAAGGACCGTCCGAACCTTGAATTTAACAATATTTTGACAGAATGACGAGAAAAGGTTTGTGCTTTAACTGATCTACTTTTGTCAGTGTTGTGGATATAGTTTAGCTTGCTAACCACATAGCCAACTAGCCGACAAGAATCTGATTAGCTCAAACAAAAGACTTGATTCCTTTTGTCCCTAAAATGCTACATTGTTTCATTGATATACTGGGCTTTCAGTTAATGATATGTAGCCAATGAAGAATTAAACAATAGAAGCTGACCACACAATTCTTTTCATAAGATTTGATGTTTGCATTATGGCTAACCAGTTTCTTTTTGCCATGTTGACCAAGCCCAGAAAACATTCTGATTTAAACAAATGCACATAACTGAACAACAAAAAATTAAATCTGTTATGTGTATAGTAAACTTGTTTAAATTTCAGTGGCCTGGGTTAAATTGGTTGTCAACTCAATTTAGGAGCTCACTGAACTTAAGTTATGTTGTAAATATCGTAATGTTTATCATAATGACAGTCTAGAGTTCAATCAATGTTGTTCAGAAGTCATAGCTGTGAATGTTGGGTATATGTCATAATATAGGCCTATGTTTTATTTACAAATGTAATTTCAGTTGCTTTTTGCCCTGATAATGTCATGAAGTACTGATCTTATTTAATTAGGGACTGATTAATGCTTAAGAGAGGATTGAAATGGCAAAGATTATCATATGAAAGATATGTATTTATATTCACAGGTTGGGATGAGGAGCTCTTGGATCATGCTGTAAAGTCACAGTAAACACAAACTTGTTTCTTCAGTTTTACCTGATACATGTGTACAATGGCATCAAGAAATGAAATTCAAGATATTTACTGAAGCTTAGGTGAGTTGGAGGGTGGTGTGCAGTTATCATTTTAACTCTGATTTTGTTCTGCAAAGTTTTTTGTCTGTAAAGTTTTTTTGTTTTTTAAATTGTTTGGTTAAGAGTGAAATATAGTGAGGTGGATTTGTCTGTTAATTTACCAAAATACAACTAATGTGCCCTTGACTATACCTTGTCAACAAGGGCAAGTTCAGACCTGCCTGTCAGGCCTGTGCCAACAAGCCATTTAGTCACTACTTAGTTTGGACTTAATGATTCTGATGATTTTTGGCATCAAGCACGTTTATATTTAGAGTGCTAGTTTCTCGTAAGCATTTTCATGGGTTTAAAACACATTTTTGCGGTGATGTTCTGTCACACTACAGACTGGATTGTGATATTGCACGTTTCCGGTGTCATAGGTTTCATAAAGCTTATATTCTTTAATTTCCTTCCTCCACTTTGACACCTAAAAGCGTTTTGATAGATTCTGTGCCCTGAGTTGGGGTTAGCAATGATTCTCATTTGACCACAAAATGGCTTGCTGATGGCAAAGTCAAAGATTTGATATTTTCAGGTCAGGAGGAGAGGCAGAAATTGCTGCCGTTTATTTTTCTTAAACGATGCCTTTGCTCTGTGTTTCCATAAAGGTTAAGTGGTGAAAGCTTTGGGACCATCAGCTCTTCTTGTAGTGGGGAGTGAGCTGGCCATGTCAGGGGTCCCAACCCCTCCTCCTCCAGGGGAGATGTCCAGTGGGCCTGTGGCTGAGAGCTGGTGCTATACCCAGGTGAGATGGACTGACAGCTCAAGTAGTCATGTACAGACTTTGCTGAAGTATTCTAGAAGCTGTTTATATAGCAGGTCTCAGCTGCGTGATTGTTTATATCATTGCAAAATGTAAACTGTATTATCGCACAGCTCTGTACGGGTATGTAAAGTTGAATATACGTCGCATACAACTTCATCCACTAAATACAGTACACTCACGTGAAGCTATATATATA
>NW_015656594.1:271158-274691 GCF_001515625.1 Sinocyclocheilus rhinocerous
TTTTTTTATTGCATCACAAAATGTTATCACCTCCTCTTTATATAAAGTTGGTTATATAATTATGTCCAAAGTTATGCTCATGCATACAGCATATTCACCTAGGGTGATATGTACAATATAGCAAATCTTAACTGCTTGATTTCTTGTATTGTTGCAAAATGTAAACTGTTATCGCCCAGCACTAATCTGCTAAATACGACTTTAAGGAATGAAGATATTAAAATATTAAAAACATTGATTTTCTGAAAAGCTGCTTTAAAATGATTGTGAAAAGCACTATACTAATTAGGGCTGGGTATCGTTCAAAAATTTTCGATACCTCGACTTCGATACCGGTTCCTGAATGATACTTTTTTCGATACCAATTTTATGAAATCAATTTGAACAAGATTACATTATCTAAAAAAAAAAAACCTTTGGTTTTATTTTTCAGCTTACTCGTGTAGTATGAACGGACATCTGCATATGATCTGGAACTCCACGCAGCTCCCGCGCTACTCTCCATTGGAAATTAATGACTGAATGGCCCTAATACTAATAAATTTGACCATTTCTTTCAGCCTTAATATGGCTCTCTGAAATGACAAGTGTGGCTTGAGCAAATGCATGTATTTTGATCTCTTGCTTGTTATGGTGCTGTGCACAGTTTGATCTAATGGAGGGTAATCAGTGCATTAAAGTAGATAGGGTGACACTTCATTGTGCAAGTGATAATGAAACTCAAGCAGTCATCATAATGTGGTCATGCTGGTTTATCAGATACGGTAAAATGATACTGACTAATTTCCGACGGGTAATACTTAACCTCAGGCAAATGCAATGCAAAGTTGAATAGGAGCTATTTAGTTGCTTACAAATGACTCAGATGTTAGTAAAAAGTCACATTTGAAGTTGAAAGCTGCCTGTTTATTTGCTCTTGTAGCATTTGGCGTGTTGTTGTCTAGGAATGATAGCACATCGCTTTGTTTGTTGACGGTTATCAGTTTTCACTGATGGTAATCTTTGCTGATCTTGTAGGTCAAGGTAGTGAAATTTTCCTACATGTGGACCATAAACAACTTCAGCTTCTGTCGAGAAGAGATGGGTGAAGTATTGAAGAGCTCTACCTTCTCCTCAGGGCCTAATGATAAGATGAAATGGTGAGGAGCCTATGCATGTGTTTGTGTGTGTTATAATGTTGTAATATTCAAAAGTCATAAGACATCTTTGTCTGTCTTCAGGTGCCTACGGGTCAATCCGAAGGGACTCGATGATGAAAGTAAAGATTATCTATCGCTATATTTGCTACTAGTTAGTTGTCCAAAAAGTGAAGTCCGAGCAAAGTTCAAGTTTTCTTTACTGAACGCTAAACGGGAGGAGACAAAAGCTATGGGTGAGAACTTTGTCTTAAAAAAAAAAAGCTTTAATTAGAAATAAACTTATTGGAGTCATGTTGTTTTAAGTCCTGCATAAATTTGTAATGTCAAGTGTCTTGAACTTAAGTTTGTTATTGGCTGATTGCTTTTGGTTTGTAACTTACTTACCCCTTACTTCTCGACCCAATGCAGAAAGCCAAAGAGCTTATCGGTTCGTCCAAGGCAAAGACTGGGGCTTCAAAAAATTTATTAGGAGAGATTTTCTGCTTGATGAAGCAAATGGGCTGCTACCAGATGATAAACTCACGTTATTTTGTGAGGCAAGTATGCGTTTACTTCATGATCTGTCCGGTTCCTCAAATTAAAACCTTCCATGCATGAATGTATATTGGTTAACCCACATGATTAATCATTTTAAAATGCATTATTTGTCCTAAAGCATTTTTAGGTGTTATGCAATAATAGATTGTTTTCTGTGAGGTCAAAAATGTGTGCAAGTGGTGTAACTGTCCTAACCGTGTGAGTGTTTTAATATGAAATCAAATATCACATTTCTAAGAACTTTACACTTGCTTTTTGAACTAGATTTTTAAAAATGTCTCTTTATCATCTCAGACATTCTTATTTGTTTTTGATCCATCTGCAGAACAAATTCAATTTCAATTCAATTCAAGTTTATTTGTACAGTGCTTTTCACAATACAAATCTTTGCAAAGCAACTTTACAGCAAATTAAGTTTCTACAATATTTAGTGGTAGCTTATCGATTTAGTGGTAGCTTATAACAAATCGTTTAGCATTTGCTTGATCCAGTTTTACCTCTGTCTTTTAGGTTTAGCTGTTTACGCATACATTTTGTATCGTATAGGCGTTTCGTCCAGATGGGTCCGGCGTTTTGGGAGAGTGAAACCGATATTTTTTGAAACCGTGTCCCAAAGTGGATAAATCTGAAAACGCCACCCTTGCGTTTTCGTGTGGACAGCGAATCCGTATATTTTCTGAAATGATGACGTCATCAGCCCACGTCTCTCCCCTAGTCAGACACCGCTACGTCACGTAACAGCAACAAAAACATGAACAAACACTGAACGATTGTCTTTTTATTAACTAAAATTGACACAGATTAATAAATGTATTGTTCCTTGTTCGTTTGTATAACGCTCGCAAGGTTTATGCGCATAGTCCAAGTCTTCTTCTCCGTTTTAGTGTATCTCTGTGGCAGAATTACAGCGCCACATGCTGGTCTGGCATGTATACTAAATCGTTTTGTGTCATTTTCTTGGTTTTGTGTGGATGCAGATATTTCTTGAGACGAGGAGAAAAAAAAGATCGGATAGGGGAAGCTCTGGCTTCGTGTGGACGTAGCCTTAGTTACTTTGACATGGTCATCTAGGTGATTTATTATTGATTTTTTCATAGAACATGGAAATGTGTAGCCTGCTAAATGTTTTTCTCTGAAGTAGATCGCAGATTGAATTTCCTGCACGTAGCGTGCTCTGAGTAGCCGTTTGACAGCTCGCCCTTCTCTTCAGAACATGGCAGGATAGAGACGTCACCTAGAGCAGCAAATGAAATGGGTTGTCAAATGAATTTATTGTAACGCAATTATGAGTCTTGCTTGAAAAATAGCCAACCTGCCTGTTGAGATCCGCTGCAGGGTTTAATATTTGCAGGGAAATTGGCAATATCACAAGGCAAAGTTGAAACTAAATGCAAATTGCAGATAATATGTTTTCCCTCATTAATTGGACAGTTTTTGTAGATGATTATTGCCAGAAAAACTATTAAACAACTGCAGGATGCTTTCATCAGCTGAGTTTCTGAAAGCTGCAGTTGTTTTTCATTTTGCATGAAAGCTTTTTTTTCCCCCCCTCTTTCATTCACCTCCATTTTGCTCAACACTCTTGAATATTTTAGTAGCGGGCAGGATTGCTAGTACTCTAAATGTTTGTCAACATTATATACAGAGAACGTATAAATTGGAGCACTTTATAAATTCAAGCATTTTTGCTGTTGCAGTCACATAATTAAAGGGGTCATATGATGCTGCTAAAAAGAACATTATTTTGTGTATTTGGTGTAATGAAATGTGTTTATGCGGTTTAAGGTTAAAAAAACACATTATTTTCCACATACTGTACATTATTGTTTCTCATCTATGCCCCGCCTTTCTGAAACG
>NW_015656594.1:274766-283438 GCF_001515625.1 Sinocyclocheilus rhinocerous
CAACAATACTACAGCGAGAATAAAAGTTACGCCTTCTTTCTTTGCGTGCACATTTGGGCGGTGTTATGCAAATCTTCCCACATAGTGACGTAGGTATGTGGGGGCGTGTTAGAACGAGCCGTTTTAGGTAGGTGTGGCTGACTCTTAACTTTTATAAAAAATATCTCTTTGAATTTGAGACTTTAGTCTTTGCAACTTTACAGATCTTCTTTATGCACCAAGAGCTAGTAACACTCCAAAGAGAAAGGAACAATTGAAATCGCATCATATGACCCCTTTAAAGCAGTAGTTTGCTCAAAACAATTATTTAGCATTTGTATAGCATTTGATGTCATGTTTTGTCATGGATGACACCATTGCTTTGATTTGGTTGTAGTCAAATTTGCCATAACACACTTTTACACAGTTCAGAGAAGTAAATGAATCCTGCAAATAGGACTAAATCATATTGGGGGAAAAAAGTGGCATCACAATATTTTGTTTTCCTGCAATATATTGCGATATGAAATAATACAGGAATTTTCACCTGATGACTTCACCAGAGTTGGCAAAAACTTTGGGTTTTACTTTTTTACAAGAACCAGCTCAAACCTCTTTCAGTAACCATTTCAGAAATCTCTTTTCACTTGAATTTTCATAGGCCACATTCCCACTACTTTTGACCTATTCAATGACTATAAAATAAAAATCATTATTATGAAATAAAAATATTAAACAAAAAAAAAACATTGTTATAAAACTAAAAATTTGAATAATAAAAAAACAATTAATTGAATGAAAAATTGCTGTATTCAATTTCACAAAAAAATAAGAATTAATTTTCAAACAGTAAACCATGAAGCTTTTTTTTTTTTGATGGGTTGCTACTGTTGTGCTACATTTTCAAACTGAAGCTTGGCATCACGTGTTGATTTGCAGACATGCAGCCCATGATCTCAGCCTCTCTGAATTCGATTCACATTAAATGAACCAAGCCGTTCTCAGAAGCTAAAAACACTTTATCATAAACTACACGTGTAAATTCCACACTTCACTCTGACACTGGTAAAGCAAATATTTATTTAATTAAATCAAACTAAGCCCTATTGCGATATTGGTTTGCAGCCCTAACTGCAAAGTAACATGCATAAAATATGCATTAAAAACATGCTATAATAAATAACAGAACAGTTTGATGGCTTTTCAGTAAATCACATTGTGTAACCAGACCCAGTTGTTTAATTGGACGTATGATGTGTGTTAATTAGGTAAGTGTTGTCCAGGACTCTGTGAACATCTCCGGACAGTCCAACATGAACATGTTGGAGGTTCCGGAGTGCCAGCTGTCCGATGACCTGGGTAACTTGTGGGAATGCTCACGCTTCACGGACTGCACTCTATATGTGGGAGGGCAGGAGTTCAAAGCCCACAAATCCATCCTGGCAGGTGAGTTTAATCCTGACCCCCAGCCCTGCTGACCACATCAGCTCCATGTCCTCCTCTCATCCCAGCGACGCTAGCTCAGCACCCACCCTTCAGAGGGGTTGTGTTTGTGTGTGGGGAGACAGTTTGTGTAACCTTGGCGGTAGTGTTTTTTTTTTACTTTCTGAGGTCGTAATTCTTCAATATGACAGATCTAGATTCATCACTGAAAATCCACAATGTGATCCACAGCTAATGTCCTTAAAGGACGACTGGGTTCGTGAATGTGACTTCTGGCTTTTTGTTTATTTTTGCAGTGTAGATTGACTCACAGGTCAGGAATAATCTAATGAAAACTGGACATTTGTGTCATTTGTTTTTGACTATAAACACATATCGAGAGATGCTCAAATAATGTGACTGACAAATTTATTGCTTTCTTGACAGCGAGGTCACCGGTCTTTAATGCCATGTTTGAACATGAAATGGAGGAGAGTAAAAAGGTATGCATTTTATGCTCTTTTTATATATTGCCGTATTGGTTTAGATACGCTTGCTGTTGTGCAACGTACGAGTTCATAAGCTGCTTTGTTTTCTTGCAGAACCGGGTGGACATCAGCGATGTTGAACCAGAGGTTTTCAAAGAAATGATGGGCTTCATATACACAGGAAAAGCACCAAATTTAGAGAAAATGGCTGATAGTTTATTAGCCGCAGCTGATAAAGTAAGTCTGAAGTTTTATTAAATCTTGAAATAATGTTAAATGCATTGAGTTTAATTTAATTTTAAGCATCTGTTGGTGTTTTTTGTTTGTTTAGTTTTTTTTGTGTTTTATTTCATATTGGGATACACTACCATTCAAAGGTTTGAGGAGTTTGAAAAAGTATTACTTTTATTCAGCAAGGATGAATTAAATTGATCAAAAGTGACAATACATTTATAATGTTATAAAAGATTTGTTTCAAATAAATGTCAAACTTTCTATTAATCAAAGAGTCCTAAAAAAAAAAAAAATCCCGGTTTTCACAGAAATCTATCTTTCTACACTTATAATAAGAAATGTATCTTGAGCTCCAAATCAGCATATTACAATTATTACTGAAGGATCATGTGACACTTAAAACTGGAGTAATGATGCTGAAAATTCAGCTTTACCATTACGGTTTAAAATATATTGAAATAGAAAACAGTTATTTGTAATACTTGACAATATTGCTGATTTTATTGTGTTTTTAATCAAATACATGCAGACTTTGTGAACACAAGATACTTCTTTAAATACAAATAATTTTTTAGCTAGATTTTCAGCGAATAAAGACTTAAATTGTGCTCTGTTTGTCTCAGAATATAGTCATATGGACTATTTCAGTAATGCTTTTATGGTGCGTTTTCCTTTTTGAAGATTAAAAGCTTCAGAAAATTGACCGGTAAATGATTACAAATGTATTATTTTGTGTTGTATGGAGGAAAGAAAGTCATACAGGTTTGGAACAACATGAGGGTGAATAAATGCTGACAGAATTGTCATTTTTGGGTGAGCTAATGCTTTAAATGGCATCACAAACCTTTGAGTGTTGTTCTGTATAAGTCATGTGTGTCGTTTTCTCAGTACGCTCTGGAGCGCTTAAAGGTCATGTGTGAGGAAGCCCTTTGCAACAGCCTCTCGGTGGAGAACGTGGCAGACACCCTCATCCTGGCCGACTTGCACAGCGCAGAGCAGCTCAAAGCACAGGCCATAGATTTTATCAACAGGCAAGCTGCGCCAAAGAAACTCTGCTTGATAAATTCCTGCTGCCATGGCTGTTTACCAGCCTGAGAATGAGAGTGTTTTTCTTCTATCTTATCCATAGGTGCAGTGTCCTCCGACAGCTGGGCTGTAAAGATGGGAAAAACTGGAATAGCAAGTATGTAATTAGCTGATATGTGTGACACAAGATTAATACCAAGCTCTTATCTGCTCTCTTAGATGCATTAGAATTCATTGTTTTAGGTTACCCACAGCCTGCATATCTCCTGATACCAGTTATTAATAGACTCTGACTGTCTGAAATGTCAAGGAAGAGAACATTTCTGCATTATAAACATATCACAAAGTCAGTATTATAGATCCCTGGCGCCCTGCTGATCGTATTTTTCAGAACAGCAATAACTACTGCATTAGTGCATGCTTATTCGGAGGAAAATGGCCTTTTGTATAAAAAGACAGTTGCTTGAGTCTCCCATATGCACCATTGAATCGAGCCTCTCTTACCTTATATTTTTACTCCATTAGACTGGATTAATCCACATTGCTGTTATCGATTTTTAATGTGTCTTGTGTTAATACTGAAACGTCTTCACCCTCTCCTGACAGTCACGCCACGGACATAATGGAGACCGCGGGCTGGAAGTCAATGATCCAGTCTCATCCTCACTTAGTGGCGGAGGCTTTCCGTGCACTCGCGTCAGCACAGTGCCCCCACTTCGGTCTGCCCAGGAAGCGCCTAAAACAGTCGTGACGATGTTCATGCTTCTCTCTTGGGCCTGTCCTGGGGCAAAAGCCAGAAAACGGCAGAGTTTTGACTCTATCCCATTGTCATCCGACCCGACAGCACGTGACTGGGACAGGCTGGCTTCTCAACGGCAGCGAATGCTGTTCACACCCTTCCTGAGCGATGGGTTCGGCATCTGAGCTTTATTTTGCGAATCTTTCTGTCACTTCAAACAGCCTTAAACTATCTGCCATGACTCTTGTGTGGAGTATTTGAATTCTCTCAGTTCTACTCTGTGCCTGCCTTGTCCCATGAGACCAGGCCTCTTCCCTGTTGCACTAGTTCCCAAAGTCTCGCTGTTTTATATGGCGCTTCCTAGGAATACGTCAGGAGTTCAATCCACGGGGAAATAGTATATACTCCTAATGTTTAGTTGTGCGACTAGACATTAAATAAATGTTAACACAATGAGTGCAAGGTAATTTCTTTACACTTTTTGAAAAGATAGCTATGCCCCATATTGATGGCACGATTTCTATGTAAAGACACAGTTTAGCCAGGGGGGGAGGAGAGAATACTAGTACTATTCCATATTGTGGGAAAATATGCATTTCAGATATTTGTATTGATGTTTGTAACAAGGAATTATTGTTTCTGTCCTGCCCCTTGACCTGTGATAACATTCAAAGTGTCATCTATTCACAAGTTTACAAACGACTACATTTTTGAGACTCAATAGTGTTGCTTCCCTTAAATTGGTCTGCCATATACAGACAAGTAGTTTGAAGTTGTCTGGCCCATAATTGCATTTGTGTAACCTGATTGAACTAGTCAAGACAATCCATCTTCGCACACACTGTCCTCTGTGATCAGGAAATATTTGGATGCTGAGCATCAGTGTGGCATTACTGAGTATGTTATATGGATGGACTGATGAATGTGTGATTGGGAAGTACATAAAGATTGGTTGTCATCGATCTATCAGAGTTTTTTTTGTTTTGAGCTGTGGTGTTACAGTCGAACTGACAGTGATTTGGACGACTCTACATTGTCATGCTTTACTGACTTAAAGGACTGTTAAAGGACATGTTTTGTGAAGATGTCTGGATTTTGTTCCATCTTTTAAAAAATATTGTCTGCGAGAATGCCTGCATTAACTCATTAAAAAAGTTTTTCAGCATTCAGTGGTGTTTTTATGTATTATTTTATATAATACACTTTCACTCAAAAGTTTGGGGTCGGTAAGATTTTTATTTTTGTTTTTTTAAACGAGTCCGTTATGCTCACCAAGACTGAATTTTATTTGACCAAAAATACAATAAAAGCAGTAAAATTGTTTTAAAAAAAAACTGTTTTCTATTTTAATATATTTTGAAATGTAATTTATTCATCTGATGACAAAGCTGAATTTTTTTTCATCATCATTCCAGTCTTCAGAGTCATATGACCCTTCAGAAATGATTCTAATATGTTGATTTAGTGCTCAAGAAATATTTCTTATTAATATTGAAAACAGATGTTGCTTTTTTCAGGATTATTTGAACAGAAAGTTCAGAAATACAGCATTTGAAATGGAAAAATTTTGTAATATTGTCTTTACTGTCACTTTTGATCAGTTCAATGCATCTTTGTTAATTAAAAGTATTGATCACTTTTTAAAAAAAATCTTACTAATCCTAAATTTTTGAACGGTATATATATATATATATATATATATATTAAATATAAGTTTATAATGAAGTAGTGTCTAAATTGGCAGTAGCAGTTTCCCACTAATTAACAGTCATCTACTGTTAATCTAAGTAGTTTATTATATTATTACATAGGGCTTATTATATAAATAAGGGCAGTGTTATGCTTCATGATCTCATCCTGAGGAGTTTATTACGTTTAGCAGGAAGTAAAATGTCATCTGCAAAATTACCAATGTTTTGCATTTTGGTTTGGTTATTGTTTAACACATTTCAAGAAGGTAAAAAAAGAGGTGGTGCAATGGCCAATAAGAACAACCGGCCATCGAGCTGAACTGCAAATTGCATTTTGTTAAACATAATAGTGATTCTGTGATTGATCAAACATTGCAGTGTTATTCTAAACACTATACAGCATTAGCACAATTGTTCCTGGTTCTGTAACTGCAGCGTAAGTTGTGGTACCGCGATCATTGTGATCTCTGCAGCAGTCGCAACGTATTGCTCTCGCACCCTCCATGATGGGAAAATCAGGGCTAATTAAAGTGAACAGCATGCGGTCCGTAATCCGAGCTATCAAACACACATCTTTTTCGTGCCAACATGCCGCTTCATGCAGACCTTTTTCTGCGGCTCCTAGGGAACTCTGTGATAACACTCCTGTCTGTCTGGAAGACAATTTTTAAGTGCACCACTGAGTTAATGAGACATTGCGGATTCATATAGTTGTTCTTTTTTTCCATCATAGGACAATTCGGTTTTGTCTTTTGTTCTTTTCTTTTCTTCTGTGTGAATCGGATGGTAGGAGGCCGTCAATGTTGAAAGCCAAAAACATGACAATCCATTTTGAAAGAAACAAAAGGTTCACATTTGAGGAAGAGTCCATCGTTTTCATATGCATAAACTATGCAACACTGGTCTATACATCAGAAAGCTTTTTATTGAATATGATCATGTATTAAAGCTTGATGAAATGAAACATATCACGATGTAATGTTTTTTATCCAGAGGTAACGCGATTTTGCAGGATTTAAATTTTACTGATTGAAGAATCAGTGTTTTATGCAGTCATAAAAACAACAGAGGATATGCAGATGTTTCACTAAAAATCTCACATATACTGTCTGGATATGCTTCATGGTTAAATTTGTGATGGTCATACTGAATAAAAGCAATACATTAACCCTCTATGGTGCAATTTTGCAATATGGCATTTTTCCTTCACTGTAAAAATTAACTATAACAATGTTTAAAATAAAAGGACATTTAAAAAAAACAATAATAATGTTTTTAAGCCACATGACATTTGATATTCTCACCCTCAGGAAGGCACATCGAAGTGCTCTATAAATTGCTTTATTGAAGAATGAACGTACTCGGTTGCTAACGTAACCTCGGTTCCCTGAGATACGGGAACGAGTACTGCGTCTTGCTAGACACATATGGGAAAAAGCCTTTTTTCTCCTGAACTGAAGCCTTTTTCATTCACGCAGTGAAACTGCATGGCCATTGGTTCGTGCAGTGTATTAAAAATGAACCAATGGCTAGGCAGCGGAGCTGCACGAGTCTATGGCGACGAAGCCCGCCAAAGCCCGCCAGAATGGGCGGGGCATCTGGCTATATAAGCGGGCATTCGCCACAGGATTCTCAGGTTATTTTGACTGAAGCAACGACTGAGTCATGCAGCTACATAGCACGGATAGCAACGCAGTACTCGTTCCCATATCTCAGGGAACCGAGGTTACGTTAGTAACCGAGTACGTTCCCTTTCGATACTACACTCGTACTGTGTCTTGCTAGACGATATGGGAACACAGTACAATCACGAGAGAAGTTAACAACAACCCAAGGCTAAGACGGGCTGAGCTTCCTGAAGTCACACACGGCCTGGTTAATCGTTCCAGAGTACTCCTGTAACTTCGACACCCAGGGGTCGAGAGCTAACAGGTGAACTAATGCCAGAGAGCGTGAGCGTGATACGGCCAAGGGCTCTCTGCCAGATCGGTTTACGCAGCGCATGTCACTTCAAGTGTAAAGGACCCTTGCCTGCAAGGCCGGGACTTCCAGGTTATAAAACCTTGCGAATGTGGACGGCGAGGCCCAACCGACCACCTCACAAATATCCGCAATGGACACACCACTGGACCATGCCCAAGACGAGGCGATGCCTCTAGTCTAGTGGGCCAGGTCAAGGGGAGTTAGCACTATCAACAGCTGAGTTAGCTCTGATAGCCACAGCTGGTTCATCCAAAGGGGGGCCACCAGGAGAACCTTGTGTTTTTGTTCCCTTACTCGCCTGATTTCCTGTGGGATCAGAGCGATCTGGGGAAAAGCATAAAGAAGGAGGTTGGGCCTATCCTGGGCCAACGCGTCCCTGGTCTTTGAGAAATAAATTGGGCAGTGAGAGTTGTTTTCTGAGGCGAAGAGGTCCACCTCGACCTCGCCGAAGATCTCCCAGATCCTCTGAACCGTCTGCGGATGGAGCGTCCACTCCCCTGAGGGGACATTGCTCCTTGATAGCATGTCCGCTCCTTTGTTCAATTTGCCCGGTATATGCGCTGCTCTCAGCGAGTGCAGGATGAGTTGAGCCCATTCCAGGAAGCGCTCTACCAGAGTGAAGAGACGCTTCGAGGAGAGGCCTCCCTGGCGATTTATGTAGGACACCACAGACATGTTGTCCTATCGGATTAGCACATGGTGTCCTTTTAGGACTGGCAGGAAGAACTGACAGACTCGACATACTGCTAGCATTTCCAGGCAGTTGATGTGGAAGCCTTTTTCCGCCTTCGACCAGTGGCCGAAAGTCGGTATGCCCTCACACAGCGCCCCCCGACCTGAGTTGGAGGTGTCTGTCGTGACAACTGTCCTTCTGCAAACCATCCCAATGGCCACGCCCTTTTCCATCCAGCGGGAGTTCTTCCAGGGGGCCAGGGCTGTTACACAGGCCTGACTCACCCTGATCTGCAGGCGTCCGTGACGCCACGCATGGGATGGAAGCCGTGGTTTCAACCAGCGCTGAAGAGGGGCAATACGAAGCAGACCCAACTGTAGCACTGGCGATGCTGCCGCCATGAGGCCCAGCATCCTTTGAAATGCTTTGAGAGGGCG
>NW_015656594.1:283468-283789 GCF_001515625.1 Sinocyclocheilus rhinocerous
CAGAGGCCACCATCTTTTTGGGGGATGAGGAAGTAACGGCTGTAGAAGCCTGACTCGCTCTGGGCTGGAGGAACCATTTCCACGGCTCCTTTTGCCAGCAGATTCATCACCTCTGAGTGCAGGACATGAGCATCCTTGCTTTGCACTGAGGTGGGCACCACGTTGCTGAAGCGCGGGGGTCTTCGAGCGAATTGGAGTGAATATCCTCGTTTTATTATCCCCATAACCCATCTCGACACTCCGGGGATGGCCTGCCAGGCCTCGGCCCGCGTGGTGAGGGGTTGAATTAACTCGGGCGACTGGCCGCACGGGGGCAGAATA
>NW_015656594.1:283977-306624 GCF_001515625.1 Sinocyclocheilus rhinocerous
CTTATGAGTAATGGAAGAGGAAGTTTGCTCTCTTTTTGAAAATGTTTGTGTTTTATTTTTCCCGCTATCACAGCGGTTGAATGCTTGGGTGCATAAATGGACCCGTTGTTTGCACAAAGCACATTTCCCTCTGTACCCGGAGTTGAATGGGGTGTCAAGAGGTCTAAGAGAGACTGCTTGAGGGGCGGTCCGGCCATAGCGAGATCTGACCCCGTCCTCTTCCTGTCTCACAGATCAGGATGATGCCTGAGGCGCCTGGTCCAATGCAATCTTGGGTCGGAGTCCCTGGCGCTTAGGGAGAGGGTAGCATTTGGCCGAGCGAGAGCATCCCCACGTCTGCTGCGCCTTAGCGGGCTGAACGGCGGGGGCGGCAGGTGCTGGCTTCGCGGGCTGCTGAGTCGGGGGAGAAAAGGACGGGAGAATACTCTCTCTGGGGCGAGAGCGAGGCACGCGGGATCTGGGCCGACGAGGGCTCGCTCGCAGCCGGTCGCTCGAGCCCTCTGGCCCGCTGTTTTTTCCTCACAGGTCCCTGGGAGGAAGAAAACGGGAGGGCACGAGGGGCGGAGTCGCTCTGTGAAAAGAAAGTGATCCGTGAGCGGAGAGAGGCGAGACTAAAGTTCTCGCAACGGGAACAAATAGCTCCCGTGAGCGCAGCTTCCGCATGGGATTTCCCCAAGCAGGAAATGCACTCCGTGTGGCCGTCATCGGCGTGCAGGGGAGACCTGCACGAACCGCAGTAATGGCGTGGCATTTGCAACAACGCCAAGCTCTTTTAGTAGCTCTTTTAGTATTGCCGGATGGCGGCAGGGGAAATGGACCGGAACTGCTGTGTCGCTGAAGTGGCGGAGAAGCAGGTCAGCCGTGCTGAGAGGTCCCAATTCCAGCTGCGAAGGCGTGTCAACGGTGAGCGGCTTCAGATCAGTGTAGAGACGTAAAGTCATCGCTGAAGGAGAAGAAATCTGAGAATCCTGTGGCAAACGCCCGCTTATATAGCCAGATGCCCCACCCATTCTGGTGGGCTTTGGCAGGCTTTGGCGGGCTTCGTCGCCATAGGCTCCCGCCGCCCTGGCGCCCAGCCATTGGTTCGTTTTTAATACACTGCACGAACCAATGGCCGTGCAGTTTCAATGCTTGTATGAAAAAAGGCTTCAGTTCAGGAGAAAAAAGGCTTTTTCCCATATGCGTCTAGCAAGACGCAGTACGAGTGTAGTATCGAAAGGGAACTTCTTTTTTAGGGAAATATTTAAGTATAAATAATATGTGCAATGATTTAAAAAAGACAAGAAATTATTCACACTGTAAAAAAAGATTTTTATAAGACTTTTACAAGACTATTTCTGTCTTTTTACTTAAAAATTATTTAATTTAATGTGTTACTTGCAATTTCTTTGTGAAATTTACTAGTCATTTCTGAGTGAAAATTGTTTCATAGCAAATCAGTGCAAATGTGTACCATAGAGGGTTAATAAAAGAAAGCTGGAAGCTCTCAGGTATTTTCTTTGAGGGATTTTTTCTTTTCTTTTGTACTTTACAGATATTGAAGACAAACATAAAGCATACAATTTGCTGAAAATAAAGCCTTGACAAGCTAGATGACTCAGCTCTATATCTACTTGATATAACTGTCAAACACCAAAAGTAATACAATTGTTTATGCTGGATTGATAGATTAAAGAAACAAATTCATCCTTAAAAGGCAAAATACACATGGTTTTATAGTCACATTTATACACTATTCACAAAATTGCACATGGGATTATAAACTAAATACAATTATAAACAGCTATCTTTGTATCGACATGTTCTTGATGCTAATGTTCGTGTGGCAAGACAATTAGAGTATCAGTACAATTAATTATCAATCTGATTCTTCACTTCGAGCAGAACTGCAATCCAGATCAGTCGCCCTTGATATGGAAAAAATGAAATAAATGGTCATAATCTGTTTGGCACACACACACACACATATGGAACCTGAGAATTCCAGTTCTGATGATCAGACTATGGCATTTCAACTGGTTCATTGTGACACACTGACATTTAAACTATAATGTGCAAACAAAAATGATTCTTTCAAATGTTCTCCATATACTGTTTTAAATGATGAAAGACTAAATACAAGGTAGACTCGCATATTGTATTAAATTACCCTCATGTACGTTTGCATAAATGCATAAATTTACTCCTTACACATTTTCACTTTTCCAGGAACAGAGGACATGAAAGAGTTTGATTCCAGTACAAAGTCACTGGCATGAATAGATGTTTGCTACATGACTGACATGCTAAATTTCAGTTTTTGGCTCCAGGCCCCTCTGTCATGGTTTGTAAGTGAAATTTCCCACTATAATTAATGTTAATTAGAGCCTGGAAATGTGGATCTCTGTGGCGAGACCATGACAAAGGGTTGTTAACCGGCTGCCAGATTCACTAAATCCACCTGTCCAATGAATTATGCTCTCGTGAGACGTTGCAAATTACTCTTTGAAATTATACACAAATCTCAATTCACACATAGATCTTTTGTGAAATGCTAAATAAATAAGAGTAATTTGTATGTAATGTCTTTGCTGAATGATTTAACCCGTTCGCACTTATCTTGACAAATGCATAAATGCTTCACACAATTTAGTGCTGAACAAGAGGCCACATTGCTCAATAAAACAAACACACACATAAACCTCACAATAAAAAGGTGTTTCATGTGCAATCTATCCTCAGTAGGTCTGTGATTTATTAACATGAGAAGTAGCGAAAGATGATGTGTTTTCTGAAAAAAAATTCCCAATGGAACTCAAACCGTGGGATGGATGTGGGACGTTTAAAGCCAAAAGCCAGTAGTGTAGCCTAATGTGAAACATCTGGATTTATTGTAATTGTTTCTAAATCAAATGAAACATGCTGAAAATAAGGTTGACCGTTCTCACTGTCTAGGATGGACTGGATCTTAACCCATGGATGCGTACGGCGTTTCACTGTGATAGTTGTAATCTGGGCAGATTTTCTGCACCAGTTTATAGTCAGTGCTGTAGAAGGCAATGTAGATGCATATGACTTTGAAGGGCTTCGAGCAGAGCCAGGACACATGGCTCTGGGTGGATTCTTGGTAACACGTGTTGGACGGGTCATAGCTGCAGTGTGAAGTTTTTTTGCTGCGGTCTGTTTTCTGGTACTCGATACGACAGTTGAAAGATTTCGAGTCTTTCGTCTCCAGGGTGGACTGCTGGGCGATCTCAAACTCCACCACCTTGGAAGGCGGCACCAGGCTTACGGAGACGTTCCCCAGGCCCGTGGAGTTGTGGCGGAAATAAACACTGAACGTGCCGTTGCCGTGGTCCACTATCTTGCCTGTAATGAGGAGATTTAGTTTCACAGTTTTGATGTTGGAGTTGAAGTCACCCCAGCCGAACATTTTTTTAAACTTGCCCGTTTTCACGATTGGTCTGCGTTTAGTCCTGCTCTGCGCCTCTCTGACATCTGTCTGGTTAGATAACCAGTCCCAAGAGTCCTCGATGTTTTCCAAATATGTAATTTCCCTCCTGTTGCTCTTGAACCCAGGGGATCCGCGGGCGAAAAGGCGCAGGGGGTTGAGAACGCGGGGGCTGCCGCTTTTGGGGGAGGGGTGCTCCTCGTTTTCAACCTCCCCCCAGTCCACAAGACCCACCTCTGGAATATGGACTCTTCTGCATGTGACCTTCCAACAACACTGAAAATCACAAACACACAAACATGAGAATCCATAATACTACAGTATATTCAACATATGTAACATCTATAACCTACTTATCTAAAATTATGATCTTTATTATACAACCGTAAAGTGCAATAGTGCGTGCCCACTTTCCTTGGCCTTGGTTCCAGAATTATTTTGTCCATATATTTTTACCATAGAGGTTTTTTAAAAAAAATCATTGTTTAAGAAGGTTATAAGCCATTAACTAAACCATCCAGCTATGAGGTGAATGTTTACTGGAAAATATGCATATTAGGAATAGAAATATTGTAATAAATTCTGTAATTAATTACTCACCCTCATGTTGTTCCAAACCTGTAAGACCTTCGTTCATTTTCGGAACACGAATTAACATATTTTTGATGAAATCCGAGAGCTTTCTGACCCTGCATAGACAACAACGCAACTGACACGTTCAAGGCCCAGAAATATAGTAAGGACATTGTTAAAATAGTCCATGTGACATCAGTCGTTCAACCATAATGTTATGAAGCTACACGAATACTTTTTGTGTGCAAAGAAAACTAAAATAAAGACTTTATTCAACAATTTCTTCTCTTCCGTGTCAGTCTTTGCTGTGCGATCAGGAGAGTACTACAACGCATATGTGTGGTGCTGCTGACGCAAGAGCCGGCGTTCTGATGTAGAACGTCTATCTCTCTCAGTTCATCATCTGTATATTCTGGTTCAAATAAGTAAGGCTGGACAAAAAATTGCAAGTCATCCACAAATCTTCAGACATGTTTATGAAGCATGCGTCTTCTTCCGCTTGTAAACAAGGTGCAGCTCATCCGGGTTCTAAGTCAGAACGCCGGCTCCTGCGTCAGCAACACCACATGCATGCGCCGTGGTACTCTCCTGATCGCGCAGCGAAGACTGACACGGAAGAGAAGAAATTGTTGAATATAGTAGATATTTTTGTTTTCTTTGCACACAAAAAGTATTCTCGTAGTTTCATAACATTACGAAAATGTTTCATAACATTACAAAAATATCTTAATTTTTTTTGTTACAAAGATTAACGAAGGTCTTATGGGTTTGGAACGACACGAGAGTGAGTAATTAATGACAGAATTTTCATTTTTGGATGAACTATCCCTTTAAGTATGTTGATAGCATAGGGAAACAGACTCTACTGTACATCATTCGCAGTGTTTGATGGGAGTCGGTGGACACTAAACCGTTCTTTTGCCATTATTTAATTGACACGATTCTCTGGTGGAAATTTCTTTATAGAATTCCACTGTTAAACAAAATTAAATAATAAAGACTGATGGCTTCAACAAAAGGCATATGTCAGCAATCAACAACCTTGTAGCTCACAGTAGGTATGTCTATAAAAATGTATAAGTTATCATTTAAAATCAATTCCCCTGCTGAGAAAATTAATAGGATTTTTTCTACAGGAACTCTACGCTTGCACTTGTTAGTCTGTTTGTGTGTTCCAGACCACTGTTGCAACCGCAGCTTCAAAAACAAGCCCAATATTGTTTGATTATTTATTATCATCAATATTATTTATCAATTATTTATTACCAATAAATGAGCCTGCAACATATTGAAACTGAAACCACCCTTTTATTTGGAAAGCAAAAACAGAAGTTATTTTACAAAAATCAGCAAACTGTAACAAAGCAGGAGGTGTGTGCTATCCACTCATCTCTAATCACCCGTGAGCAGAATAGGTTTGGAGAGATGGAAAAGGAGAAAAAGACAAGAGCTTTAAGGGGGAGCTGTAATATAGTCAAATATTTATAGCCTACTAAAATATGTTAGAACCATCTGTTAGTTTTAGGCCTACTTGTTTTTATTATAGCCCGTGATAATTAATACAATTACAAAAACATTGTAAACATTAAAAATTTACATTGTCAACCCAATCCTCTATTATGTCTACTACTATCATGCTTGGATTACAGCATCACCAATGAGGGGGAGGAGGGGGTGGAATGTTTGACGAATTACAGCACTTATATTATTGCACTGATTGGCTACTGTGAGCAGACAGAGTGTCAGTCAATGCACTGGAGAATACGGCGAACATGAATGTAAAGAAACAAAGTTCAAAAGATTTGTTCAAAACACTGATTCGTTCAGTAATGAATCAAGTGGCTGTCTATGTGAGTGAGTCACTGAATCATCCACGACTCCTTCAAAAACACTGATTCATTCAGGACCAAAACACCACTGTGTGTTGCTCAGAGACGCAGCAGTTGACTTTGCTCCCACAGTTATTCTCTCTGGTGGAGGTAAAATAGACCCACAGCTGGGTCACAGCTGTCAATATTGTGTCTAAAATGTAAGTTACTCAATATTACCTTCATGATTTTCTCTTCAAGTGTTTTATAAAAGCATTATCACAGCAATACTGTTGGTATGAATATTAGCACAGCTGTTATCTTTGCTCAAATCATAGCTATAATTTAGGTTGCAGTATAAAGAGGAATGATGTTAATCTTAAAAATCTTTAAATTTTTAAACAAAACTAACAAATCATGAATAGTTCTATGTGATGACGGTAATATATGTGTACCTTTAGTGTTTAAAAAACATCCAAATGATCTGCAAAGGGTAAACATGAAATTATTTCTGCAGTACACTGCAGTGCTGATCCTATGTGCCAAATAACCTTTTTGCTCCAGGATTGAGTTCTGGTCCACTTAAGATAAAGTCTTAATAATTTGTAGAAATAAGCCAAACTAGTTTTGCTGGTAATTAGCGCAGGCTGCCATCCTGAGGCACGGCTGAGAGGATCATTTGCTGAAGCAGATGTGAAAGTAGGGCTGTTTGAAATCGCACAGACGAGCAACCCTGTATTTTCTCTATAATTACTAATTTTGCTGTAAGCTTAACAGCAGCATATGATAACTCAGTCAGGAAAGGACTACATTCATGAAGACATTTCCATCTAAAATGGTCCAGAGCATATCAGTATTTCAGAGGCTGTGCTTCATCAAATATGGTTAAAAATCATATGTAAACAAAATAACATTTTTGTTTATCTGTGTAAACTTTAAAATGGGTGTAAAATGTTGTTGTCAAATAACGCAACAGCTTGAGAACATCATGCACAACATTATAAATGATGCAAACAGCCAGTAATAGCCCAGTAATTTGAAAGTTCCCTGTATAATATGAAATCAATCTGTCTCCCATGGATTGGGGAGTCTGTTCACATATCATTCTTCACAAAACTTAATTAAGACAACACCTCCACGTAAAAACAGAGAGTGAAAGAATGCAGTGTAAATTTCCATGATGAATTTCTGGGCTGCAGTTGAAACTTTCCAGCATCTTCGGAAAGTCCACTGAACAAAGATTGAAGATAACCCTCAATGGAAATGAGAAAAAAAGAGATTTTTGTATTTGATTAAACATTTATTCACTTTTGAGTCCCCCTGGTCTTGTACGATGTTTGGTAAACTAGAGCGCTCATATCTCTGTTCTCGCTCTTGGATGCGAGTCGCTCCATTTTTCATTTTGCAGGACTCGATGACTTGACAAGGGAAGATGAATACCATTCACATTTAGAGAAATTGTGGTGAGAGACACCTTCAGGTGAAGCAGGAAGGAGATGATAATGCTAATGTGGAAGCAGTTAAAGGATGATGAACAACTGGGGAAATTGCTGTGACAAGTAGAGGGATCACAGGCAAAATAAAACGCTTTACTGCCTTGCGAGGAAAACTTAAAAGGTTGTGCTGACAATCGGTCCCAATCCTTTCCCTCTCTACCTCACTCATGTGCTCTCTCTCTCCTACACGTAGGGTGGCAGTAATTCTACACATAATATAATGTAATATGTTTGATGTCTAACTCAAGGTAAGGACTGAAGCTGTGACTTTGGTAGAGGTAAAGCATACAAGGTTTGCTAAGGGGGAAATCTAAGGACTTTAATTAAGACTTTAACTAAACTTCAGTACTGTCCTGCAGGCTAGAGTCAGCGTAATAAACAGATATTTACCTTTCATTTTCTGCTTTCACAAACAGCAGTTGTATACAGTACTTCCTCTCAAGTTCACACAAGTGTCCTAACAGAATAACCACAGTTTATTACATTAATTATGATCTAGTAATATAGATACATTTTGTTGTTATTTTTAACTGTATGCAATAGTAATTTTAAACCTAAACTTTATGTGTTTGAGTGTGTGTGAATATATATATATATATATATATATAGACCCTTTTAGTGCCGGCATCATAATTACCTCACAGCATTAGCTGGAGGCAAAACAAAGGGATAACTGGAGGTGGCCAATACAAACCAGCACATAAGTCACACATATGTAGCCGACTCGCATAATTTGGCTACTTAAGGAGCTTAAAATGTCATCTTCTTGTGTTGTTGAGTGTCAAAATCGATGGAGTACAGGCTCCAATTAGAAATTTTATCGCATTCTTGCTGCCATTGCCAGACAAAAAACCGACGACAGCTGTGGTTAAAAGCAATAAAACGAGTGGACTGGACAGAAACGATCATCAAAAATGTTCGCATTTGCAGCGCGCACTTCATATCAGTTCAGGTTAAATAAACTATTGTCTTTTTGTTGGTATGGATTATGGTTTGGTTACAAGTTTAAAGATTTCTCATGCATGCCCACCTAATCAGAAATTGGGGAACAAGTTAACTAACGACCAGCGGATAAACAAAGGAAACCGTTTGTCGTCTCGCTTTCTACAATTGCCATAAGTGCAATTGTAGAGAGAGGGAACAGTGAAGGCTCATGTTATGTGTTCAAGTAGTTGCATTTGCTTACAATTGCCACTGTTAGTACATATTTATAGGCATCTAAAGATTTATATGCCCTCAGTTTCTATTTACTATACGCACTCGGTTTCTCTCTCTGGTAGGTGTGTCAGGCCACTGCTGTCAGATTGTCCATCCATTGAGTGAGTGTGTACGAGTCGGCCAATCTGGTTCCTTCCGTTAAGTTAACATTTTCAAATAATAATCACAATCCCAGACAGTGAGTGAGACAGGATACCGGACAGTGAGACATAACATATTAAGATAAAATAGCATTTTCTCCTGTCATTTTTAAAAAACAAGCAAACAAAACCTGCTAGCTAGCGTTAGTGAAGCAGTCAGGGGAAACTTTCTGCCTCCACCTAAGCTCCACCCATAAAAAACGTCACAATGTTTACTAACTGAAAAGGGGGCTCTATATTATTTGATAAAAAATCTGATTAATTCAAAAATATATTGCGAATAATCACATATGAAATATCAGATGAAATATCAGCCTTCAAATAGTCCCCCTACAGTCCACAGCAATAGATTTTACAATCAAGTTTGTATCCATATAGTTTAACCAATCTATAATATAAAAATATACATACGGTACACGTGTGTGTTTGTGTGTGTGTGTGTGTGTGTGTGTGTGTACAAGTTTATCTGGTTTATGAGGACACAATTGTGTATAACATAGTATTACGACATGAACATGGTTTATGAGGACACTTCCTGTGTCCTTGTAAAAGACAAATGGCTTTTTTTTTTTACTAAACTTACGAAAGTTTTGTGCGAGGGGTAGGGTTAAGGGCTAGAAAATACAGTTTGTACAGTATAAAAACCATTACGCCTATGGAGAGTCCCCGTAATTTTTTAACGTTTCTTAAAAGTATCTTATATTGTTGTATCATGTCTGTAATTTGATAATGTATTGTACAATGTGTCAGTCACCTACACCTAAAACTAGCCTAGTGGCAGCGTCATAATATGACATCCACAAAGTGAGAAAAGAATCAGTCTAGACGTTCATCTGTAATGAGCATTATGGAGCAAGCTGTCTGCCAGTCCCTGGGGTGGACATATCTTTTACGGCTTGACATAAAGGTAATTGCTGTGGTGACCAGAACTAGCCCTCTAGAATATTATTAAGAAGTCAGGGACATCTCAGTGGCGGATCATGGATGAGGATGCTGTTAAAATGCATTTGATTCGTCTGGCAGTAGCACACCTCTGATGGCTGTGATGGCTCTCCAGCCCCGGGGCATGAATATGTTTGGATGTCAGACCTGCACCTTTTTGTCATTTTCCATCCATTTCTCTTTCTTTTGCTGTCTCCCTATTTCTCAGCCCCAGAGACTGTTTGTTCAGAATAGTAATGCAGCTGTGATTTGTGCCTTATATTGAGAAATGTATTCCTTGAATTTTATATTCTGCCTTTGTTTAAAGTGATAGTTCACCCCAAAGTGAAAATTATGGCATTATTTAAGGCTGAAATACATTGCTTTTTTTCTGACATTTGCCCAGATTTTTGCTTGGATTTGCAGTCTAGATGAGTCAACACTAGTTGCCGCAAGTCAGAGCTAGTCTGCAGATACTGGGCAGTCAGAGTTGATAGATTTAACAGAAAATCAGATTTTTAGAACACATTATTTTCAATGAGGCACACATTTCTGTACAAGTTGATTGTGTTCGGGGACAATTTGAAAGTCAGGTAGTGTGTAATCTTCATTTGTTTAGTGTATGATGCCCAGTTTTTCTCTGTAACCAGTTTCAAAATCAGGAAGTGTATGATGCGTAGTGTTCTAAAATCTGTTCCGATTTTAAAAGACCTGTAGTGCATTCCAGGTTTTGTTCACCCTCATGTCATTCCATTCCACCTGTATGATGTTTTTTTTAATGGATAATTTTTTGAAGAATTGTTTACAGTAAACTCAAAGTGACCATGGCTGTTAAGTTCCAAAAAGGACAAAAAACACCAGAAAGCACAATAAACATTAAGACTTATGCATGATATTTCATGTTTTCTGTGTAGTCACATAATAGTTTTGTATGAGAAACAGAAGTTTACTGTAAGTCATTAAGCTCAAATCGAAGCCGTGTTTGTGTCAAGAACTCAGAATTGTTGCCATTTTAAATCTAGATGCAAACAGATTTCAGTCTTTTCCTTGCACTAAAGTATGTTCCTTGCTGAATGACTTCAGAAGTGGAATATGGTTATTCATTCATTCCTTAGGGCCTGAGCACCAATGGTGTTTATTATTCATTATTATTATTATTATTATTATTGTTGTTGTTGTTGTATATTTATGTTTGCCTGTCCTCTTGGGGGGCTTGAAAGACACCACTATAAGAGCTATGAAAAGATTCTTCAAACATATACTGTATATGTGTTTCACAAAAAAATAACAGCATACAGGTTTGGTACGACTCACAGGTCAGTAGGACAAAATATTAATTTTTGGGTGAATTATTCCTTTAAGCTATTATTGTTTTAATACACCATTCGAGTAGGATAACATTTTTATTTTATTTCATTTTATTTATAGGCTTTTTGTCTTTACTGTATGCCAATGAAGAGTAGTACACTGTACACCTTAGTACACTGACATTAAATACACAGCACACAATATCCAGGCCAAATTGTCTATTGCACTACACACATAAAAGAGCATTTGTTTTAGACAAGTCACCTATAATTCAACCAAACTGCAGTTTCTTGTTAACCAGTACTGAGCATGGCAGCAGCTGCCTCTCCATTACACCTGTCCAGCCCACTGTTCTTCCCCAAAGTCTCTGTCATTTTATTCCTATCTTTGTCTCTCACTCTCTTCGTTTCCCCCACTGTTTCTCATGTGTGGTGTTACATGGCATTTCATTTGTAATGATTCACACAAAGAGCAGTTTCAAGAGAAAGCCCCAAAGGCCTGGAGGAGGCAGGTGGGGGCCTGAGTCTACACACGGCCGCAGAATAGATTGCTACCCTGATGGGTGAAACAGTTGCACACCCGAAACACATCACTCTTAATCAAGAGCCGGGCTGCTAACAAATGGCAGGTGTTCAGTGGAGAGGATCAAAGAGAGAAATCTTAACCCTCAGCCGGGTCTGATCGCTGTAGCACTGTACGCTGTGCTGCATGTCTAATGCCATATAATCCCCCCTGTCATTAGCACCTGACCCTTACAGCGCCAAGTGCTCATGCATGGCTGCCTCAGTCACCGGACCCTTAAATCATCCAGTCAGAACTGTAGCCAATCAGAGGTACGGTCGCTTTCAATGACTTGCAATTAAAGTGATACGAGGCCAATGAAATGCATGCTTGCACATTTGTATGTTCTATTCTAATTCTAATTCTGAACATTTCAAAACTCATGCTCTTTAAAAAGATGAAGTAAAAAAAGAAGGATTAGAAGACCCACACATGTGCCAGCTGTATTTCAGTACTTTCCCTTTCTCTGCTTAATTTCTCTGGTAAGAGGGTCATGTTGCGGTTATGCATCATAAATCTATAACTAAAAAGTATCTCATAAATGTGTATATTTAATCTTTTTATTAACAGCAACTAAGTGCTGTAAAGCAGAGGTTCACAACCAGGGGTCCAGGGTCCACTAGGGGGCCTCATCATACTCCCAAACTATCTTCAATATGATTTAAATTATGACATAACAAGTATTAAAATAAGCTAAAAAAAAAAAAAAAAAGAAAAAGATATTTTTTTAAATTCACCCCCTAAACAACTTTTTCTTTAAAGAACCAGGGTTCCTATGGTCTTATACTTGCATACTGTATGAGGTAGCCTAATTTTACAAAAAATTCTAGACTTGAAAAAGTCAATAAATTAAAGAAAATATATTTTTTTCCAGTTAAGCCAAGCTCTAAAATATTTTATTAGCTAGAAATTGTATGTAAAATATATACATACGTGTGTGTGTGTGTATATATATATATATATACATAAATTATACTTAATCCTTCTCCAGTAAATCACAAACAACTAGAAAAGTCACGTATAATTAACTGGTTAAAACTGGGTTCCCTGAAGAATATTCTGCTCTTGAAACTTCTGTAATTATGAAATTAAATGTAATTTAAATTTAGAAAATTATGTTTATCTACTTTATGGACACTCCTAGTTTCTGTAAATAAATAAATAAAGTTTTAAAAACAAAAGCTTTGTCATTACAGCAGATGTAGGAGATAGGGCTGTCCATCGCTTAAAATATTTAGTGGTTAATCTAAATTTTTATTTATTTATTTTTATGTAGCTAACATTATCCCATGGAGTTCCTTCTTAAAGATTAACTTAAAATGCCCATACTACCTCTAATAAAAATCTCAGCCCTTTTAATGTAAAAAGCAGCCTGTTTTTTTGTCAGTGCTCTCTGCATGTCAATCATATTTAATTATTATTATAGGACAATTAACAGGAAATTAACTAATTATTAATCAATTATTAATTATTAACCAATTATTTTTCATCTTTGGTGTCTGCTGACATCAGATTTTGTGTGAAGCATTTTTGGTATGCGGTTGACATTAACAATGAAATGAAAAAGTTACAATGACAAATTAAATAAATGCATTAACAGCTTTAAACATTTAATTAATTCCATGTATTAACATGCTCTAAATAGAAGTCAACAACTGTGGGATCAAGCTGCTGAAAAATACGTGAAAAAGCATCAAGGACCAATATAATGGAGTCAAACGAGGTGCTACTGCATTGCATAATACTGTACATCATAATCTGTTAACAAGACCAGGACTGTTAGATGAGGAGTGATTTTTGTTCTTTTCCCCTTTAATACCTGTCGGTTCTTTGTTCCACACTCTGCTGGTGTAACTATCGTCCATCAACACCTCTACAATCCCATTATACCCATCTGTCTGATCTTTGTTCCTAAAAAATGTATTTGACATTTCCTCAGCAAGAATAACAGCTATGATCACAAGTTTCACATGCAAAAACAGCACTGGAGAGAAACTTCTTGATTGGAAGCACTTCTGATGTTCCGTTTGCAACGGTACTTTGTTCACCTTCTTAATTTCCCTCTTTGCTTTGGATGAAGATCATACAAATATAAATAGTGAGAAGCGCTCGTGTGAAGTATATGTAGCCAGCCCTTCCTATCGGTCAGCGCAGTGTTAGAACTGACAGTACAGATGTCTTTGTTCTTTGATTAGGATGAATCCTAACGGTTTTTAGACATACCAGTCTCTTTTGAAGACAATGAAGCAGCAGCAAAAAAAATAAGTATTTTTTGGTTTCTCATAGAGATGATAGATTCTTCATTGAAGAACACTGACATCACCTCATCAAAGTGACAGAATAAGAGATGGAGGGATGAATAAAAAAATGCAGGTGAAGAAAATATGATGGTCATGGTGAAATAGCTGAAAGTTTAAATAGAGAATAGAAAAATGTTTTAATCTTATGACATTAACAAATACTAAATAAAAGTATAGTTCACCAAAAACATTCTAATTCTGTCCTCATTTACTCACCTTAATGTTGTTCCAAACCTGTATTACTTTATTTCTTTGTAACACAGTATTTAGAAATATGTCTCAGGTGTAGTTATTTTTTTCTCACTGTGAAAGCTAAATACTGTCTTTTGCATTCTGCAAAAGAAAGAAAGTCACACAGGTTTGGAATGACATTAAGGTGAGTAAATGATTGCAAAAATTTTATATTAGGGTATTATACTATACCTTTAAGTATGTTTCTGTGTCTGAAGTTGTTATTAATACTGACAGAGTGTAACAAAGATGTCTAAACAAAGAAATTAGTGAAGTAAATAAATGACCACAGGTTGTGGGTATATGACCATACTAATAAATAACACACAAACACATGCCAACCCTTGACGTACACACCGGGTCACAGAGATGCTTCACAACACATCTATCATAAAGCCTGAAATATACAGGCCTGTCCTTCAGCTCTGGAACACTCCGAAAACACAGTTTCCAGCCCATAAGTGGAAAAGCATTGATTTTATATCTCAGGTAATGGATGACACTGACATTACAACCATGACAAAAATAAAAGTCAGAACTTCAACAAATGACATTAACATAAACTGTCTGCAGTGTGAGACACACATTTAGGATTGAATTTTCAAATATTAAACCTTTCAGAGAAACTGAAAAGTGACTAATGACCCAAAATAACAACTTAAGATTTTTTGTACTTCATTTTAATTTTTAGTTTCCTAAAGTAATAAATGAATACCAATTTATGGAAATCTATTTAAAAAAAAATAAGCCAAAAATTGCACTGCATGCTAATTCATAGAGTCTTAGTCTTTTTTCATTTAAATGATTGGAGTAGTGAGAAATCCAAAAACACTGACTTTGGTCGTCATGTTTCCCTATATCAGAATGTTCTGTTTTGGTAATCTAATTGAATCCCACATGTCTGTCATGTCTATTTATTCACAATAAACATGTCTAGAAAAAAAAAGTAGATAATTTATAAAAACAACAACAAAGCAAACAAAAAATGATGGTAATGTAAATGCCACCTGATCTTGAATGTGACGTTCATTTCCTGTTTTTTTTCCACATGAAATTAGCAAAAATGAGAAACCACACACTACCCAACATCACTGCTTATAGTGGTAAATGTCACAGATAACATTGTTTATGAGGGATTACTGAGGCAGGCTTCTGGAAAGCAACAATGACCCCAATACAGACACAGATACACATCACTGGCGTATAAGCCCAGCACTGATAATGCCAATCTAGAGCGAAACACTCATATTTACAGACGTACTCGCTGAAACCCTCATGTAATCTCTCTTGCAGGAATTTCTGGGTTACTGGACCTACAAACACATTTCACGATTCCATTCTGGCACTCCTTTTTCCTCTCATTTGGTGTCCTCAGCCCAATTCTGAGAGCCTGATGTACGTTCTCCCCTCACATGGCAAATCCAGCGAGGGCTTGATGTGAAGACTCGGGCTGCAGCAGGTTCTGAAGAATATAAACAGCGTTTTTATTGTCCAGAGGGACGGGTGTGTGAAAGAGACGAGGGCCTTATCACAGCCCAGCAGCTCTGTAATTCGCCTCCGTGATACAGCACCAGAGCGGAGAACCTTACACGGCTGGCACAATCCAAAGACGGATTAGTTTTTCTGACATAAGCTTCCTGAAAAACTAATCAATCAGGCCATGCGGCATTATCAGAGGCATAAGATTAAAGGGTGGCTCCTAATCCGAGCACTGTAAATTTTTAGCAAATTCTCCACCACTAGTTTTTCTCCCGTAAATAAATAATGAAATCAAAGCTAATTGCTCACAAAGACAGCGGGAGAGCTGGACGACCTCGCGATAGGGAATTCACTGCGAATCATTATTCTGGCTTTAAATTTGCTCTCCATAAACCATTTAAGTCTGCATATTCAAACGTGCCCTCTGAGTAAAGATTTCGGCTGAGGCACAGTTTCCGATGAAATAACCATGAGGACTTATCTATATAAAAAGAACAAAACACCTGTGTGATGCTGGAGTCAGTTGTATGGACATTACACACCACCTTCCTCAATCATCTTCTTTCAAACAACAAAGCGGCGCTCTGTAAAAACTTGAGCAGAGATTGATGGCTGCTATGCTTCTTATGCATGAACAAGAGCAAAGCACAACAACGGGCAACAGAGGAAGTGTTAAAGAAAGCGGCGCTCTGGCAGCAAAGGCCAAATGTGCCAAACTTCAGCCATGCAGACAACAGTCATAATGTGTCTGAACAGATAGAGTCGTGGGGTTGTGCTCAAGTGGATTTAGTGCTGATCATATTGTTCTCTGTCCTGCTCTCAGAGGTTGACTGCAGCAGATGTCATGGAATGAATAGTTACTAGTGTGAAGTCTCTGACCCTCTTATCTGTCTCCAGGGAGCAGCACAGATGCTGGGCTACTTCTCCAGTATTTGAATCACTGTGTGTGTTAGAGAGAGAGAGAGAGAGAGAGACTGTAGGGACTCTAATCCATCGGGACCCTGCCTTTGGAGGATTGTACAAAAGTGGATATACTCATAGACAGAAGCCATTCCCACAGGTACTGTTTCTCAAGAGTGCAAGGGACAGCCAAATCTTAAAAATAATTATTAACTGAAAATTATGCTTGTATGCAGTTGTGTGACACTGGTGATTTTTAAGTGATTTAGAAATTTTCTGTATTACTTGTCAGAGTAATATGACTTGCCTTCTAATCACAATCTACTTGTTACTAAAATAAGACATGGCAAAAAAATTAACTATGAATAATGCAGATCTTTGATTTGTCTCCATAGATAAAAAATATTTAATACATATATACGCAGTTGAAGTGATTTATAAACTACCTGTAATATTACACTTATTTTGTTTTATCTATAAAAATCTATTAAAAAATAATTCTTCCAATATTTGACCTTTTTTTTTCAGTAACCAAAAAAAAAAAAAAAAATGGTGTGGTCCTAAATTCAACATTCCTAAATTTGTAAAGTTGATGCATTTAAAATTAAATCCTTGCTTCAATTAGTTTCCATATAGTCGATATTCAACATGCTATTACACATTTAAATACAATTTAGGTATATCACCTCAGCTGAAACAAATCCTTTTGAAGTCATTAAAAGTATGCTGTTAATTCCAGTATCTGAATTTGAATGCGACAGTATGCATGAGAAATACAAAGTTGATAAATGTGTCTTTCTGCTTTCTACCAGGAAAAGCAAATAAAAATACATGTGAAATACTATTGCATGATTGACTTCCCCACCAGAATGATGCATATACTATTATTTTATTTGAATTTAGTATCCTAGTTTCACTAAAATAGAAGTATAGTGTTCTACACTAAATTTGCTTGACTGGTTTAAATTGTTTAAAGTTTGAACATAATTGCATGCAGTTTTTAAACATGAAAACGGAAAGGATGGTACTCACCTTGTGCAAACAGAAAAGGAGCAAAACAGCTGAAAGAATCTGCATCTTGACTACAGAAAATTGTCGTTGACTCTTAATTGAGGTTGGAGAAGCAAATATCCAGTTCACAGGGTTTACAAGAAGGTTCCATTGCTCTCAACTACCTGAATTAGAAAATGACACGACAATGAATGCGTTTATCAGAAGATTACTGTCTGAAGAGTTTAATGGCATCAGATTCCATAAAGCAAAGTGTTTGCTTACCCTTGGCAAAAGGTGTTGATCATGTTGAAAAGTGACGGTAACCAGCGGGGTTTATGACGGCACAGCTGGAGAGGGTCCCGGAGGCGTCAGTGATATTGATAAATGTGCTCGGGACAGGAAAGGCTGCTTTTAAAATAGGTTTTTTATTGGAAAGTAGTGTCCGAGTGACTGACGGAATCGACGGAACGCGCCGAGTCCGATCAGTGCGAAGGTGTGAAGCCTCGCAGCATTTTGCGTGATTGATGCGACTCCTCGCTCGCTCGCGCACAGTCCGCCGTGTCTTCTTGTTTATGGCAGTTCTGATTAAAGTTTTATACAGCCCCAAAGTAGAGTCGATCTTTTACCAAAAGCTCAATATTTTAGTTTGTTCGTCTGTAGTTTGATTTGTGAGTGTGTTTGTGTGTGGAGATGTGAATCCCTCTTTGAAGTGCTCTTCAGAATTAGCGCCTGCGAGGGACTCTCAACTGAGAGACGTCAACTGATTAACCCATTGTGGACACGTGTCTGGTTTTTTCTGGTCTTTATCAGAGAAGAGGGTTTCTTAAAGTAAGAATAACATAATGACAGCATCACTTGTGTATTCGCGTATAAATTAGCCATGTTCATGTTTTTAAAGTTGATTGAAGATTCCGAAAGCGTTTTGATTTGAGGTGACGAGCAAGTGCATGGTGTCCTGTAGGAGTTAGATCAAACCGTTCAATCAGTGATTATAGCAAGTTTGTAGTCTTGTTTAATAGGTTTCTTATTTAATGAATAGCCTATGTTACTGAAGGCTGTATACGCTACAAGAAAGAGTCAGACTTGCTGATGCGTTTTACCCAAGGTGAAATATATAACTAGTGGAAAACGACAGTGAAACATTATACACCCACTCACAGTAAGATGAAAGTGTTGACATTGCAAAAATCGCAAGTGTGCAATGTCCTCTGACTGTGTCTGGAGTTATTTTGTAGTTAAACTGTGAGCCGTGCAACTTCAATGCTGTGAACGCAGTCCTACCGTTCACATGGATAAATGTGTCAGTAGCGCCATCACGTGTTTAAAATGCTACAGTGCTGTAATAGGCCTAATGTATCATTTTCAATTATATATCAACTGTTCTATCGATTAATTAATTAAAATATGTACTAAATTTAAAGAATGGGTGTTGTAGTATTTAAATGTCAAGGTATCTAACCTTGATAAGTGAAATAGAAATGGTTCCACATTCCTTTAGCCACTTAGTAGCCTATTCAAAAGTATAAATCAAACGCATTTTCTTAGCTTTTGACATTTGCAATCAAAGAGACTGGAGATGTTACCATCAGAGTAACCTTAAAATGTTGTAAAGCTACCTGTTTAGTTACTATTTTCTCAATATCCTGGCTATCTCAAGAACACAGATGATCGTTGAACTTAATATCCTCATATCATATCCTGTTACAAATGTACTTTTTCCTTCATTTGTGAAGCACACACTATTACACCTAGCCATTTTAGCTAACTGATAAAAGTTAACTACTGTTTTCAGATTAAAACAGTAAATAAATCAATAAATACACTGTCACAGCAGTAGGCGAACTGGACCAAACAGAAACTGACCTGAACAAATTAAATATGTAACAAATACATTAAACATATATAACCTGAGCGCTGCATTTATCTTATTTAGTAAGAAAGCCCCATAGTGTCCTTGCAAATATAAATAAATTATGTATGGGCAGCTTTACACACAGTAACAGTTGGCATGTAATCAGGAAAGGGATGAATCGCAAAACTTTGTAACCTTTTCATGTTGACTGAAAATATTTACAATACTTATTTTATATTTCTTTTCTTTTTTTTGGCAACATGCCAACTTTTGTCAGATAACCACATTGCAAAACATTTCAACCATTTTGGCTCTGTAGTGTAAGCGTGACATGCACATTCAAGGCACGTAGTTTGTAGGCAACAAGTGACTGATATGCTTTGAAAACTTGTCAAGCCAAGAGTGAGAGGTTTTAGGAGGTTTTGTCTTCTAGAGGTAACTGGAGTGGCTATATCAGCTCAGAGTTTACCTTCTGCTTTAAAGGGGTCTTTTGGTTACAGTCTCAATTAATAGTTATAAAAATCTATTGGGAAAAGGTGATATAAAAGTCTTAAGGTTTAACATTTTGCTTAGTGCATAAATCAAAGTAGCTGTGAAAGGTCCGCACCCACTGTAGAGTAAACACTAGGGTCTATCTCAGCATGATTCATCATGTCTGGCAACAAGAACAAAACTGTGCAGTTTTTTTAAAAGTATTTGGACACTTCTTTTTTTTTTAAAAAAGAGCAAAAATCTAGGGTTAGAGTGAGGCACTTACAAGGACATGAAAGGGGCTGTAAATATTAAAATATATAAATAAATATATATGCCTAATAAAATATAAAATATATCAATATATATCCATAACCATGTTAACATGATTTAAATGTGTTAACATTTACCTTTTCTGTCAAGTCATATATAATTTTATAACTTTACACCAAAAACCCTACAAAAACTTTAAAATTATGATTTTGCTGTTACATAAGATAATTATTAGTGTAAGTGTTTTTTTTAATATATATATATAGGATATATAGACCTATATATATAAAATAAAATGTAATCAAAATTGGTGCCTCACCATTATCTCAAAAATGAGTGGTTTCTAAAAAAAAACATCATTAAAAAAAAAGTTAATCTATATGGGCTTTATCTTTGAAAAAAAAAAAAGGAGCCACACCTTTGGTGTTTTCCAGTTTTCCCCACACTTCTCTTTAAACTAGTACAGCTGATAATTTTCTTAAGATCATCCAGTTTTATTTAATTTCACACGTCTGTGAATGAACAGAAAACAATAGTTCTAAAACATGATTGACTGTTTCAGGAATTTTATCACAAAACTCTACAAACCAGTTCTTCAGTTTCTGTGTACAGGGGCAAAGTATAGCCTGTCCCCTGTTCTGCTCAATAAAATATGTATCATTACCAGAAACACATTTCCCTTTTCTTACTGCAGATGTCATTGTAACAAATTTTCAGTCATACCATCCATTTTCATGATTTATTTTGCCAAATCTTTAATTAATTTCTTAGTTAACTACTATAATTATTTACAGTAATTCCTTTAGCCGTGTACATGCATACTTTAAAACTGATGCAGTTGCCTTGCAATTCCTATAGAGGATATTCTAAGTGCTGGGAACTGAACCATTCACGGTTTTGGATTGTTTATTGTATAACTTTGCCAGTCTTGCAATCATCATCACGATTTGCAAGATTAAAGGGATAGTTCACCTTCAGTTGATGGTCCCCATTGACTTGCATAGTGGTTTTTTTTCCATACTATGGAAGTCAATGGAGACCAGCAGCTGAAGGTGAACCATCCCTTTAACTGGTCAAAATTGCTTTTATATGTATAGTAGGTGATAGGCCAGTATCTGAAGGCAGGTTGTGTTTGACTTTTTATCTTCAAGCGTATATTCATTCTGTGGTCAAAAATAAATGGTTAAAAGTTTGCATTAATGAACTTTGATTTACACAGTGTTCTACAGAATTTAGTATTTATGTTTCAAATGAAAGAAAGCGCCTTGGTTTTTGGATAGGGGATGTTTAATAGGTTATAGATTGTTGATAAATATTTAACAGTGTTCTATTTCCATTTCTGGTAAAATGTAAGGTAAAATTGCAAATATACATTTTAACATGTGTCCCTGTCTTTTTTTTTTAAACCTAAATTACTCTACAAACACATCAATTATTTTGCATATCTTTAGGAAAAAGTCAAAAAGTCAACACATACACCTATTTGAATAAGAAGACCTTATGACATTTCATGTTTGCAATGAGTTTTGCATTTGACAAGAAGAAGAATTTATAAAAAGCATTTATCTTTATCTGTGCAAAGGTTACATAGCAATATGCTTTTTCTTTTTTTCCCCCACTTTCATCTATGACGTTAACCATATCCATTTATTCCTATGTCATTTTTTGCATGACAACATCTTTTTTAACTTTCACCCCAATTGGTTGCCTCACCGCCTTATATAGATAAAGTCCCACCCAGCTGCAGTGGTCTCCACCTGCACTGAACATAAACCATACTCATTGTGAGATATTGGAGTACTTTACTTTGCGCATTACCAGGTTGATTTTGCTGACCTCTTCTCCAGCTGGCAAAGGCCACAGTGAGAGATTTATATATAAATACAAACATATATATATATATATGTATATATACAACAGTTCATTCTGGTTCTCAAATCTGATTGGTTGAGAACCGTGAGATATTTTTGACAAGAAGAAGAATTTATAAAAAGCATTTATCTTTATCTGTGCAAAGGTTACATAGCAATATGCTTTTTCTTTTTTTCCCCCACTTTCATCTATGACGTTAACCATATCCATTTATTCATTTTTTGCATGACATAACATTTTTAACTTTCACCCCAATTGGTTGCCTCACCGCCTTATATAGATAAAGTCCAACCCAGCTGCAGTGGTCTCCACCTCCACTGAACATAAACCATACTCATTGTGAGATATTGGAGTACTTTACTTTGCGCATTACCAGGTTGATTTTGCTGACCTCTTCTCCAGCTGGCAAAGGCCACAGTGAGAGATTTATATATAAATATATGTGTATATATATATATATATATATACACACACCAGTGATAAAATGACTGGCCTGTGGTTGCATCTGAGTCTCTTCTTCTTGGGTTCAGCTCAAACTGGGAAACTGTTGGTTATACCATCAGATGGCAGTCACTGCCACAGGGAAGATGTTTGGCGTGTGTTGCTTGTTCAGCTGCACAGCGGGGAGGCGTTTCCTCATCTCAGCGTGCGGACTCATATTAAACCGGATGGGATGTCAGTCGTACCGATCGGTTGCCGCATTGTATAACCTCATTATTTCTCACTAATAAACTGACTGAAGCAGCACATGTCTTTGATACGAATGATACGAATGACGTATGTTTAACTGTCAACTTGAGCTTTGAATCCGTGGCGGAAGG